>NW_026637105.1:2062500-2505000 GCF_028554395.1 Pezoporus wallicus | reverse complement strand
GGTGCACAGGGGTGTCTCGTCTTTACTGTGAGGTTCATCCTCCAGGATTTTGATGTTTCTGTGGCTCTGAGCTGGACTAATGCCAAAGGGAAACTTGCTGCTTTCCTTCGCCGTTTCCAGAGCTTTAACCTCTTCCTCCTCCCCTGCCAAGGCGCCCGGACGTGCCGACAGCATGTCATCCATGGTGGCAGTTATCCTCTTCTCCGAGGAGCTGTCGGATGGAGGAGTCTCTCCTTCCCTAGTGCTCAGATTGCTCTCAGCTGCTGCACGTTTCCTCAGGACAGAGGTGCAGGAAGCCCGTTTGTGAGTCAAAGGTAGCTCCGTCTTGCTCTCAAAGTGGGTCTGGATGTGCTCAGTGGTGTCGCCGCCGCCGATCCGCCAGTGCAGCAGCCCGCTCTCGAACTCCTGCACCCGCCCCAGCTTGTCTGAATAATCTACCACAAAGGGGTCGTTTTTCTGCACCACCTTGACTGGAAGCTTGTCAAATTTACTAACTAGTTTTTCCTCGCTGCTCTCCAGAGGTACTTTGTCCTTGCTCGAAAACGCAGCCTCCTCCTCTTCCTCATCCTCATCTTCCTCCTCACAGTTCAGGCTCCGTGGTTCATCATCCTCCTCCCCTTCTTCAGGAGAGGAAGCTGAAGACTTGCAGAACCTTTCGGGATCTAATAGTGTTCTTTGCCCTGGGTCTCCCACCTCGTATTCCTTCAGGATTCCAAAGATCTCGATCAGGCAGCGCCGGAAATACTCCACCAAGAGTTCCAGCAAGCCTGGCAGCTAAGAGGGAGAGGAAAAACAGGAGGGGAAGGAAGGAAGAGAACAGTGATCAGAAAATAACATAGGCCAACGCAATCAACTGGGGAAGCGGGGCATAAAAGGGCTAAGAATTTAAGCTGTGCTCGTCATTACTGTTTTTTTTCATGCTGGCAATAACTGTTTGTGAAGCAGAGTTTTCTGTCCTCCAAGAAAGGGAAAAAGACAAACCCAAGGTGCTGACTGTCAGTATCCAAGCCACCCCCCAAACACTTGTGCAAACACAAGTGCTCTTTATACAAAGGTATAAATGACATGGGCTAGTGAGTAAGCAGTGCACAGCTCCCCAGACCTCATACTCTCTTCCAACCTGGCACGCTCCATGGGTCCAGGGACATCCCGGAGTCTGGCCCTACAAGGGCAGGAGCTGCTTGTTGCTATCTCGCTGACAGAAAACCCTGCACAATTAGCACTTCAAAGACCTGCATGAGAGAGCATCTGCACGCACCTGGCTGAGGTTGAAGGTCATTATGCTGTTGTCATCATAGAGCAGGATGTTTATGGTATCTAAGGCCCACGTACTTTCAGCTAGCAGCCCAGACTTCAGAGACATCATCACTCTCCAGGCTTCAGGAGTTCCTGTAACATAAACATATGATACTTCCAGCTCCTGGAGTTTAAAAACAAAAAAGGAGATACTTGACACTGCTTTTTTGGATCCATGAAGAGCAAAGCTTGCTTAAGGTGATGTACAGATTGTATGTACCCGCAATCTCCACGTGGACAATGCCAAAACGATGTCTGAAACCCCAACTAGACCTCTTCAAGAGTCACCAGAGCCCTTCCACTTGGCATTACCAAAGGGTAATGGCAGCACCCATCCCCTGGGCAGGCACAAGCAGAAAAGCAGGGGTTTCCTCTTACCGATATCTTTTGCTGTCAGCCGTCTCCTCTGCTTCAACACAGGTTGCGTTGCTTCTACTGATCCCGGAGGGAAGGTGATGTCTCGTCGGATCATGGGGGGTTGTACAGCTGCTGGTGTTATATGCGAGGCAGGGACTGGTGGTCCTGCCTTCTGCATTTTCATCCCCGAGTGCAGGAACGGAGATTTACTGGGAGAAGTGCGATTCTCCAGAGGTCTGGGCAGAGGTGCTGGGCTGGATACCTGAGGAATGTGATTCTGCATGCTAGGGGCGGTCTGGTAGTTAGACTGGGGGGGCCTGGTCATTGGGGGCACGGGGGCAGAGGGACCATAAGGAGGTTGCCGGTTCCCATGGGAAGGCCATGGTCCCTCATGGTTGACCCTCTGGTCTGAATGCAGGATGTCATCTGTTCGAGTCACTCCATGGTAAGCAGGCCCCTGGGGCGCAGAGCCCGTGCTCTGCCGGTTCGGATAGCTGTACCCTATTTCGTTGCGCCCCTGCCACATGGCACCTTGCTGTGGGCCCTCTGGAGTAGACTGTATGGGACCCCCCATCATCTGAGGAGGCATGTTCTGCTGAGCATTGGAGCCTGGGGGAGCCGAGACCCTGTCTCTGCCAAATTGGAATGGGAACTGGTTCTGAGGCCCTCCGGCAGCGCGGCGGTCAGCAGCAGGGTATGTACTCCCATACTGGTTATACAGGTCCTGCTGGGGAGACGGCTGTGCAGTTTGCTGCTGGCTGGGTTGCTGGCTCTGTGCTGGAGGCAGCTGCTGCTGGGTCTGCCCCTGCCCGCCGCTGTATGGTACGTTGTACATCTCCCCTTCGTGTCGCTTCGCAGGGGGGCCGTAGCTGCCGTCCATCGGCCGCTTGTAATTCTACAGGGAAAAGAAAGGCATCAACATGAGATTGCTTAGGATCACAGAATGGTTTGGGTTGGAAAGAACCTTCAGATCATCCAGTTCCAATCCCCTGCCACGGGCAGCGACACCTCACACGAGACTGTGTCACCCAAGGCTCTATTCAACCTGGTCTTGAAAACTGCCAGGGATGGAGCATTTACCACTTCTTCAGACACCCTGTGTCAGTGCCTCACCACCCTCACAGTAAAGAACTTCCTTATATCTAACCTGAACTTCTCCTGTTTCAGTTTAAACCCTTCACCCCTTGTCCTGTCCCTACAGTCCCTGATGAAGAGCCCCTCTCCAGTATCCTTGTAGCCCCCTTCAGACACTGGAAGCTGCTCTGAGGTCTCCATGCAGCTTCTCTTCTCCAGGCTGAACAGCCCCAACTTTCTCAGCCTGCCTTCATATTGGAGGTGCTTAGAAACAAGCAACCCAACCCTCAGTGGGTACTGCTGCTCCATGGCATGGCCTGTAAGAGGGCAAGAGTTGTCTTGTTGTTAGCCATATCCAGCATGAGGCTGGATCAGTCTTTCAAATCCACAAGCCAGGACCAATTCCTTGTGGCTGGCTGTGTACTTTCCCTGTGGATTCTACAAGGATGCCTTGGGGGCAGAAGTCTGCCCACAGAAAGGACTTCCCTGTAGGAAAGACTCGGGGCTGCTGCTCACCACAAACCAAACCGTGCGCCCGCACTTGTTTCCTCTCGCATCCAGGAATTTTATCAGGCCCTATTTCTCTTTTATTTCCCAGGAAACAAGTTTCTGCTGAAGCAAACAAGATGCATTAAAACCTGCTGTACTTTCTGCTTCTTCCCTTCCTGTAGATTTCAAAATACATCACTGAAAGGAGCGAGAATTATTCACCCCACTACTTCTTTTAAGTGTAAATGGAGAAAAGAGTCAATTGCTAAGAGAAAACTGAACTCCAAGATCTCTCTTGCCTCCAAGGGTCTGTGCTCTACAGCCTGTTTAGAAGCTCCATGGTCATGACTGGCATCAGACAGAGCTCTAGGGCTTCAAAGATGACAAGTACCAGAGTAACTCAAACTCTTGGCTCTGAGCCCCGTGGCTCTGGTTGCAGAGCCAAACTGCAGAGCAGTTGGAATTATTCTTAGCACAGCTCAGCGAGTGCCCTCTCTGTACTCCCCTAAACCAGAGGGTTTGGAATTATCAGGGTCCTGGCACCGATACAAAGAGCAAGCCATATGTAAGGATTATGGAAAGAGAAGTATGTTCATTCAGACTGTCCTGAAACAAACCCGGGGTTTTGTGAACAGCGAGTAGGAGGCAGTGGGGCAATGGACTGGAGGCAGGGCTGAAGCCTTTGTCTGCAGGCTCAGTAAGGCAAAGCCAACAGAAAAAGGCCTGGGTTGTGCAGAAGGATCCACCTGGAACAGCTCCCCAGAAGATCAAAGACTCGACAGCAAACTCAGCAGATCCCTTGGAACTCAAACGTTACAGGAACACGACGGGACTCGGAAAGTTCCAGAGGGGCAGGCAAACCCAGTGAAGTTTCCTGACCTCACACATCTGCAAACACCACAACCTCCCTTCTCCAAACATTGTTTTGCTGACCCAACACTGGAAACACTAATGAAAACTTCAGCTTTTGGAAATAGGAAAAAAACCCCACCTGCCATTTAAGTTACTCAATTCTACATGTTCCATAAAGCAAACACACAGCACAAAGAGTTTTCATCCCCCCCCCCCCCCCCCCCCCCCCCCCCCCCCCCCCCCCCCCCTTCATAAAACTCTTCTGTGTCTCAAACACATCAGAGGCTTTCTGATGACTTACCTGCTGTTGCTGTTGGTACATGGTGGTTTGCTGGCTAGGGAAGGGGCTGCCCGAGGATGTGCCTTGAGTGGAGAATTGATTGCCATAGGAATCGTGTCTGGAGGAGAAACAGATGCATTACTTGTCTGATCAGATGCATGCTTCACTTTCACAGTCTCAGAGCTCTCTAAGTAGGAAAAGCTGTTTGTGGCAAGACCCCACACAGACCTTTGCTGCTGCTGCTGCTGCTGTGGGTAGCGGCTGGGAGAGTACATCCCCGATTCCGGGGTGGAAGGCATGATGTTTGGCTGCGGAGTTCCTGTGGCTAAGGTGCCCTCAGGTCCCATGCCGGGTTCCGTCCTACATGGAAACAAAGGGAACCCCCCCCACACAACCGTTTAAATCCACCCTTGCTCCTCTAATGGAAAAGGATGATCAGCAAAGGCACAGCAGTGAAGAGAAAAATCATCATTTCACGTGAGCCAAGCAAATCAGGATCTCACCAGGCTGAAGTACCCACCTCACCCTGTCGTAAGGACCTCCGTAGGAATAGTGTTGCCGCTGTCCCATGGCCATGTTACCCATCCCTGGACCTGCAGCACGATTGTAAGGGTCACCCATACCACTGTTGGGGCCCTGCCCTGAGGACATGAAGGGATCGCTTCCTGGAGCTGGAATATTAAAAGAAGAACCAATAAATGTGTCTACCTCTGCCTTAGAAAGATACATCCCATCTTCTGGGGAAGAAGGGCAAGCAGAAGGTCTCCTACAGCACACTCCAGCATACAGCCAGATACAGGGATTAGTGCTTAAGGGAGAAAAGCATGCAAGGACTTCCTCACCTTTCCTCATACTGCTGTAAGGATCTTTATTTGGCTCGTAAGACATGCGACCCATCATGTCAGAGGTATTCATGCTGGGCTGGTACCCTGGATTTGGAGTCATGGAGTTCCGTTTCTGGAACGTAGGATCACTACCATCTGCAAAGGCATCCTGAAGGCCCACTGAGTTACTCCTGATTCAAAAACAACCCACAAAAACAGGATTAGAGAGGTCCAAAGTGATCCTCAGGATACTTTCCCCATGTTCCCCTCAGGTGTTGCTATCCCCTAGAAGGACCAGCCATACTCCTCCAACAGAAGCATGAAGAGCACTGTCCCCAGACCCAAAATGATTATTTGCACACAAATGCAGAGACAATAATGTTGCTGTGAGCTGTTAACATCGGAGCAAAGCCATGGAGCCCCACCAAAATAGGTTCTCAAGTCTCCAGCCTTCTTTAGGAATGACCCAGGAGCAACCCTCATGTTCACAGTCTGCATCCGGCATAGTGGAATAGGGTGCAATGGTTTCATACCTGATGCCTGGCAAAGGAGGCATCTGACTGTGTGGTGTAGATGCTGGAGTTGGTGGCTTTAAGTCTCCTCCCTCTGCCATGGAGCTGCTGGTGGACTGAGGTGTCTGAGGACCCTGCATTGAGCCTGAACCCGCTGCAAGAACAGAAACGTGGTGTGAGCACCTCTGCACCCTACAGATCTTCCAGAACATCAGCTTCAAGAACACAGAGCAAAGAGTCCTTCAAAAGACAGATGAAATACGGCCAAAAGGAGTACAAGGAGCTCAACATTTCAAAGACACACTGGGCCTGACTTCCCAGAACCACACACAGTGATCTAGAGCCAAGAGGACACGTTCATTTTCATCATCTCTTCGCTCTTACCCACATGCCATTTACACACCGTTGCCACCACTGTGGCACAATGTTGTGGTGCCCAACCTATCCGGCTCCAGAGGTTGGTGCTCTACAGAGCACCACGTGTCAGGGAATACAGTGCTTCTTGCCAAGTGACAACTACTGACTCATCACCTTCACACTCTTTCTGCGCAGCAAGGTGGGTTTCAGCTCTCACGAAACATCTCATGATCTTCCTAGTGCTGGAAACTAGAACATCAGCTGAAGCCACCAAGTAACTCTGAACAAGGCTTCTCCACCTGCTCTGCGCTTCCAGAGGGGTTAATTCATTCAGGTTAATTCAAGCACCACTCCCAAGGATTCCTGGAACAGGGAATGCTGGTGATGCTGGATCTTTCAGTGAAAGACAAAACCCGTCCAGCAAGTTCCCAAGGAGGCTTTCATCAAAACTCCCAGGCCATCCTGTGTAATGCAGCTGTGCTGGGAGCTCCAGGAGCTCCCCTCTGCCCCGGGATTGCTGTGACAGCATCAGCCCAGGTTCACCTGCTCCTTGCAGCTGGCAGGAGCTGAACTCTTAATTCATGTTTCCCTGAGTTCCCATCCAGCACCCGATCTCCTCGCCCCAGCCCCGCTGGTTGATGACTCACTTCAGCTATTCATTAAAACCCTCCGAGGTCACATCCAGGCCATGCTTGTTTACACCCCACCTTCCTGGCACCCTGTTCTCTTCCCTGCGACTCCCTCCCAGCGCGGGGAGGTCTCTGGAGAAGGCAAGGCAGAGGCGAGCTCAGAGGGGAGCTTCATTCACGGGCGGTCTCCTTCCCTCCGCAGCGGGTTCAGCTCCACGCGCTTCCCGCAGGACTTGGCCGCTGTGTGTGTGTGTGTGTGTGCGATGTTGGCACCAGCAGGAAGAGGCCTGGAGACATTCCCTGCGTCGCTGCCATTTGGTGTTTGTCCCCACCCCCCCCCCGGTGTCCCTCCCACTCACAAATTTACACACAGTTGGAGCCGGGCCAGTTCCATGCTCTGGGAATTAAAACCCAGCGCAGACTGATTACGCCTCCCTGGGGACACGCTGCAGTTTGTGAGCAGGAACCCAAGAAGTGTGTTGGAAACCTGTGCCAAGTGCCCACGAGGCAACACCCAGGCCACTCCAGCCCTTCTGGAAACACTTTTGGGTTTTGAGGGTTATGAATGCATGGAAACAGCTCCAGCATCAAGAGTTGATTGTCCTGCAAGAAGCCTTTAGATGCTCTGCTCTGGGTTGTGAGAGCGCTTTGTGTTGTGCTTACACCCCTGGGTCCTGCCCATCCAGAGGAGCAAGAGAGAGGAAGAAAAGGAAAGTGAAACAGAAGCATGAACATGCTGAGTGATACGGCTTAAAGGATCAGAGCAACCAACCATGCTTCAGTGCTGCCTCTGCATATTCCTAGTGGCAGGAATCTGGAGTAAGACAAGTGCAGAGAACAGTTTACATAGAAAATACCACAGAGCACAGGAATCAAACCTGTAGACTAAGGCAAGTGGGGAGAGCAGCCCTGCAAATTCCTCCTGCTGATGTGCTGAAGCAGATCACCTGTAGCACAGCCCTGAAGGCAGACTCGCCACCTCCAGACAGCTCCGTGCTAGCTGAAGTGACATAAAACCCATTCTGACAGGCAGCAAGTGCTACAGGAGGGTTTAAGTGGCTCCTGAAAAGCCTCAGCCCTCTCCAAATAAACTCCACATGCTCTTAACATCTTTGGTCCACTGCCTAGTATCTCTGGGGGGCAAGAAAGTGGTTTTGGAAAGAAAGCGGGGATGGATTTGTGGTCTCGGTTAAGGGGAACCGAGACACCACTTTACATAGAATTTTAGTCTAGTGACACAGAAGTTGCTTTGTCTTACAGAATACACCAAGGCTGAAGCTACACTGGGACAGGTTTCCTGACTAGTGACAAGATATCAATTAGGACTTAAAGAAACCAACGCTCTGTAACAGAGAGGACAGACAAATGTAGTCGCCAACAGAGTATTACGGACAAGCACACTGTTGACTGAGGGCTTAGCAGGGCTGAGACACAACTGCAATACAATCCAAAAAGGGTTCATTATTCCACTCCTTGGGACACAACACCAGGTTTCAGAAGCAGAAAGGCATTTTTTGCAAACATTACAGGAGCTTCAAAGCTGACAATGTTTTATCTCACCCACGTGAATAGGCTCCTGACCAGAAAAAGCATCAGAAGGTTTTACTTATAAGACAAACTGGAAAACTGAAGCTCAGTGTTGGCAATTCAAGCAATGAAGACTAAAGATGACAGCCTGGACCTTTCCTCCTTTTTCAGTTGGGTTTTGGGGGACTTTGTTCAACACATCTGAATTGTTCTGCTTAAATATTCAGAAACCAGAGCACTCCATCACATTTGAAACAACAGAAGTGCATTTTAAGGAGCTTCGTTTCTAGAGCATTCAACCTGTAACAGGCTTACAAAGTGTCTGTGCACAGAGCCTCAGAAAGTCCTCACCATCTCCTGCTGAAGACGGAAAGGAGTAATTGGTGAGGAAGATGAGTTCACATCTACATCAAGCATTTACTCCCAGAAGGTAGCACTTGGCATAATCAAAACAAGCACAGCTTTTCTAGCAAGTTCCCAAAGCTGAGCAGTAAAAAGGGCTGCTGTTAGAATATGCAGAGATCAGCTTGTAGGGATAACACCAGACTTCCCTTTCCACCCGATTCCCACAAGGCAGTGAGGTACTAGGAAGTGCAGAGCTGTGTGTATGTAGCTATGTATAGATTTTTAGGTATCCTTAGTACAGAGGTAGGACACACAAAGCCTGCACTGTCCCAAGAAGCTTGACTTATTCCTGCTATCACTCACTCCCAGATTACAGAAGGTATTTAATCTACCCAACTAGAGAACATCTAATTAGAGACAGACACAGGGGCTTTGTGGAAGTTTGGAACCAGCCTGACCCACAGCATGGAGAGTCTCCACAACGAGATCCTATGGTGCAAACACCCACTTCACAACTCAAACCAGTGCCTCAACTCACCTGGAGATGGAGGCTGTATCTTAGTCTGAGACTTCTTTGAATCGGCAGCTGCAAAGATATCTGGAGGGGGGTCTTCACCTCGCTCAATCTTGCACTCGAAGGCATAGAGACACTGGATGTACTGCTTCTTCAAAGAGCTCGCTGCACTGCTGGACGTGCCCACGTTGAGATTTGTGGCCAATTCGCGCCATTTCTTGTTTTTGTTGACCTGCACAACCAAAGAAGAGGCTCTGGACTCAAAATCCAGCTCCTCTTCCAAGAGCTTTTCTGGGGAGAAATCAACACTTCCCAGCTAACACAAAGGATGCAGTAAGTGCCAAGCAGAGCAGACACAGTCGTGTTCAGAACCCCAAAACCAGTCAGCTCTCTTCCTCACCTACAGAAAGCTTTCTAAACAGGGACAGATTGCAAATGAAATCAGATGCAAAGACAGCATCACCAACCTTTGCACTGGACAAAGCAGGGGAAAAAAAGCACTTGAACAGAATCTCACCACAGACTGTTCTCAACAAGCGACTGGGAGAGCAGACATCTGGCTCATTTCAAGGATGCTGGGTTTAATAAGTGTTATTTAAACACTGCTGAATGGGAAGTCAGGGCTTTCCCTCTAGCTCCAAAGCTAACTTCAAACTCTGCTGCCCATTAAGCCTGTGACTGGCAGATGGTGGGCATCACCCAGTCACCACGCTGGCTGCTGGACACTCACCTGAGTCAATCCTCCAATCTCCTTCACTGAGATGTAGAGCCGGTAAAGATCCAAGGGTTTCCTGCCTACTGCTGGCAGATTGGTCATGCCCATGGCCTTCTCCTCAGTAAAGGCCAGGTAACGATCTACCCAGATCTTCCTTTCGGGCTCCCCACCCAGCTCATAGAGTTTGGTGATCTTCTCATTGGTTGTAGTAGAAGAACTGGACTTCTAGGAGAAGGAAAGAGATATCAGGACTGAGCAGCACAAAAGCAGCTGGTTCACATCCGAGATGGTTTCAAAACAGCAGCCAGATAAGAGTTCAAAGTTCTGCTGTTACACTGAGAACGGCTTTAGAGCAGCCCTACGCTTGTCTCAGATCAACGTCAGGCAAGTGTTACTCAACAAAGGTATCACAAAACCAGCTGCTACTCAGGGAATTCACAGAGTATGTGTTTCTAAAAAGTGAAAGGTTTCAGGAATGCTACAGAAACCAGACAAACCTCAAGGAGGCTTCGCAGAGAGCTTGCTAAATCTATGAGAAAACACCTAATTCAACTGCAAATTCCTCATGGCTAATGCACTGTGCCAGGGTGAACTGCCTTCTGGTTAGCCTCTTCTCTTGCCCAAGTGATAGATGTCAGGTTAAACTGAAGCCAAACACCACAAAGGAATCAAAATAAACATGCCTCAGAAGAAGAACAAAGATGAGGAGGTTTGATGAGTGTGGGTGAGGGGCTCCCCACGCAGACCATCTCTCTTCTCTTGCCTATTCACTAATGCAAGTGCAGAAATCTCCTGCTACCTGGATATACAGACACAGCTGAGTGCAAGGATCTCCTCTGGGTCAGGGCAATCCCAGGCACAGCTACAGGCTGGGCAGAGAAGCAATTCAGAGCAGCCTGAGGAGAAGGACTTGGGGGTGTTGGCTGATGAGAACTGAACATGAGCTGCCTTCAGTGTGCACTCACAGCCCAGAAACCACCCATGTCCTGGGCTGCATCAAAAGGAGCATGAGCAGCAGGTGAAGGGAGGGTATCCTGCCCCTCTGCTCTGCTCCCCTGAGACCCCACATGCAGCACTGTGTGCAGTTCTGGTGTCACCAACGTAAGAGAGACATGGAGCTGTTGGAGCAAGTCCAGAGGAGGCCACGAGGATGATCAGGGGCTGGAGCACCTCCTGTATGGAAACACGCTGAGAACACTGGGGCTGTTCAGCCTGGAAAAGAGAACCTGCGTGGAGACCTCAGAGCAGCTTCCAGTGTCTGAAGGGGGCTACAAGGATGCTGGTGAGGGGCTCTTCATCAGGGAGTGTAGTGACAGGACAAGGGGGAATGGGTTTAAACTGAGAGACTATGGGCTCACAAACTGCTTTTTTGGTGGTTCTTTTGAAACTGGTAGCAGTAATGCAAAGAAAAACACTCCCTGAAGAACTTGTTTGCCTCCCTCTTCTGGCTTTAATACAGGATTAGTAAGAGGTTTGTTTGTGAAACAACTGTAACACTTTGGTGTACCACCTCCCAGCTGAGAGGTGATAACTGCCTAGCTCCAAGCCTACACCAGAAACAAACTCAGGTTTATTTACACTTCTTCTGGCAGTTTCACTGTGGCAGGTGATAATTCCTAATACTAAACTGTTTTGCAAGTGGAATGGATTCCTCCCAAAGGACTGGGCAATGCTCCCCTTCAAGATTAGCTCACAACTGAAACGAGAACACATGAATAAGGTGTGCCAAGCATCTGTTAGAAATCCTAGACAGAGGCTTGAAACTGGGAGTCAAACAGGGGGGAACATGTAAATTCTCATAGGAAGTCCCTTTCCTGGCCTTACTGAGGGCTAGTGGGTCTCTGGGGGGTAGGATGACAAAGTTCAGGCTCCTCAAGGATACTGTTATTAACACATGTTTAGTGTTTACTGCAAATATAGCCAGAGCCTACTCTAAAACAGTCTAAAAGCGCCGAGACACTTAAATTATGCTCCAAATCACAACACATTCCAAAAGAGAACAGCCCACTGACTAGGACCACGGTCACAAGCAGCAGTCACATCACCTATGACAAGGACAATCACGCTACCAAGAAGTCTGGTTCAGGGTAAGAAGAATGAATCAAATTAGCTTTCCCTCAGGAACCACACTCACTCCTAGACAGAGGCACTGTCTGATCCAAGTAACGTGCAGTGGTTTAATTTTCATGGATGCTGAAGAGGATGCGAGTCGTTAAAAACAAAACCCAAAACATTTTACCTTTGACTTGGACTCTGCTTTTGGCGTCCCATCTGCCTTATTGTTCATTTTAGTTGCAGGTGTTAATTTGACGTCCCCAAGACCCATCATTTCGGGGCTGGCTGCCATCCCTAGGGAGTGAAAAGAAGCTTTAACACTCGTTTTCAATTCAGCACAATGAAATCGATGAAGTGCCTTAATGGTCAGCATTGGCTTACCTGCAGAGTTGTTGGCCATGTTCCCCGCCATCGGATAGGGGGGGCCCTGGGGGTTTATCATGCCAGCCATACTGTTAATTCCCTGTCCATAAGGAGGTCCAGTGCCCATCATTCCCCCTTGATTCATGTTGGGATAACCAGGAGGCCTGGAGAAGGCAAGGAAGAAACAGATGCTTACTCCCAGTACTAAGCATTAAGATCTTGTCTCCTAAGGAAGCAGCTTTGCTAAAAGAAACCTACAAAAGAAGTGGAAGTGACCTTCTCCAGCTCACTCTTCCAGCAAGAGACCAAAGATGAGGTGCTCTTTTAGAGCTTAGCAACCCTAGAGCCTAAGTCTCATTCTCAAAAGAGGATGCAAACTGTTCTGAAAGAGGCACTTCAGTTCTGACCGTTCTCACCCTGACTCTTGTTCTAGAACATCCCCGAACTGAACTTCATTTCATTGTTAAGTTGCCTTTCCAGGGAAGAACAGGCTGCAAATCCTGCAGCCCTGTGCATTTAACTGAGAATACATGATGTGTATAGATCAACAGTGTAGTGCTCCAGCCACATTTAATGATTTTTCTTTCTTTCCTTTGTGCCACCCATACAATCTACATCATTTCAGATTTATCAGAAAGCCTCATACACAACTGTCACTCAAACTCACTACTCAAAGGGACAGACTTTGATGCCTTTATTGGCATTTGGGAACTTGACCTCTTGGCAGTCATGGATAACATCAGACAGTAGGCTGCAGAAGCAGCCCTTAAAGTCAGGATAAAGAGGACAGTGCCCAGTCAGATAACAAATACACCCAGCAGCTTTACTGGGGAAACCCAATTTATAAGCAAGGTCATGGCTCTGGTGGCATTCTGATAAGCCACGCACACCGCCTCTGAAATGTGCAATTAAAACATAACGAAACAAAAAACCCCACAGAAAACAGTTGCAAAGTTCACTGCTGAATTCCAGCCCCCTTTTCCCCAGCTGCTCATCAAAGTTGTAAAAGGAAGGAGTTCATTACACTGGACAAATGGAGCTGCATGGCTGGCTGCTAGATTTATAGGCTCTACCATACAAGCAGTTTATTTTAAGTCACCCATCTAACAAAGATGATCAGAAAGCAAAAACAACTGAAGGGATCTCTGAGTTAGATTTCACCTATGAATAGTAAAAATTCCCTGAAAATGTCATTAATGATGCACTCCAACACTCTGCTTGTCCAAGCTTTAAGCTCTTCCCTTTCTTAGCACTGAACATTAATGAAGAAGTCTCCAAGAAGGGCAAACCTTTGAGGGTTTGGGTTATTCCATCTACAGCTTTGAAACCAGGACCTGCTGTAAGGAAAGGGACTTTTAACAGTGACCAGGGGAATGTCATTCCCTACCTGTTCTGGATGGAGTTGGCAGCAGCGTGCATGGCGGCAGCAGCCGCTTCTTGTGCTTTGCGATTCATGCCTCCTGGTGGGGGGCACATCCCTGTCCCCACCTGAGGTGGCATATTGGCCATGTTGGGTCCATAAGGTCTGTTCCCCATGGTGGCATGGCTCATCCTCCCTGGAGGAAGCCCACTGTACGGTGGCACACCAGTCTGCCCATGCATCTGGCTCCCTGCTCCCATGGGGTTCATGCTTGCTCCCATTCCTGGACTGGGGTAGTTGGCATTGGACATAGCATTGTAGTTTGGCTGCCTGGGATAACCTCCTAAGGAGATATAAAAAAAAAGAGGGGAAGACAACATCATTCAACCAGTTAATGAATCACCATAAAAATCTTCTATCAGCAAATATTTAAAGATCACTAACAGAAATGAGGGGGAGTGTTAACACCTCAACAAGAAGTCAAAGTACTTGGATATAAGCCACATAAAATGTGTTTTGACATAGCCAAGGAACAACATCGATTCAAAAGCTGCCTGAAACTCTCCCAAACCTCAACCGAGCCAAGTGAGCCAAACAGCGCAGGACAGGATGTCAAAAAACCTCACTTAACCCTTTCCAAAACATACAACACTCAGTCTTCTTCCTCTCCAAAGAAAACTGGCTCTTCCTTCTGTGTTACACTGGCTGCAGGGCCTACATCTTTTTAAATGAGGAGGAAGGAGCCTACATTTAGAAGTACAACTAGCAACATGTTTCATCAGCCTCAGTACGAACAAAGCACGGTTCCTTCCATTTCATAAGGAGCACACTGGTTTGTATGACCCACACATTAAGGGGGGACAAATAAAAACAGCTTCTTAACGACAAGATGTTACAATAGAGATTGCTGAGCTCAGTTCCCACCTTGTGGAGCTGACAGTGCCTCACCTTGAGGTCCGTACTGCCCACCCTGGGGTCCATAGCTTCCCATGGAGTTCTGCTGGTATGGCCCCATTCCAGCATGCATCTGTCCTCCAGAGGACTGACGGGGAGATAAGGCTGAGCCGGGCTGGGGTGAGCTGTACTGGGGCATCTGAGGATTCCTCTGCATGTAACCTGGTCAGCGGTGAGGGGAGGAGACAATCATTAGTGTAAAGTATCCAGGGGTGCCACTGGACACACATGTTCTGAAGTAACAAGAGACCCACTAACAAAATCCTTTCAGCAACAGCCTGGACACATTTTGCAGTGGTTGCTATTAGGGAGCCAGTGTTATCCGTGAAGATAACAGATCCAATTTCCTGTTTTAACCAGAAAAAAACCCTTAGTGTCACAGGAGCAGACAGGGGGACTGCAAATCCTAAGGGCGTGCTGTTGGGTTTTGTCTGCTTGTTTTCTCCAGGTGACAACTATATACCTTCAGCCATATGAGGTGGAATTTTACATGCATTTCCCCCCACACTAACCCTATTCTCTTAGGGCAAAAGGCATACAATGTTTCTGTGAGCACCCCTCATTTTGAAGCTTAAGATCATGGACACTGAACAAGCAACATCCACAGAAAAGAGTGTGAAGAGCCAGAAAAAACATCTCACAAGCCAAAGTATGAGCTCGGAGGCAACATTAAGAGGCCAACCAACCAGCAACAGCTGAATTTACAGCAAAATGCTTAAACACTCGCAGCTTATAAACCCAGGGCATCTTTTAAATGCTACCTCACCACAGAATCCATGCCATCAGGCCAGGTAATTGTTAGTTACACATCTACTTTGATTACAATTAGATCTTTTAACTCGTGTCACACACCTCGGTCTTGCGCTATGCTTGACTGGTTCATGGAAGGATGCATGATACTGTCCGACTGGCCACTGGGCGGTCGGGGTGGCATCTGATTGCCTACACCACAAAAAGGAGAGTGGTTAATCACAAATCCTGCACACCACAAACCCCAGGATGCAAGAGCAAACACCAGAACTACAACCAACTTCAGGAGAAGGCTTGTGTTGGCCACAGTGAAGGAAAAGCAGAGCAAGACCAGGCACATTAACCCAGCAAAACGACACTGCTGGCTTACCAGCCATCCCACCCGCTTTATTATATCCTTTCAAAGTTAGAGACATTTAAAGCAAGCAAATGAGCTCACAGGACCTCAATAACCACACAATACTGACACAGGCCAATTCCTCCCCACTGACCACTTCAATTCACTCTCCAGCTGCACGAGGCAGCCCCACCAGAAGATCAACACGTGCCAAGCAGCATTACCTGGTACTGCAGCAGGTGAAAGTGGACCAGAGCGGGACTGAGCAACACTAGCTGGAGAGCCAACTGGGGATGGGGAGGGTCCTCTGATGCCTGGCAGGTGAGGAGAGGTATGTGGAGAGAAAGGAGACTGAGCTGGGTTACTCTGCTCTCCTTGACTGCTGGAAATCCCTGATGTGCTTACTCCAGGACTCAGGGCTCCTTCTGTACCCATGGGTAGATCATCTATTGAACCAGACAGGTCCTGCAATACACAGAGAAACACATCAGGCAAAAATAAAGAGACATGGGACTGTTCTCTCACCTACCACTAAGAAAGAGTGTATTTCTCCCTTAGGCATACTACAAATAGAAATCAATGAACTCTGTTCGTGTTATTGTCAGTAAGGAAGGCTGCTGCAGACTGAGGTAACTGCCAAATGTGACTTATCCTGCTGCCTATCTCTGAATCCAAGAGTTCCCTTGCTGGTGTGCTGAGTGCTCGCTGATGGGCTAAACGACTTGCTAATTCTCCTTCTTGCTTCTTTTAGTTCAGTTTAGAGGCGAGAAATGAAAGAATGGCATCAGCATTCCAGGTAAAACTGCAAATGCAGGGAACAGTCTATGTGATCACGGCTTGGAAGAGAAACATGGCTCAGCCTCTGAACGACAGAAAACTCCTGCCTTGCCATAATTAATTCATAAACCTCATATGAGCTGGGAAACTACTCACTGGAGATGGATAAAACCAAACTAAACAGAGATTTAAAAGGAAACCATAAAACACTCTTCAGGGTTCCCACTTCCCTTTCTTCGGAGATAGCAGAAATTAGCAGTTATGATATCAGCCTGTTAAAGTTCAGCTTTTCTTGAAGGCAAGGCTAGAAAACACCCTTCCTACTGCACGTATCCACCCTGGAGAAGACAAGCACAGAAAGCCTAAGGAAGTCGAAACTCCAGTTGCCACAGTAGCGACTGCAAAGGGATGGCACCAGAAGTCAGCTGGCTAGTGTGGAAAATGGGGATACATCCAAGAAGGTGAGGTGCAGATCCAAGACACACAGTTGGACAAGCTGTTTGATAATACGGTGCATCCAGCTTGGCCTGGAGTAAAGGAGTAACAGTCCAAGACAGAGCAAGTGGTGGCGCATCTGAACAAAAAGCTGGCAATTACAACTATTCCAGTGATTAGAGAAAATCCCTGCCAGGGATTCAAAGGATCACAGCAAGTGAAGACCAAAGCTTACCAGGACTTCACCTATCCTTTGCAGAGCAATCAGCCCTGCATCAGAAGCCTTCAGGACTGAGCCCTCAGGGTATTTCAGCTCAACTCCCTCAGCCCAGAACTCAGCTGACCAGCCTGAACAGAGCCAACCTCCTCTAAAACACCATGTCGAAAGGCTGAGCCAACTGATACATAACCTGGACATCCTGGTCTCATTTATGCTGACTGGATGAGGTCTGGTTTGGGTAACATGTTCCCAACCCTGTGCAGTGTCAAAGGACCTCAGACACAAGATATTGCAAACTTCTCAGCCTTGAGAAGCAAGAGACCTATCGCTCCATAGCACCAGTCTGCCAGGTGATGTGTGAAGAGGCTCTGACAGCACATCCCATCAGCTAAGCTGCAGAACAGCAAGTTACCACATCCTAGCAAGTGGAAAACTGAAGCTACAGAAGAATAAAGAACCACTGGGGAGATATGCAACAACCTCATCACACTTGTTGGGCAGACAGTGGCATTCAGGACAAAGGGGAGAGCCGGGCTTCAGCTGCACCACATTCAGCTGCCTGCTGCACAGGGCAGTCTTGCCTATTTGAACAGTGGAATTTGATCAAAATGCTTCAACCAAATGCTGGCAAATGGCACATTTGAGCAGAAAACACCAGTCACTTGGTGGGATGCTTAGTGCATAGCATGTCCTTCCTCCCCTTCCATTACTGCTCCTCTTTGAGAGATCCCTTCCTGCTCAAGTCTCAGAGGCCTATTTGCTTACTGCTGAAGTATTATCTTCCTGAGGAAAGAAAAAGCTTTGTTTTATTTCCAATGAAAGCCAAAAAAAACCTGCAGAAAAAGCCTAAAAATAGTGATGAAGATCTCTTGCAATCTTCACTGCCTTCCTACTGTAACATCAACAGCATTGCTCCTTTATGCAGCTATTTAAGATTTTTCCCATGGACAACTCTGACAAACCCCACATTCCAACTGCAGAAACCATCTGAAGTGGGAGCTGACGAGAGAGCATTGCCAACATCTTCCATTAAAAAGCATCAACCAACACAATCAAGGAAAAACCACTCCTCTCCCTGAGACTCAGCATCTAACTTCAGCCACTGGTGTAAGACACACATTTAGATCCCCATCTAAGTCAATGAAGGGACCAGAATGTCCAGAAGCTGAGTCCAACCTAACTTTGGATGGAATTCCCTTCAATAGTTACTATGAAGAAAACTAACTCTATCCCAGGCCAAACCAGGACAACACATTGAGGTATTTCAGTCTGAACCACCAAATGCATCCAAATACTGTTTTCATCACCACCAAAATGAAGCTGGAGGCCAAACCTCTTTGCAGCAGCTTTAAAATCCCTACCACCATGAGCTTACATGGATACAGCATTTCAGAGCAGTTAAACCTTCACACCAGAGGGGCAGAGGCTGTAGGTACTCAGATGAGAGACTTTTAGGCTCGCAAGAAAAACCACATTAGAAATGTACACCTGAGACAAACTACTGGTGTGAGGGGACAGACCCAGAGCAAGTGTGCAAGGTGCAATGTGGAACTTCCCTCTATCGGGAATGTAAGTGACAAGCATCTCCTAAAGGCAAAAGGTTTGCCTCCAGGATCTGAGGAGGTCATTCCTGCTACACAGCTGTGAGCAATATTCCTACAGGAACTGGGCAGACCAAGAGGATACTTTCCTGCCTGGCATTGCTAAGTTGTATCTGCAAGACATAAAATGAAGCAATGTTAAAAACTGCTTGAAATTTAACCCCTAAGTAACTAGATAACAACCTTCCACGTTGATGTCTTCAACCTTGCATCAAAGCTTAACCCAAGTACTGCAAGTCGTTTAAAACCATTCAGTTTTAATCAAGCAGGTTAATACAGGGTTGCTGTAGACATGGGAGCGAGGGCCCCCCTGCATTGCTGGCATACCACCACAGACCTCCCATAGAGGAAAAGCAGACCTGTAGCTACAAGGCTATGGGTCAGACTCTCAAACCATCGGTTTAAGTAAGTTCCCAGGGAATTACACATCAACCTTTCTTGGATGTTAGGACCTGAACTGGAACAGGGCCATAAAAATCAGCTCACTCCTAAAGCAACTTCCACCTGTAAAGATGTACGAGCTTCAGGAATCCCAGCAATAAAGGGATTTCCCACTGCCAGCACAGCAGCATCTGTTGAGTGTGTGATTCAGCAAGACCAGCTTTCTCAGAAGAGACACTTGTGCAAGGGGAAGCTGAGGAGCAGGGACCAGAATGCCCAAGCCTGAGAGGCTCATCAGGAAGGAGCAGTTTCCCACCTCTCGGGATGCCAACCATCAAGGCAGAGAGCTGTGGTGGGGTTTTCAACTGCACCTAAAGGAAACCCTTCAGCTGATATCCCATTTACTCAAGTGCACCACAAACTAAGGGGGAAAGAAATCATTCCCCAGGCTGTTTTAAGGGAGAGCTGCAGCAGAGAAGCCTTTAAAAACCCCTCCAAAGCTCACTGAAATAACAGAGGCATGCTGCTGTCAGGGGGGTCTGGATCAAGCCCAAGAGGAGAGGGCCAGCGAGGTTTTATTTGCCTCCCACAGCGCATCAGGAGGAGACCTGGGAAGCCGCAGCAGCACCAGGAGAAGGGCTTCTCCTCTTCCCTCCTCCCACGAGCACAGCCAATCGAGCCGAGCCAGGAGGTGAAGCTCCACAGCAGTAACTCTGCCAACTCGAAGGAAACGTCAGGGTCTGGAGAATTTCCTCACGTGTTTCCAATGTGTTTTTTATGCGTTTTATTGCTCATCTGCCATGCAGATCAAAAACGCTGGAGGGATTCCAACTATTTCACACAGAATCTCACACTCCAGGCTGGCTGCAGCCCCAAAGCCTGAGTTTCTTCACTTGAAATACTGCCCAGTGTTATTTTGGGATGTGACCTGATAGCGGAAGCCCACGGGGACCCTGGAACGATAACTGTTCCAGCTGCGATTGGTTGCCCAACCCTCACTGATGCCAGCATGGGTTTGTCAGTACTGCTGACAAACAAGGACTCGGCAGCTAACACCTTCTTTTCACACCACAACAAAACCATGCCTGAAATCACACAATCTGGTACCCGAAGGAGGGGGCAAGGGAGTTCATCTATCTCAGGGAAAAGGTTGCAAGTCCTGGCATGACCAACACCAGGGAGCTGGTTAGTGTGTGCTGGAAACAGCAAGGCTTCTATGAAAAGAGGAACCACCATTTCACTATCTGATACAAGCTCATTTGTTAAACAAACACAGAGATGAAAGAAACAACAAGAAATACTTAAGATCAAGGTAACAAAACCCCAGAGGTGAAGAGACTGAAGGCTCTGCTCAGGCCCATTCCCATTCCAAATAGCTGCATAAAGCCCCACTGATGTGGAAGAGCCGGAAGACTGACCAGAAAGCAAACTGATCTCCTCACTGGGGACTGCAGCCTTCCTCTACTGCTCCCCTGCCCATCCCCACCCTGAGTGCATATGGAAAGTGTGGGGGAAGAGGGAAGGAGTGCAGACAGGCTGGGATGGTTGTAGGCACTATCAGATCACTAGATAGTGCTCAAGGAAATTATGATCTGGAGACGAGCATGTGGTGGAGCTTGTAAATTCTCTAAGGCCAGTTGCTTCCATAAAGATGCTTGCAAGGCAAGAGAACAATGACTAATTTTATTCCCCAATTCTTTCTGAAAGGGAAAAAGCCTCTTCATTGCTTCTGACTAATTGAAATCCCCACTTTCTCTTACAAATTCTTTTTCCCTGCAGTTCCTTTCCACTCATTCAAGAACCATCAACACTTAAAAATCACAAGCTTGTCCTTTCTTTCCCCTTTATTTCCACACCCAAAATACTTCATCTCTCTCTATCACAAGAATTACACAGCTGACTGGCAAGCCAGGATCTCCCTGCTATTTCAGGAAGATGGATAGACTCCTCCTTCTGCCCTGCAGACAACTCAATCTTGCATCCTGTGCTTCACAAAGCACACTATCTCACAACACAAAGCAGCCTGGGGACCCCACCATGCTCCAGTCACACCAAACTCACAGGAAACACCTTGCAAAGCTGACTTGAGATTTCCACAGATGTGATGGAAGGGTCTGGAGGGGGCTCTGCAGCCATTCTTCCTACCCACTGCACGCCCCATCCACATTGCTGCCCCAGCAGAAACCAGAAGCTGGAGCTGGGGAACCCAAGTTCAGTTGAAGAGCATTAACTGGATTTCCACTGCATCTAGAGGCAGTTATAATCTGCTGTCTCCAAAGGTTTTCTTGCTGACAAACCGAAGAGAATGGAGGCACGCTGGAAAAGGCCCACGCTCCTGCAAGCCCTCCACCACCACCAGCTCAGTGTCAGCTGCCATGCTCTAGAACCCTGACAAAATCCATCAACACACATCAACCACCAAGAGGAAACCCACCAAGCACCAGCTCTCGGCTCACTGAACCAGGGGGGTGGGACTGCAACCATTTACCATCACCATGAAAGCAAACTATTCCAAAGGCAAAGCACATCTCCGAGTCCTGTCCTACCCCAAAACCACACAACCTGTTAAAGGGATGCCCACCACTTGCCTTGCTCTGCTGTTCTACCATCAGCGATTGTGGAGAAAATAAGAAGTCCATCTTTACAGCACCAAAAGCACCTTCTAGATGATCATCATTCTTGGTGTGCAGATGGGCTGGACAACAGACAAAGGGGATGAAGAAGGAATCGTGCAAGATGTCTCTCCAATAAAACCTCTCACTGCTTCTAGAAGAACATTGCTGGAATCGAGAGCGAAGTGGAAGATGCTGTTTGTTAACATCCCGTTCAAAGTTAGACTTTGGGAAGAGTGGGGCAGAAACCAAACTTACACCTTTTGAAGCTGCCATTTTACCTGTTAAGGATTTTGTGTTCACACACGTGTGGGAAGCGTGCTCATCCACGTGCTCCAGCTACTCCAGATGACTGAAGACTAATCCAACATAACCAAAGCCTAGCAATACAAGCTGGTGTCCCCCTTGGTCACATACAGCTCTCCTCCACTGCCATATAGGTCTGAGGCCCTGAGAAGTGGGCTTTTTTTAGTTTAACAGGGAAAGATGACTTTCTCCAGGCGTAAGAATCAGGGAATACCCAAAAGAAAGACCACTGCCATGCCAGCGTGGGCTGCACAGTACACTTCCATGTTTCAGGAAAGCTTTTAAACTCACGGCCTTGCCTCTTCTCTTCTATCACCCTTCAAAATGGGACCTCATCAGCAACCAGAAGGAACAAAGGGATTTAATTATGCAATGAAATCACTGGGTTTGGCCCCTCAGATACATCCCTGGAAGCTCAACCTCTGCTCTTTGCAAGGATCACATGGAAGCAACCACAAACTGTAGACAGTTGTCAGGTTCTGTGGCAAACTCGGCTGGAACCAAAGATCCTGGTTACAAAACTAAGCAAGCAACTGGATCTTTGAGGCCTACTGAATGCCACTTCTCACCCAAGCAGTCCTTAGGTAAAGGTAGTAAATGTTCAGACTTTTACTACTTCACGGAAGAAACCACCTGCCCACTCAAACAAACACCAGGAAGGCAACATGACCAAGGCTTCTGCTCTGCTAGCTAGAGCCCATATCCCCTTCCCTTAGCAGAGGTTTAAGCTGCTCTCAGGCATCAGTGCTGACAATTACAAACGTAAGATGGGGACCAGAACACGCAGGAGAGATTCGTTCAGTTTCCTTGCTAAAAAAGAAGCTGAAAAGCTCATTCTTCCTGGCTGGCTTTAGATGAACTGGTGGAAGCCGCTGGCTGTAGCTGCACTGCAGGGAAAAGAGCATTCAGCAAGGAGGCTGTCAGGAGGAGGGGCTCAGAGGCACACCAGAAATTGTACTCTCACTGCACAAAACCAGCTGCTGCTCTAACCCAGCTCAGGAAATCCAGGTGAGCCCGGCTGTTTGGCAGAAAGCAGGGACAAAATCAGGAGGGGAGGACGTCAGCCACGGGGAGTGCTGCAGGCTTTACTACATTCCTGCAACGGGAGCCCTTGTGGAACAGCCGGCGCTGCTACCGCAGCAGCCATTGATTTCGCAGAGGTCGATACTCCACTCCCACAGATCTACTCGGCAGGAGCTTTAATCACATCTACTGCTCCTGCCCTGTGCCCCCCTCCTTTGCTTCCCCCTCCAAACAGCATTACATGGAACGAGGGACACACACATGTCAAAGGGGCTTTCCTCCCCCTCCAAACACCCAGCACACTAACAACAGCTTTATTCTCGGTCTTTGGAGAGGAGAGCTTCAAAAGCTGAGCTTGCAGCACAAAGTAGAGAAGGAGCAACGTGATTCATCCGCAAAACAAGATGTCGCTGAAGGGAAAACTTCCCCTGTGGAAGGCCAGCATTCCCATTCCGGTGCTGAGCCCTGACCCTGGGAAATGCAGCAGCAAAACTCTCCAGAAGTGTTTCCAATTTAACCCTTTGAAAACTGCTCAGCCTCTAAAAAGCACTGCCAGGTCTATGTAGACACTGATGCACCATGAACTGTTCCAAGCAGCAGTGGTAAATGCTCAAGTTTTGATTGACAGAGCAGTGTCACTTCAGCTAACACAGAAGTTGCCACAGCAACTTTGCCACACAAAGGATAAAACCTCCAGCTTCAACATTTAACAACGACCCTAGAACAAGCTGCAGGAAAGAATCCCAGCCTGGTTTGGGTTGAAGGGACCCTAAAGCTCATCCAGTTCCAACCCCCTGCCACGGGCAGGGACACCTCCCACTAGAGCAGCTTGCTCCAGCCTGGCCTTGAACACTGCCAGGGATGGGGCAGCCACAGCTTCTCTGGGCACCCTGTGCCAGCGCCTCAGCACCCTCATAAGCATGGAAAGAAGCACAGAGGGCCCCAAGCACAATGAGCAGCAGCAGATGCTCTCAGCAACACTGAGGGTGTTGGGGATGCAGGGGGAGTGAGACCTACAAGTCGATCCTATCTATGAAAAAGGCTGAGAAACCAGTGTGGGTCTCACATGACAAACTCCAACCCTTTTATTTAAAGAGCTTTAGTTTGTCTTGCAGAGGTTTTTAAGTACTCTCCTTCAGCGTGAAGACAAACCCCAGCTCATCTAAAACGCTAAGTCACGTCAGAGGCAGGAAGCTACCCTCCTATTGCCAGCCATAAGGATATTCCAATTCTCCAGCAGTGCTTCCTCTGGAAGGCGCTTTCCAGTCTCCAATGTGTTCAATTTAGACTCCACAGCATTTAGTCATCTCAGCATGTGATTATGCCACCATGCCAACCACACGAGTTAGGGTGGGCAAAGAAATGCAGCAAAGGCAGGAGTCTGAAATAATTCAAATATTAAAAAGGCTCCTCTTCAGGAGGATATTTTGCATTTTAAGACCACTCAGCTTTTGTTATTCGGAACAATTACAAATGTCAGGATCAATTGCTAAAAAAGCAGAAGGAAGGGAGATTTTAGGAGAGGAGATTTCTAAGGTATCAGGTATTTGCAAGCCTCATGCATCCAGCTTGTCCTCTCGCTAGAAGAAGCTGTTCAAGAGACAGCTCAAAGTCCCAAAGTTCACAGTTACTCTGGGGAAGCAGCAACGGAGTGACACGAGGGCCTACATGAGCCCTTGGACACAGCCACTTCCAGCCCAATGCCTGTCTGCAATACCAGACCCGAGCCCAGGTACTGCTGGCCTGGATGGGACAGAGAGACTGGAGACACATTTGGAAAGAGTCAAGGAAATTCTGCTCTTGGCCTGACTCAGAGCAGCGAGCGTGCATGGAAGAGGTAACATAACCATGGAAACCTGGCCCAGGCCAGACGCTGACGTACGCTCGGTGCTACCCTGGGGTCAGGGTGCCAGAGCACTCCATTCCTAGAGATGTCGCTCCTTGGCACTTCAGGAAATTCTTTTTCTCTTCTTTTTTTCTTTAAACAGAGGGTTCTGTTTCCCTGGGTAAGGCCTAACTCAAAACTGAAACCCAAACACACAACTCCTCCTCCACGTTCCAGGACCTCATTTTAAATCACAGCGCAGAGCAAACCCTGTCCCCAAAAGGGGTGGGCACAAGCCCATCCGAGCAGCATGGCTGCAGGAAGGGAGCAGGGTAGACCAAGCCCTTGGCCCTTGCCATGCCCCACATTCGAGCCCCATGTGGAAATGGTTTTCTCCACAGCACTTATGATGTGCTTGTCTCCAAGACAAGTCAATCCAGCATGCCAGAAGGACATGAACAGGAAAATGATTCCTGTAAACTGAAAGCTCATGTGTGGCAGGGTTTAAAACGCGTGCAGAGCTGTCAGCCAGAGTTGAACACCTTCATTCACCCCTGCAACCACTCCATGCAGCAGAGGAAGGTCACACCAACAGGGACCCTCCCTCCCCTGCATGGTGCAAGACCTCTGGTAGGTTAAGTTTTGGTGCAAAGGGATGAGGATGAGTATGTCCAACATCAGACTCACAAGAGGCTTCCGCACGTTTTAAAGGGTCTGCAATAACACCAAATCAGCAGCAAAAAGGAAGTGAAAAACTCATTTCCCTGCCCTACAACAAAGAGGAGCTTGTGGAGGGGTCACCCTGTGCAGCGCACACCTCAGCAGTCACGGTGCAAGGAGCAGCCCTGGATGCTGAGGCTGCAGCAGCACAAGGGGATGCCTGCGACGGAGCACAAGCTATTGTTCAGGACCCAAGACCAGAACTGGTCATCCTACAGCAATTTCCTATTTAAACACTGACCCGCCTAGTCACTCCGGCCGGGTATAGCAGACCAAGACACCATCCTCTCCCGAGCAAGCTGCGAGCTGTCCCTGCCGCCTGCCTCCGCACGGAGCTCGCCGTCTCCTCTTTCACTTGGGTCCGTAACTGAAATCGCTCCTGAGAAAACGAAAGGCTGGGGGTTAGGGGGGAATCTGTGCGAGGCGTGCAGGCAGGAAGCAGAGCTGAGCTGCTCTCGACCAGAATAGAAACAGGAAACGAGCCCGGCATCGAGCATAGCACAACCCACTGCCAGCGCAGGCTCCTGCGAAGCTGCATCAGCAGCTCTGTGAAGCAGCAGCAGCTCTAAAGGGACTTTGTTGGCTGTGAAGGTGGAGGGTTCCACGCAGCCCAGAGCCTGGGTGATGCAGCCCGGGATGGGGAGGTTCCTCCTGAGCACTGGGGTCAGATTAGCTCAGTTCCAGGCTGGAGGAAGAGGGGTGGGAGGAGAGAGAATTGCCACATGGACAAATAGCTTGGCAACACTGAGAAACAGGTCAGAGGAGTGAAACACGTCCCTGGAGTGGCTGGAAGACGAGGGCAGCTCTGGAGGCAGTGCTCCATGCTCTCCACTGTTAGCAAAATAAAAAGGTTTCTTCATAAAGGCATCACCTCCTCAAAACCCCCGCAGAAACGGTGCCACAGTCGCACACCAACAACCCTTGGTCAGGAAAAGGACACGTTTCAACTCCCTGCATTATCATAACTTGGGACAGAAACCTTCATATCAGCATAAACTGAAATGCACAGAGCTCTCTCGTACCAGTGTTTCAGGTATTGTGCTCCTCGGGGCAAGCCTCCAGGTCCTCCTGTGTTTATCTGCACATCCAACTGTGATCCCCAAGCACCACAGCATGCAACTATCCTGCTTTGAAATGCACACACCACTAATCCCTCTCTTAAGGCAAGCAATAAGACGAGCTCAAAAGGCCAAATAACAAACCAAACAGAAGCAGGAAGTCCCATATGGAAAAAGAGCTTGAAGTGACCATCAGATCCATCTAGAAAAGGTTCTTTTCCCCTCAAAAAATTGACAAAATGATTCATTTTAAGCCCAAAGAGTTCACTTCTTGGGCTGCACCTTCCTTCCCATCCACAGCAGCTCTGAGACAGTTTTGTGCTGCATTTCAGCCTGTTGCAGTGATCATTTCCAGGTCAGGGGACACAGCTGACACAGCTCAACTTTATTGCACTTGAAGCACCTCCAGAGTACAAGCTGAAATGAACCACTTGGTAAGAACAAAACATCCAAATGGTGCTTCTGTGACAACATCCAGCACCCACATTCAGAAACCACTTAAGAAAGGCAAAAAAGTCCCCCACAACTGATGGGGAGATATTCACTGCAGGGTCTTTCTGCAACGGCCTCAACTCTGCAGCCTCATCCCTCTCCCCTCCCCACGAAACCCGATTCTCCTAAATCCATACTGCAAAGACCGAAGACCAGGATGTGCATTCCAGAGTTGAACAGGATCAGGAATTGGTTTCCAGTTGGTTATATTCCTTTCTGCCACTGTTCAGCTCTAAAGTCAGAGATGAACCCAAGTGAGACGCAGCTGAACAAACAAAACAGGTCTCCCAATAATGCAAAATACAGAGATTAAAACAACTCCCACTCCACACCAAGCTGAAAAGAAGTTGCCCACAATAGGGAAGGGGTTTCTCCTTCTGCCTGTGCAGTACACTGACCAAAAGAAAACAAGGACATTGCAGGGTGGGAGCTCTGAAACCTGCCCCAGTTTGCTTCGTGATGTATTCACTGCAACTCAACTGGAGCTCAAACACAGCTTTGCTGTTGGGAGCTCCAAAACCTTGCCCCTGTCTGTCCCTCCTGGTTTGGCCACACTTCCTACCCCACGCAGAACCTCTCCTATGGAAACAATGCCTCTCACAAATGTTCTGGTTTGCACCGATAGGAAAGCTTCACTGAAGAAATCCCAGAAGGTCCAGTGAAAAGCAAATACAAACCAATACATAATGGTATCAAATCAGTTTTGTTCTATAAATGACTTTTAGGGCCAAGCTGGAAGTCCCAACACCACAGATACCAACTTCTGCGGTTGGGAAGGTATAAACAGCCCGGTGTGAAAACCACTGTCTGGATGCTCTACTCCTCCTCCACCTCAAAGCCATCAGAAACTTGCATTCAACTCCTTCAAGGCAGCCCATCAGACAGAGTTTGAGGCGAGACAACAATCTGCTGCATATTCCATAACAAGACACAAAATTCCTCACAATGAGCCTAAAACTCCAGAGAACTTTGCAAAAGAACTCGTTTGCAATCCAAACCCAAATGGATGTCCCAGCATCCTATTTGCTCCCCCTGTACTTGCTACCAGCACCTTCCATGTCTAAGCAGAAGGCAATTAGTAGCTGGAAATATGTGATTCCTACAGACTCAGAATCCAAGCCTCCAAAGGTAAAAGAGACTGAATAAGCTGGATATGACTTGCCAGGGAGAATCCTCTGCTAAGAAGAAGGGACCAGGGAATCTCCTGGGAGAAACAGATTTATACTAAGGATTACTATTCCTCTGTTACACCTAGACACAAAAGACTACATTTCTCCCATACCCAGTTGCAAGCTAAGTTTACTTGAGCTGCAATCCTGACAGAGATTCCCTAGGGAAGCAGCAAACTCTTCAGAGAAGTTCTTCACCTAGCCTGCTACAGGAAAAGAGTAACAGACAGGACACTCATGTGGATGCATTCCTCTTCAAAAGGCATCGGTGAGTTCAAGTTAGCAGGAGCATTCACCCCCAAAACCAGCAAGTATCATCTTCAGAAAGAGAACAACAAATCAGGAAACACCTAAACCAGGACAGCATATACCGCAAGCAGAAACAGAACACCAGACCTTCTGCTACTTACAGACAAAGCATTAGAGAAATCAGTAATTTCACTCTTCTGCTGTCAGGGGTCTGAATACAGGGACACCAGCAGGAAAAAGTCTGGTTAGTGACACAAAAACCATTGTCAGGAGGGTATCTGGAAGACAATCAATGTGGTGGACCTTAACAAGGCCACAGGAACTGAACAATGTGACAATGTCGCCATCCAGGAGATGACCACATACCGCAACACTGATAGGATGAGCCACAGAAATATTCCCCCCTTTACAACTTACAACTCCAACATTAATGATGATGTCCAATATTGATGTGTAAAGGCACTGGGTACACAAAAGCCTAAAAAGCTGCAACCTCCTTTTCCTGCTGGAGCTGATCCCTGTTTAATTCGAGATGATGCCTGGCAGGATTTACCCTCATTCCAAGATGCCCAGTGAGCTATTCCACAGCCCCCAGTGAGGCTTGGGAAAGGGCTCCGAACTCCACAAAAAATTAAAAGCCCACAAACTAACTATGCTTCCCTAAGTCATCCATAATGGCAAAACAGGGATCTAGGAATCCTCCTGAGCAGGATAAAACTTTCTAAACCAGACAGACTGAGCAGTATAAGGAAGATAAAAAGAAATCGATTGCACCCTTTCAGGTAGCTCTTTTCTTTCTAAGCATCCCCAGGCCAAACTTCATGCAAGAGACTGATCACTGAAACAAAAGAATTGGCTTCCATACACCTGGGAGGACCTCCCTTTATAATAGTCCACAGCATCACTGTCTGATGCATTTCCCAGTTGACAGACAGGGATGCTGCTCTTGTCCTACAAGATCCTAAACAAGGAGACACATTAGGAAGCACATACAAGAACAAGGGTGAGTTTCTGCAAGGGGGGCTCCCTTGTTTAACTTTTGCCTACTGAAAAAGAGAAGGCCCAAAACCACACTGGGGTTGGGTAAGCTGAAGGCTGCTTCGTTTCTTCAATGCAAATTATTTGGTGATACAGCCAGGGAAACAAGCTGACTATTAAAGTCTGTTCAAAACAGAAGCTTTAGAGCTGGCCAATTCTAGGAGCTAACCCCATTCTTTGTACCCTACAGCAAATCTCTGAAGGCCCTGATGAGGAACTGGTGGACATTTAATACTTCAAACCTGGACGCAATTCCTTCATGCTTACAGCAGAGATGGCTACCTTTTCTTCAACTGCTTGGGAAAAAGAAACATTTGAAAGGGGCCACATACATTTTAACCACAAGGTATAAAACAAACTCCCACTTGGTGCCGAGAAGGAGCCACTTCTGCTAAGCAGAGCAACTAATTCCTATAATCTGAGTCAGAGGGCGCTGATTGGTAGGATTCAGGAAGGCCCCATCAACAATGCCACTGAACAGGACTTCCCACCGTTCCCAGCTACAGCAATTTCTTCAATTACTTCAGTGGCTTCACTTTTCCTACAGTCTTTGCCAGGAGATGGGTCACATGGAAGAACTTGTGGAGAGGCAGAGTGGAAAGAAACATGCTATTTAAAAGGATTTTTTTCCCCCCAGGCCTCAGAACAAATTAAATCTTTGTAATCAGGGTCCAAAAGGATAAAAAGAAAATGGGAAAAAATAAAAGGGAAAAGAAAGGAAAAAGAAACAACCCACAACTACTCCCATTAGGTGGTCAGAACTAGAATCACTTTGTATTTTGGGTGACAATTTGTACCCACAATCCAAAGGATTTATTTCAAGGGGCTCCCAACAAAGCTGTTCTCATTGCTGAGGGCAAAAATAACTTTGCTATACACACAGCTCACTCTCCTCACACCGACCCAGCTGCAGCTTAGAAACCTGATTTAGCCAGTGGCTAAACAACAAGAAATGAAGGCTCACTCACTTCCTACTATTTCCAAGGAAAGCAACCAGGTAAATCAAAACTCAGCAGCTCAAAACTTTGCCTCCAAGTCAGAGGCAGAGACCAACATGTGGAAACTGATCTAAACTTTTAACCCTTCTCTGTTTTCTTGATGAAGTTTGGACCCAAAGTTAAATCTGGTCCAAAAAGCTACAGGAACACTAGGCACCCATCTCATACCCAAGCTCACTGTACATTCAGCAAGCAGATCCAGAATGCAAAAGAAGATATAATTTTCCATCTGTGAAGGAAGGAGCTATCTGTGACTGATCCTCCTCACTCCAGGTACTAATAAACTTGCTTTTTCCCCCCAGCTGTTCAGTCAGATTGGAGCAAAGAAGCTTAAATCAACAGTGTAAGAATCCAATGACACAGAAAGGGAACCAGGCTCTTAGCCACCAGCACAACAGTGGGCTGAAGGAAAAAGAACATAACATACAAGTGAGACACTTTCCCCCTGAAGGTCGGGGTTTGCTCTAACAGGTACTTCAGGCACTGCAAACAGAAAGCTCCAAAATACAATCTTTTAGCTGGAACACGCAGACCAGAGGATTCAGGGTTAAACTTCACTCTCAAATCCATTACTTTTGTAAATTACATTTAATCTCCAGTGGGAAGCCAGAAGCTAATGACTTAGTAAAAAGCAGAGGCAGCCTCCATCATTCCCATTTCCATGTGGAATACTACCAGTGCTAATTTATCCTGCTGTGCTCCTGATTGCCCTCGCCCCAGTCGCTTCTAGATCAGCTCACCACTCACCGGCAGGCTAGAAGGTCTGGACTGAAGATTCAAGTTCATATCTTCTTGCCCTTTACTGGAAGCCATTGAGGGAGCAGACGATGCCTGGGACCCAAATGAGTCTTGAGATAACTCCTGAAACATCAAGAAACACCAAAAACCCACAAAGGGGAATAAAATAAAGCCTCTGCCAGAATCACTCTGGTAAATTCTCACATTGTGGAAGAGTTCTGCACCCTTGGTGACATTTGCCCAAACCAGGAAATCAGACAGCAAAGAGTACAAGCAACCAGGCACAGGGCTCTGCAGGAGGACAAACACTGCAGCAGACACCTAGAACATGACAAAACACCAACTCTGGCTTTCCCTTATTACGGATCCTGAAGAACAGGGACTGTCCTGGGTGGCTGCCCACTTAGCTTCCTCATCTTCCAACGTCTTACCACAGCTCCAAGTGCTTCATTACACAAACAAGGCAAGTCAGTGACAATCTTCAACTTCTCTAAAGCTACCTTTGATTCACTGCAATGTTTGCTGAAAGGTCCCTGCCAGCTTCTCACACAACTACTACCAGAGTAAGCCTTGCTGAGAAGTACAATTTACATAAAGAAACAGCTTCATGATTTGATCTGCAATTCCATACGCTTGACACTTTACGTCTCCTCCCTAAAGCCAAGTTTTACAAGTAAGAGCTAACTGCTCCCTCACAATCCACGAGTCGCGCTGCTTTTTGTGCCACACCAAGTAACTCTGGAGAACACCTGGAGAACTTCCACAGGCCACAAGGGGAAAACTATTACATTCTGAAATCCTTCAGACTCGGGTGGCCGATCAGCAGCATTTACTCAACACTAGTCTTCAAAACTGCAGTATCACCACCGTAACATCCCTCTGTGAGGGATACAGATCTAGACACGACAGAAAAAGCAGCACACCTATTACTGTCATCATTCCAGCCAGCCTGCTGATGTGGTGTTCAACAGACTTTTAATGCACAAAGGAAAGGATCTGCCCAAGTTAAAAACCACTCAGAGAAGGAACCAAAGCAGAGGACGTCCTACCTGAGGAGGAGGGAAGCGTTGCTGGGAGTATGCAGACTGCTGCTGCTGCGGCTGTGACTGAGGGTATGAAGATGACTGCTGAGAAAGAGCCGAGGAAGCTGTCTGCTGAGTTTGTTGCTGCTGCTGGTAGGGCGACTGGGACTGCTGCTGGGAGTAGGGAGGCTGACTCTGTTGATGCTGCTGGGCTGAGGACTGCTGCTGAGGATATGGAGTTGGGGACTGCTGATGGGGAGGCTGGGACTGCTGCTGGGAATACGCAGGCTGCGATGTCTGAAGCTGTGGAGGTTGAGACTGAGGCTGTTGCTGCTGCTGATAAGAAGGCTGAGAGTGAGGGGTCTGGGATGGAGGCTGCTGAGAGTATGGAGGCTGCTGCTGTTGGGGATGAGGGCTTTGCTGGTTGTAATACGGAGTCTGGCTTTGCTGCCCATATGCACTGGGGCCCTGCTGTCCATAAGGAGGAATCTACAGACAAAAAAAGAGAGTTATACCAGTTATGAAGGTTGTTTTACACACACAAACTAAGATTATGCTCAAGAACTAAAAATTCAGAGACCTGTGCAGAGCAGCTGACTGGGAACATACTGGAAATGCCACTACCTAGATACTTCCCAGAGAACAGCAGAAGCCATTCATGTGTGACATCATTCTTGGCAGTAACAGCATTTTAATAAGGCACCATAACCAACTTTTTAGGGATCCTTATTTGACCACCCTTCAACATTAGTAACATTGAAAGGAAAGACTGCTTGCTCCAGAAAAAGGCAGCCTTTTCAGCAGTCCTGCACACAGTCCAGCAGGAGCCACCTGGATCATGTCATGAGCCAAAACTGACCTGAAGTCATTTTTTCTGTAAAGAACAGCCATGTCTTTAACAGAACACAGCAGAAAGAGTATCTTACTCCTCTTGCTATTTATTCGTCCCTTGTTCAGTGCCCTGGCATTGCCTCTCCTGGAAGCAAGGATTCCACAGGTCCTTGTACATCAGTCACACCTGCATCCAGGTGTGGTGCAACACATAGCCTGAAGAAATGCCATTTTCCCAAAGCAACCAATTCCAACCTGGTTGACGTGATCCCTTCAGAAGACACAGTACTCTGCTGCTCTTCTGCCTGCCCCTGCTGTGACCAGAGACTACCGAAGCTTGGGTGCTCTACCTGCTGTGCATATGAGATGCTGCCCATTGTACTTTGCGTCCTGCTTTGCATTCCCATGGGGTATCTCTGGGGAGTTTGCGGTCCATAGGGCTGTCCTGGATAGCCATGTCCTTGCTGTGGCCCAGCCTGAGGTCCCTGTTGTTGTGTGTAAGGGTTGTTTCCTCCATACGGCTGAGGCCTCATCTTCCCCATCTGATCCATTGGGCTCGAAGGCTGCAAAGCAAATCACAACACATGATGCACATCCAGCTACATCCAGGAATCGTTCACAACTTCCCCAGTCCCCAGAAGAAAGCTTCAACAGGTTGGCACAGGGAAGCAGCAGCTCATCTGCCTCTTCCCAGGTGCTAAACCCCACAGTCACATTCTGAATATGGCAGGATTCCTGCTGCCCTTTCACACCTACAGACACAAAGAACAAGCCCAAGGAGAAGAGGTCATTTTATGCTGATGTATCTCCCGTGGCCAGAGGACAGGAGAGAAAGGGGGAAGGATCATTAAGAAAGACGAATTATCAGTGGCAGTGACTTTTCCCATAGCAGGCAGTAGTTTAATATCCAGATATTCCACAACAAGGTGCATTTAGGCTGAAAATGTAAATGCTTCTTTCACATGTAACAATGTCTCCCAAAACACTACAGGCTATTAACTTACACACTTCAGTTAATCCATACTGATGTGTTAATATCGGGCAGTGCTACTGACATTCACAGCATTCAAGCCTGCAATTCCAGTTCTGTGTATTTCCCCTGTACACGTGCTTTGTGTGTGCTGCCTTTGCAGAAGAAAGGGTCCTAAATCAAACTTCTCTGGAGGCATGAGAACAGAATTTGTCAGCTTTGAAAGACGGGGCCCTGGGTTTGAGCCCAGACGTGATGAGACGAGAGAACAAATGCAACTTCCCTGGGACTTCCTCAGACTACCCCTGCCTGGAGCCAAGCCATAAGAACAGTCAGTCAAATGCTCTCGAAGTGCTATCAAACTCCAAACAAGAGTCTTGCTACCTAAGAGGTGCTCCTTCCACACTAAAGCAAGGACTGCTCTGCTGTAGTGACCTCCTAAATGAATCCCAGGCGCAGTCTTTAACCTCCATCGCTCAGACTGAATACGAATTGTTCCGCTGATCTCCCGATGACCTAAGTAATACCAATTAGATGTTTTCCACCAGATCACCATGACAATGGGCTCTCTATTACACCATTCCTTCCTGCAACTAGCCCTAGGGTGGTATTTGTACAGATCCACCCTCTCTTGCTGAGATCAGGTGCTTGAGGAGTGGCACAACAGGCCTGCACAAGCAAGTATCGCACAAAGCCGGCTCCTGCTGGAAACCAGAGAGAACCCTGGAGACCAGAACAGGGTTTTAGTTATGTCTGCAGAATCCACCCTTCCTAAGGGAAAACGAAGTTTGTGCAGCATGCTCCACTGGAGAAAACCCTGCCCCACCAGCCAGCACAGCTTGAAGTCCCAACACACAGACCATGAAAACATTTGTTTGACCAGCTGTCTGCTCTGGCTTGCCTGCCAAAGCAAAGCCACATCCACACAGCACCGAGGCCATGCCAAGCCCAGAGAAGCAGGGACACGACGGGGAGTTAATGGTACTCTTGTGGGGCAACAGATCTGGGCCACAGGAGGGAGTTTAGTGTGGACGGCAGGAAAAGCACCCCAGGTTTGGTAAAGGGGGTGAACGCACTCAAGTGAAATCAGGCTCCCTGAGACAAATTTGCATCAATATGGCATAAATCGAGAACCAGGTCCAAGTCCCCTTCTCCATCCCAGTTCAGCATCAGACACCTCAGGCTGGTGCCTGCAAAACCAGTGTTGCCATCCTACGGAAGCTGTTCACCAATGACCACGTGCATGGCACCAGTGGGATTCCCTCCCTCAAGGCAGGTTTTAGATGCCATGCCCTGCTCAGTTGCGCTGGATGTTTCCAGTTTTGTCCATACTGATACTAAAACAGTTCCGAAAGTCACATTTTATGGTTTATGTTCAAGTTATCACCCATGCTGCTGCTGAGGAGCAACAGCGTACTGAGAGGCTGCTGGACCTCAGACCAGGAAGCCTGGAGAAGCCCTGGATCCCTGTACTCCCAAATGGCCACACAGCACAGACCATGCCGTGTGCCCACAGAGGGTTTTGAGCCATGCTCTAAAAAGGAGCTTACACTCAAAGGGTCAGGATAAAAAAGAGGCTTTTGACGGCTGTAGTCTGAATCCTCGGAGCTACAGGGATACCTCCTGAATGGGAGCACCCATGTGGAGCCTCCATACACCCTAACGGATGCAAATTGTGTTTACATCTTTCAAGCAATTGTCCCTAATGCAAGTCTTGCCTTGTGGGTATCACCTTAGATTACTGACATCTTTCTCCCTCCCCACAGTATCTTCTTTGGTATGTAAAAACGGTGCCACCAGGAGCTGCTTCCCAGCCCCTGGCTTTTGACAAGTCAAAGCTCTCTCTCACCACCCCCTGAAACACAAAGCTCTTTCCTTCCACCTGATCAAATGCAACTTTGGAGACACTCAATGAACGTTTCAGCATCTTTTCTGTTTGTTACTTGCTTCCTCCTAGTTGCTACCTCACCTTCACAGCCCCGCTACCAAGGGCAGCTTCTCAAATACATTCCTGTTCAGGGATGTTCTGTTGGCTTTTTTTATATCTTAAACACACACACACACACACACCACATGCTGCCTCCTCTGCACAGATTTTCTTGTCTGTGGTCACCCACAAAGCTAACTGTATCTTCAGGAAGGATAGGAACAAGGTGAAGATCCACTTTTCCATGGCTCCTACAGGAAGCATGACGCCTGTTCAAAAACTTCAAGCAACATTTGGAACTGTTTATGCAGCCATTGAAAAGAAAAACCCCGAAACACAAAACCCAAACATATTTCCAGGATGTGACCAAGTCGTCACCTTGATTGCTCAGCGTAGGAGTGCATGATGTGCTTCCAAACTGCGCTGCTCTGAGCTGCTGCTCTTCCACAAGGCCCTAGCGTACAGAGGATGCTAAAAACAAACATGAAGAGCATCACTCTAAATTACAGCCTTACAGATACAATTCTATAAACAGAAGATATGCAAACGCCAATTAATCTCTAATGATGGAACTCATACACACATTCCCGACCTGTTGCAAACCAACAGGGTGGTTTGTGCTCCTCTGGGGCTGCTGGGTACATCTCAAATGCTGTGATACATAGTTTCTTCCTTCAAAATCTCCTGTTAAAGACAGCCCTTTTGCTAACGGGAGCTTTAACTGCGCTCATTTTAGCAGCATCGCTCTGGCTTAAAGAGCCTACCATCAGGAAGTCTGCCTAAATCTGCTCCCTCAAGCCTTTTGGGCAAGTCACAGTCTAAGCTGAAGCGCAGTGAAGTATGGATCGATCCCAGAGCTCATGCGAAGGCTGTGGGGGGAGCAGAGGTGCTGCCCAGCTCCTTTGTACACCCATGTTACACAAGGTGGGTAAGGCAAGAGGAAGCCTGTTCGCCTGCAAGAACACTTCAGGATAAATAAGGAAATACCAAACCCTGACTGCAAAAGGCTGGAGATTCTTCTCTGGACTGATACATGGGAAATCCTTTCAATAGGAAACCACAGGAGTAGATTACTGTGATTACACTTCAAAAGCAAAGGCCCTGCCACAGAGAGACATAATTGAGAGAAAGTGTTGCTCCTTGATCACTGAAGTCCAGACCCCCTGCTAACATCTCCTTGCATTCATAGAAATTGCTTCTATTCTCCCTTCAATCTCGTTATCTCTGCTGTTTTATAACACTCTTAAGTACCCAAACTTGGCAAAACACAGCCCTGTCACCAGTGGAACTTTCCAAAGCAGAGCGGTGTGTAGCGGAAGCAGCTGGTGCTCCAGAGAAATGCTGAGCTCTCCAGAAAATGTAAGGTATTTCCAGACCAAGAGCTAGTAACAGCAAGCCCAAAGAGAGCTTAAATTGCCGAGTTCAAAAGCTTTCCGGAGCAGGATGTGTAGTGTAAGGGATGTGTCAGACCCCTAAAATGAAACAGCACTGTGAAAACCGGCTCTCCTTCAACAACAAGCCAGAGTTTTCCTTAAAAAACAAGTATCAAAAGAGCTTTGAAGCAGACAAGAGGATTCCACAAACAATTCCTTTCTGATTTTGTCCAGCAGCAGAGAAGTTTGGCCTCTTGAAAGAACGGTTTGGTTCAGTTGGAGGGGACTCGCTTAATGGTCCCAGCAGGAAAACAAGGAAAGGAAAGAGGCAAATCCCACTTTGGAAGCAAGAGCCAAACCCTCCACAGCTGTACAGAAAAATGTAATCCTGACTTTCCCCATTACCTTCTTCCATTTGTGTTCTATTACGCCAGAGGAAGAAGGGGAAGCAGAGAACTCTCCAGTTTCAAATCAGCGTCATTCCATTATTGGCAAACGTGGGGATCGGCCACAACCGCCCCCAGAAACTGGAAAAGCCACAAAACCAGTACTAAAAGCCCTAAGCGCTCACCTTGGATTCGCAGTCTTTTCCTGCCTAGATGTGGGGTTTGTGATCAAAACTGAGCAGCAGCGTTCCCGGCTGTTTAACCCGGAGAAGCCCTAATTGATTCCCACAGTCATTAACCTGCATTTTACCTCGGAGAGTGGTAGTTAAGGAAGTCGGCACTGCTATTTATAACTCATCTCAAATTGAGGGCAGACTGCCTAAAATCTAACACATCCCAGCTGTACTCCTGTTTGAACTGGGGCCAAGGGAATTTTTTAAAGCAATCTTGGCACTGAATGAATGACACCAACAGCATGAGCGCGCGTGTGGTTGTGTTGTGGTGACGTAGCGCTGGAGGTGGAAGGGGAAGGGGGGGCAGCACGCTGTAATCCCTCTCTCCCAAGCCTGCTCGCTGTGTACAAGGCTCGGCCCCGGGCCGGTACAAGGCTCCGGAGCCGCCCACCGAGAAGCAAACACAGGAAACGGCTTTTCCTGTGCAACGCCTTGGAGCGAGGAGCACATGGCTAATCTGCATAAAAGCAAAGCCACACCACTCCTGCCAGGAAGGTTAGTGCTCATAATCTCTGGCCATGGAGCTGGCTGCCTGCGAGGACTTGGACCCGAGCCTGATAACCCAGAAAGAGCTGAGAACAGATGGGCAAAGACCCCGGCAGAAGCAGCGGCGCGCACGTGATGAGCCACATGGCCCCGCCAGCACTAACTATTGTTTGGCTGCTGAGAGCCGGTACAAAGACAGGCCCGAGCGGGCCCTGCGAGCTCAGGGAGAGGGGGCAGCTGCTCCCCTGCCATGGCCGGAGCATGGGGACCACCGAGTGCCGCGGGCCTGGAAGTCACCGAGCTGAGGAGATGCTGAGATGCTGACTGCCGTTCGGAGGGCTCAGAGAACAACCTGCTTGCCTTCCCAAGGCTGAATCCAGGTGGGATCTTACTGAAGTGAAGAAACTAGGTCTCAGTAGAAGAACATGCTGTTTCCTCGGGTCTCTAACCCCAAAGGCAAGGGCAAATAGTCTCTGCACCAGTGAAGTCACAAAGCACGCTGCCATGTTGGCTATAGAGATTGTATTAGTGATGGACAATGCTGGGAAAGGGGAGTTGTCTTCCCTAAGAATAAGTCAACAAGAATCATGGTCATATTGGATTTAATCATTGAAACCAGGCAAGAGAATAAAGCCACCAGTGTTCCCTCAACCCTTCTGTGCCACTGCAATCAAAATCAACAAGCTGTATGGAGATCAGCAACAGCCTCACCTTAACAGGCTGGTAACACCTACAGTGGCCCGTGGGAAAGATCTGCGTTCAAAACAAGCAGCTTTCCCTGCCCGTTCTCCAGTGCCAGAGAAACGCCAGCCAGGCCAAGCCAGGCAGGGGAACATCCACCTTGGAGTCATGGCAAATGCAGCATCACTCAGGGAAAACACTTTGTCTTGATCACAAGGGTGCCAAGAGGCTTCATCAACTTAACATGAATGTTTCTAAACAGCATCTCTAATCACAGTGGAGAGGTTGTGCTGACCTTTCCCAGGTCTAGTACATGCCACGTCCTCTGGAGCTACCAAGAGCTCAGGCTGCCACAAGACACTAACACTGAGTCAGGTCTTTGAGGTCCCACCCTCCAACACCATTAACACCCTGCCATCCACACTGCCTCCACCTCTAAGCCCACCCATGCCGTGATCAAGACAAATCCAGTTTTCAACATACTCACCATATATTAGGTGTGATGGTACCTGCACATAAGGCCCAAGTACTCATGAATGAGTGTGAAATGCCCAGGAGGGGCTGTCCTAAGCTGGCACAAAAGCCTCACAGACCCACCAAAGCCAGCCAGGCTCAACAACTTCCACCTGTGGACTGACCAACCCAAGCAGAGAGTTGCTCCCTTCAGCATCATTCACCCATGGCAACGCCATGACATCACAAGAGGATGGAACTAAGAGCAAGGGGTTGGAACACCAACATCACAATGACATCCAGGAGGCAGCCAAGATGCTACAGCAAACCCTACTTTCAGCTGGTAGTTTTCATGCCTCTGGTTTGCACTTCAGACACTTTGACGCCTGTCTGGGGTTTCTGAAACTCCACACACGCATGACTCCAATTCCTTCATAACCAGCCTAGAGGGTTCAAGCTGAGACATGAGCACAAACTGACAACCACCCTTATTCATGAGCAAACAGTGTTCATCTTCAGCGAGAGACATTTTCATCTGATCTATTTAAGGTGCAACTGGCTGGGCTAAGGTCAATATCCCAGCCTGAACTCGCTGCCTTTTATAACTTCTGGAGGGCCAGTGCACTGGGTCATACTTCCTTGCCTCTCTTCCTGTGGTGCTCTGCTTTTAAAGAGAGATGAAGAGGCTAAGGAGAAATTAAGGATAAGAGGAAGGCTCTCCTGTAGCAGATAAAGATGCCCCCAAAACCAGAACACATAGAAAAGCCCGTGGTAAACACTACACTGAAGTGTACCAAGTTTAAATGACAAGCATGTTTTACCGAGCACATCATCACAAACATGGGCACTTCCTTTTTCTTCTCCCCTCCCCTATTTAAACTTGAGAAATCCACCAACTTCCTTCAGCCTTCACCATGCACAGGACAACACTGTGAGCCTGAGCCAGTGACCTTCCCTGCCTGTCCCCATCACTTTGGGAACAAGCACCCTGATAATGAAACAGGCTGGGCTGGTCCCACTCACACTCCAGGTACCAAAACCTGGCTGATGGAATATAGTTCAGGATTGGTTTCAGGATTAAACCTGCAGGATGTAAGCTACAGAGAAATGAAACTCTCCCCTCACTCCCACACATCCTAGAATCAAACTTAGATTTGAATACAACCAAGAGGTGATGGATCACCATCATCTCATTGTCAATGGCCACTATGGATTAAGTTATTGGTTGCTAGCGTGTTCAAGTAACTGAGCTCTGCTCAACAGTTTCAGTTCTGCAACTACAGGGAGCCTGGTTTGATCTCTCACTTATTCCAGGAGGTCAGTTTGACCCAAGCCACTTTCTATTCCCCTCATCTCGTGCTAACACTCAGCCCTCAGGACAAGCTCATGACATCAACATCACACACAAAGGAAAACAGGACATCTTCTGAATGACTTCAGTCACCTGCTTCCAACTATATGGAGCTGCTGTAAACTTAAGATCAGCCCCATTCCTGCATTTATTACTCCAGTTCCTTTGGGGAGATCTTCTGTAAACCCAGAACACAAAGTTTCACCCGTGGAAAGAAGATGAAGTTTTCTCCAAGCAACTCTCCTGTGAGCTCTATCTCCCTGGCTAAACACAGCTCAGTAATTACCCTATTAACATTGCTCAGCAAGAGGCCAGTCCACACATCTCAAAGGACTTTCCTAAGCACCATTCTTACTGATACTCTTCAGATTGGTTAAAACCAACCAGAGTTTTGCTTACAGGTTGTATCATGATAGAACAGTTTATCCCTGAAAGAAGTCAATCAGAAGGTGATCCCGTAGGAAGTGAAGGGAGAGCCCCACCTCAAACCTCCACTGGAAGTAACCCGACAGCAGTACAGCTTTCAGGCCCAAGAACAAGCAGGGTTCTGAGGGGTTTCTATACTTTGAAAAGGTGGAAGGCAGGAAGGTGGCAAACCGGCCTGGCTTTTAAACCAAGGGCATTTCTTGATCTCATCTTTCCTTCCCAGCTTGACTTTAAGCCCCCCTTAACAAATTCAACAAATCCAGCTTATCGAGGCTCTGGATTTCAGCTCCTTTCTTCAGTCAGTTGTTCCCTCTGACACATGGCACAGTGCTTATCGCACCACATTGTTTAGGTGTCCCTCAGGACCCTCCATGTAATATTTTGACCACTGTCACATCTAGAGACAACATACAGCTGGTTTTCTGCAGTCTTCAAGATACACTCAAAGGCAGATGCACGCTCACATTAACAGGACTTTTTCCTGGGCTTGGGAAAAGCTGTAGTACAAAAGGACCTGAAGCAGGATTTACACTGTGAACACTGACATGGACCTGTGAGAGGGGGAAAGTTAGCTCTGTTTATATGCCAGGTTAGCCTCAAACTGAAGCTTGCCCACAGCCAGGCTCACACAGTGCCCTTGTCCAAGCAACATCACATGAGATGCTTCATGGACACCTTTCCCGTCTGCAGGCTTGATGCACATCTGCACGGAAACAGCACAGGGGATTCCCTACACCACAGAATTAGGCAACAACCAGAGGACTCATTTCCATTTCCTTCCACCTCTCTTCTGCCAGCAAGACACTGATGACACAACTGAACATCCACGTTGTTTCTGCACACCGTAACGTAATAACACCTTGGGAGAGAAGGGAAGAGCCCAAGCCCAGGCTGGGTCCAGCTCTCTGCAGCAGGCTGGAGAACAAGTGCTGTCCCCATGTCCCTATCTGACAGCCCAGCCCAGCCCGGATCACTTGCCTGGGCAATCAGTTTCCTTCTGTATCAAACGGACACTGATGTGGAAGCAGGAGCTGACAACTACTTCCAGGGTTGGTTTAGAGCGGCAGGCGATGCTGACAAACACCACTGCCTGAATCCAGTGCAGTCAAAATTAAGGGTTACAATTCTTTCACAGCAGCTGGACACTAGTGAAGCTTTCAGACATTCAGAGTCAGATTAGCAGCTGGCTGTTTCGCAGGGTGAGCTCTAACACCTCCAGTATCTCCACTTACCTGTAAGGACAAACCCCTCATTTCCTCTTACCCACAAGAGCAGGTAACCAGCTCTCCCCTCACTCCCACACTTCACTCACTTTAGAAACACACCATTCAACCAACTGACCCCAGTGTTTCTGAAATGCCACTCTTGACTCTTTCTCAACATCTGAACAAGAGGAAAAGAGAACTGTGTCTGAGCTCCATGGGAGATGATCCCAAGGAACACGTGACAGCTGTAGTGAGGTGCTGTTCCTTTTAAGATTGAAGGAAACTTCCTTCCTGAATATTAAATCAGGCTTTAAGTTTAGCCAGCCTCCTACGTCTGGCTCTAATGAACTGGAGGCAAGTCAACAAAAAGATGGTTAAGCATCTCATTACAGCATTTTCGTTCCAGGCCTACTTACACACTAGAAGGAGCAAGCAAGCTCATGTACCACAGAAATGGGCCCGGGCCAAGAGCAAGCCATAAAAACACACAAGAGGAGGAAGGGCTAGGATGGAAGAGCAAAATCATACCAAGTGTCACCACTACTTAAGTGATCTAACTTCCATCAGCCAGAGCAGTGGCTTCAGATCCCCACAAGAGGCAAAGTATCCGTGCTAAGCACCACTGAGAACCTGACAGGGTTCTGGAAGTTCCATGAACACATCCAGACCTGTGGCCAACTCCAGCCATCCAGCTAATTCCCTGTAACCCCCTTTTCCTTTCAAACAAGCAATGCTGATCCCACAGGCAGATGGCTATTGCTACTGAGCACAGTGGATGTGTTCCAAACCTAGAACACCCAATGGAAGAGGCTCACTGGAGCTCACCTTCCAGAACAAAGTTAGTTTTAGCAATTCATAAGAAGCCCTTTCTGCACAGAAATCTGCTGGGTCCTGCTGCACACTCAAGAGCTGACAAGACACCTCTAGCATAACCTCCTAAAAACAATTTCTTCTTAGCTCTTCATCCCTAAAATGCAGCACTGCAGGTTCCTGCCCACCTGTGTATGGCTGAAAGCTCCATCTCCATTTGATTATCTCATCACTTTGCAAATCTATCTCATTTTACACCAGAATAAACGGTGGCTGAACAGACTCAACTGGACAGGCAAACCCTCATGACCTCTTATCATGCCAGGCTGGTATGGAAAGACCCAAGAAGCATCTTGAGATGGCTCTCCATGGGCCTACCTCTCCTACCACACACAGCACCAAGACGGAGTAGGACAAAGCCACGTTCATTATAAGGGAGGTCCAGCTCAGGGTACCTCGTCTCAGCGTGCAGAGCTCCATCTTGTCCACAGCAGCTGCCTGCTTTAGTAAGAGCTGCATGTCGGGGCCTGTAGCTTCTCCAAGCCACGTTTCAGCATTACACAGGCTCTCCCTTGCTTCTGCAGAGTAACTGAGGTTATTTAAAAGCATGTAAAGAAACACCAAAATAATCCAAGAAATCCGAGTTTTGGAATGAATCTGTGGAAGAGGCTGGCAGTCTTGGTTTGAGTGAGCACAAAACTCCGTGCTCCATCACCTCACCTCCAGACTTTGAATCAGGCTCACCAGTGGAGGACATCACCACTGCTTTGCAATGGGGCAATGGGCACCAGCCAGCTGTAGCTGCCCAAAGGCACATCCTCATCCCAGTCGGGAGCTGCTGGGGTAATGAGCTGCTCATTACTTCAAGGCTATCTCAGCCATACCTCAGGTACAGGGCAAGAGCTGACCTTCCCAGTACAGTCTGCATTGCACTGGCATTAGCCCCAGTGTCACCTCATTAGGAAGCAACTTAGTACACCTTAAATCCCATCCATCCCTCCTGACCCCGCTGCAGTGTTTTATATCCAGCACAAAACAAGGTAACAAAGCTTTGTTTTGCTTAATAGAAAGTTATTTCCCTTCTCATTACAGCAGCTGATAAATCTGGGTGCTATTTTTGTGGATTTTATTGAGCCTTCTGTTATTTTAGTCTTAAAATTCAGCCTTCAAGACTCCACTTTGGTTCCATGGAACCAAAAGTACTTAAAATTGCAGTAATGACAAGTTACCATCTGCATTTACCAAGGACACACTTGGTAACTTTAGAGCAGGCAACAACCAATCTCCAGTATTTATACCCAAATGATCTATTTGCATCCAGAAAGCAGAGCTGCTGTCGTGCCTGTGTTGGTAAGAGGAGGTTGTGGGAGATGAGAAGAATATGTAGGCAAGAAACTGGGAGCTGCAGCCAAGCCAGCTCCCAGACAGCACTGAAGACACTACTAGAGCCTTCATCAAGCCAAGGCTGTCATGATTCAGGTTTGTTACACTTGGCAAGCCCAGCATGAATCCCAGCCCCACAGCAATGCAAGGTCATTGCTATTTAAAAATAGTAATAATGAAAACATGAAGCCCACCAGCCCTTGGTCATAGTGAGCTTGGAAACCTGGATCCACTGCCCCATGCTCGCTTCTGTCCTTGGGCTTTTATTTCATCTCCATCCAGAAAAGCCCAGCTCTCTTTCAAAGCAAAATGAACAATGTGGGGAGTTGCTTAGCAGGTTAAAAGGAGTGTGTGTTGGCAGCTGGTGAGAAGATACAAGAACTCCTAACTGTGCCAATGCCATGGGGGGAGGAGGAACAGCCAACGCTGCAAAGTCTTCACTGGTTTCAGGAACAGGTATAACAAGAAACTGTAAGACAACTCATATGAGAAAAGGAAGATGAGACATGACTGTACCTTGACAGCAGTGACAACGCTGAACAGTTTATTGTCATTTACAGAGTGATCAGATTTAAAGCTCACCTTAACACATGTTCACCATTCAGGATGAGTAGCACTGTTGCCTTGACACAGGACACTTTTAACACACTCTGCATTCATCATTAAAGCCAGTAAATCTACACTCTGAAGCTCAGCAGCAAATTATCTCCTGATATAATATGCCTAATGAGTTATTCTCTGAGCATGTGGACAACAGATTTAGCACCTTGCTCCAGAGAAGAAGGGAGGCAAAGGTTAAGGGCCAGAACACAGTTGAAAGCCAAGGAGCACTCAACTGCTCTGGGATATTTCATCCAACACTAATCACTTCATCTGATTTTAATTCCTGACACCAAATCAGCATATAGCTTTTCAAAGGGAATCTTGTCCTAGATTGCAAGGTAATCAATCACAATTAACGGGGAAACAAGCTTTTGCAACGCTGCCATGCCTTGCGAACCGAACAGAAGGCCAGAGAAGGTGCTTTAGAAAGGTCTTTGAAGTACAGGCAGGCAGGATAATTTGGGAAAGGTCTCTCAGTCCCTTCTGTACCTTCAAGAGGAGGGAGCAAACAGCCAAGTGCTTTGCTTCTCCAGTGCGTGAGCTGAGGAGAAGTGCTTTTGATGCCACTTCTATTCTGACCCCTCACCCAGGACTAGCACACTCCTCTCCTGAGAGGCCCTTCTCCACTGACATGCCCTGTTCCAGGGGAGCCATGCTCTGCCCCAGGCACACAGAAACGACACTTCCACTGAGATGATCTTTTGTAAAACCAAAGAAAACTGTTCCAGGTGTAACTCCACGTCCAGAGACAACGTATGATCTAGTAGCTATAGCATTAACCTCAATGCAGAGAGATAGGGCCTTGAGCACCTGCTCTGAAGAGCTCCCATACAACCAACTGAGGCAAGGAAAGGCTTCTGAGGCGGGGAGAACTGCTCATACCAGCCCTGCTGGTGTCTCACAATAAACAAGGAGATACTCTGATTTTCCAGGGGATCCAAAACACTACAATTGCCACAATGCCCCCATGCAACAGGAAGCAAAGGAGTCAGTTTGGTCTGTTTGAACAGGAAGTTAACCCCCACGTGCACAGAGCAGCCCCAGCAAAGGGCAGGATGCCGGGACTGCCGACACCACGGCCACAACACGTGCAGCCACAGCACAACAGAAGGGCAGTCTCAGGGAACACATGACCTCACTCGGTAAACTGGCCTTGAATGGGAAGCCTTTTCCTTGATTAGCTGTGCCAGCTCTGAAGTCAGAGATGGTTCACTAAAAACCCCGTATCAACTCTCAACTAACTCCAGCACTTCCACCGTCTCCTTGCATCATCTGCACAGAGGTAAGAACTGTCCTTCAGACCACTTCACAAAGTATGTCTGAAGAAAAGACCACCTCTTGGTCTGGCACTGGTTTAATTATTTACATACAGTTAATGAATACCAGATTCTCCTCCTAAACTTGTACAGGGTGCATAGTCCTACAGTCATTTGGACTTTAAATCCATCATCAGACTGTTAGGAAGTACGCCAAACAAGCCTACTGGAAGGATTCCACAGAGGGAGCCTGGTCAGCTCCGGGCCCCTGGAAGAAGTTCAGGTGGCAAAGCAGGACAACCCAATGCCTTCAACATGATCCCCAGCAAGCACAGTCATCTGGAAGTAAGGGGAGATATTTTGCCATCAAGTTTATCTCAAAGAAATAGGGGACAGACACTTTCAAAAGCAGGTTACCATTCACTTTTGCCTCTGTTCTCCAGACCTAAAGACACTGGGGCAACAAGAGATGCTCAGTTAAGGTGACTGGAGCTGGAATATCTTTCCTGATGTCCAATGCTAAGGACAGCAAAGCAGTGAAACACACTGAGGCAGCTCCATGGCATTCATCTGCTCTGTTCTCAGGTCTGGCTGAAGCAGGACAGCAGGTTAAATGACCTTCTGAATTCAGATCCAGACCTCTGTTCAACAAGAAAAATACAGTCACCTCCAAATTCAGTGCAGGCAACAAACCAACAGCAAGATTCTGCAGGCAGCAGAGATCACACTGCACATTCTCCTCACCCAAAAGAACAGCTTCAGTGCCATAAACCTAAACCAGAATGGCCATCTTCAGAGCAGGCTTCCCTCTAATCTGTGCCTCTTGCTTCTCAGACCATACACTGCCGCTCTGGACACTGATGGTGGCAAGAAAGTACAAACCCACTGATGCCAACTGGGGCTGGCTGTGCCTATGCACTGGTCTGAGCGTATTCCACAGGGCAGAGCAGGTCTCCCACCACGGTGTCTGGAAGCGAAGCTGCAGCTGTAGCGGTGGCCTCGGCCAGCTCTGAAACATTCCTGTGCAGTTACTCACAGGCAGGGTGCCAGAGCGGTGCTGACATCAGAAGGGAAACGGTAATTTTCAGGGTTTCTCTTAGTCAAACCTGAATGAGATCTCACAAGTGAGTGGAAGGAGGGAAAACGCAGTCATTCTGCCCACAGGGACACTCCAGAGGCCTCCAAACATCAAGAACTTCTCTTTGAGAAGAGTCACAGACTCTCTCTGGATGGGCAGCCTACCCCAGGCCAGGGTCTGACATCGCTGACCACCAAAACACTCCTCCCAGCCACATCCAAGACGCCACCATCACATCCCACCAAAACCACCAAAGTGCTCTTTGGTCCCCTTCATTCTCCAAACAGGGGCGTGCTGCACGCAGAGGGGCCACCACAGCGTCTCTAAGAACTACCCCCCGGTACAACCTGCAGCTTCTTAGGATGGTTTGGGCATAACATAAATTATCCACGAGCAAGAAGATGTTACTGTGCAAGTTTAATACGGAAATAAAGAGAGGAAAAAGGGAAAAGTTCGCAGCAATTGAATTTGTCCTTGAGTTTCAATGACTGTTGCTAACTTCAGGAAGTAAGGACATGCTGGTTATCACATGAAAGGCCAGTAACTGCAAAAGCTGCTGCTCCACTGCAGCTATTTACACAAACTGATTTTTCACAGGAATTTCATCAGAATTAACACATACACTCTCTTACCCTCCCATAAAGAAATGTCTTTACAGAACGACCCGATCCCCTTATTCGCTCCTGCCCACTTGTCCCTTTTTGCTCCCCCCAAAGCCTAAAAAGAGCACAATTAGAAATGCCTAGCTGCAGTTATTGTACTCTGAACACATAAAACCCCTATGTTCTGAGAGTCTGAAGTAGCTTTTATTCAGTTGATCTATCATTATGTGGCCTCCTTTACCTCTCGCTACACGAAGTTCATGCCAACGTTGTGTAAATACTCACTGAGCTGTCACTGAACCTTGGAAACGCTCCACAAAGAACACCACTGGCAACCCTGGAAAAGCTTTTCCTGATGTAGTCCAACAAAACCCCGAAATGCTCAAGCTGCACAACTGAACTGCGGAGTTGTAACACTGGGAGCGTAGGTGCACCAAGAGTAAGAAAGGGAAACCCCTCCCTCATCCATATGTTAATACATATTCTAATCCGATTAAGACACTACAGGAATGGGTAAAATATGTACATGAGCTCAGTCCTGAGAGCAGCAGCTCCTCCTGTTCCAGCCCTGCTTCTCTCATGCTACGCACCTCTGAGGGCAGGCTTGGGTGCTGCTTCCTTAAGCACAGAAGTCCATGAAAAAGGGTCTTAATACACTGAATTAAGACCCATATAGTAGGGAGGAAAGATGGGCTCACATTTAGAGCACAGGCTGAGCTCAGAAGATGGATATCCCACTCTCTGCCCTGTCCCAGCGCTGGTGCCTCACCTTGACAAGTTCTCACATCAGCATCTTCATACAACCACCACTGCGAGAAGAGAAAACCTTGCACTCCTCCTCTGTACCAGGGTGAAACAGGAGTGTGCCTGAAGCTTCCTTCCTACAGAGCCTGAAGAACGAGAAGCGCACACTCCACGCAGCAGAGATGACATGAGATTTATGATTGGAATTTTACTGGAATCACTCGATAAACACAGCACGGCCTTCCCCGAGCGCACAGAAAGCGCACACGCTCTCTCTTCAGGTGACCAACTTCCCTGCTTTTCCAGCCACTAAACTGAGGAACAGAAAGGCATCAACTCCTCTCATGGCATCCAGGAACAGGCAGGGACACAGACACAGCGCACAGCAGCTTCGGTCCAGCCATTCTGCCAAAGAAAACTGCTTTTTTTCCTCCAATCCCACCTGTCAGTCGCTTCTAGCGGCAGATTTACGGCACTGGCAAACAGACATCCAGGATAGCTTTACCACTGCACACACCAGGATAGCTTTACCACTGCACACACCAGGATAGCTTTACCACTGCACACACCAGGATAGCTTTACCACTGCACACACCAGGATAGCTTTACCACTGCACACACCAGGATAGCTTTACCACTGCACACACCAGGATAGCTTTACCACTGCACACACCAGGATAGCTTTACCACTGCACACACACAGCCTCTGGAGAGTTTAAAGGTTGGACTTCTTGAGATCAGCACAGGACAGAAAACTTTTGCAGGACTTCTCCTCCAAACAACTCCCCCCCTCCCCTCCAGAAAAAAACACATTTCCTTTCTTTACCCTCACCAGAACAAAAGGGGAGAGATTATTCTGCATCTTGCTGATGGCTTAAGGACCCTTCCAGAAGAAAAAGCAATGCTAAATACTGACAAGCTTACCATAACCCACCCCCCTCCTTTCCAATTACACTTCCCTGCCTTTGGTATCCGCTTTGCTACTGCTGCTACTTGAGAGTTTCCAACATTCTTGGCAGGAATTGGGCAATGGCATGCTGATGAGCTTTTCCCCAGAGCAATCCATCACACAGGAGTTGCAATTCAAAAAAGAAGAAATCAAACTGACTAGACAAAGAATTTCAAATACACGGAGTGAAAACTGCAAAGGGCATCCTTCTCCTCTCATATTTTCATTACCGAGATCACACAATTCCCATTCAGAGGGTAAAAACTGCATTTCCGAGTTGGCAGCGTGCCTTTGAAAAGGGGAGGAAGAAAAATGGAGGAAGAGTCACATTTGAGGTAACAGATAAAATGAAGGGCTGCACTATTTAGCTTCATTTTAGCCATTAGTTTCCCTCTGAAGGAAAGCTGCTGGGCTTTTTAATGTGATTGCCATGGAAGACTCTTAACAGGGTCTCGTGTAGTATTTGTGACATGGTATTCATTGACCAGGCCTCTCAAATAAAACTAGAGGAAAAAACCCAAACTAAGGCGAACATACCAAGCTTATGGGAACAGGAAAATCCAGCCAGAGCAGAACATCTGATTCTCATGCTTCCCCCAACCCTGGTTTCTAGTGTTATTTAGGAACAGGGAAGAGGTTCTGCCTCTTGAGCAGTCACTTCAGGACACATTTGCTGCAGCACATAAAGGGGATTAAACTGGACAGTTTAAGAAACCACTGAGCATTCTAAATCAAAAAACCCAGGCCCAAAATGAAACGTAAAAACCCTCCAGAAATCACATCTCTGCCCTACAACCTACAACATGATTACAAGATACACCACAGGTAGAACCCCCACAAGCCCAGACAAGAAGCAAGGATTGATGAAGCATTCCATACTGTCCTGTGTCCTACACATATCCTGCCTGGAAACACTGGTCACCTCAAACTGAGTACCAAGGAGATGGTATGCCAGAAAACAAGAGATGTGAAGAGAATCAGGCAACCCCTCACTGACTTCAGACTGGCACAGACTATTCAAACAGCTATACAAAACCTCCAGCGTCCCCACCAGAATTAACTAGATCTTAACAACAAAATTAACCCAGCACCACCTTCCTACAAACCAGACAAGGCCTAAATTCACTCATTCAGACCCAAACCCTACCCTTGAAAAAGATGATGCCCTCTTTGTTGGAAAGACCTAGCGCATACTACACCTCGCGCGCAATTCCAGTGCTCCTAACATTACAATGCTAAGCAAGGAAAAAAAGCCTGCGACACAAGCCAAGAGGAGCCAGGTCTCACTTTCCGATTCCAAGCTATCGCAGCTCACTGGCAGCACAGAGCCATTTGGTGCCAATTTAGTTTCAAAAACATATTTGCAACAACATTTTTCATGCCTCACTTGCCGCTAAAGTTGAGCTCGAAGTCAACAAAAAATAGCTATTACATGGCAACAGGCCCAAAAGCAGTTTGTCTTTATTAACATATGATTTTTAAACCGCCTTCACTGAACTTTATAATAGAGACCTAGAGACATCAGCGCACCTACGGGGATGTTATCCGGGATGTCAATGATTCATGCGCTCCAAAGACAAGCTCCCGTTACAGGAGACGCTGTCTGCCACCAGGAGAAATGCCCAGCTAGTAAAGGGAGGGAAGTCCTTCCTCTTCAATAGTTTCCTTTTAGTCCCAAGACTCTGGGAAAGCCAGTTGTATTATTAACAAGTAATACGCTAAGGGAAAGGGGGTGGAAACAAATGCATGGTAGAGCTGGAAAAACTGAAAACTAAGATCCCTGGCCTGGTTTCTTCCAAGTCATTCCCACAGAAAACCACAGATTCCTCCTCATCCCACATGCTGTAAAAGAGCCATTCTGATCCCTTGATCCTACTCCACGTTTCCCAGCTATGAAGGTCATCAGAAACAATGCCAAGCCCTCTGCTGCAGCCCCTTCCAGCAGCGAGCACATCTGCCTTCACCGGGGCTCAGCACCACCTTCCTGGGCCCTGGTGGTGAGCAGAGGGGTCCATGAGGGTTACAAACTACTCTCCTTTTATTACAGGAAACATTCCACCCAAACAACTTTCACGCCAGGAATTACTTGGCCTTTCTTGATGAGCAACACAGTAAAACCCTCCTTGTGGCACCATTCATAAATCCTAAAAAGAATCAAGAGTTAGAAGCACTTCCCTTTTCCACATCATCCTGCTTCCCATCCCCAAACCCCCAGAGGCTTACTATCCCAAGGATTCCCAAGCAGAGGAACCCCACGCTCTTCCCACATCATCTACAAGCCTGCACCTAGGAACGCTTCTCTTTCTAGTGCTTGCTCAGATGAATTACATTCTCCTCTCATCCTCCCAGAGTCTCCCAGAACTTAGGTGGCAAGTACCCACTCTGCTTATCACTGTCCAAGACAAAGAGGAAGACACAAAGCTTTATTTAATCCTGCTGCAGGGAATTTCACAGAGCACAAAGCAAAAAAGAGGCTGTAATTTAGGAGTGGAGTATTTATTAATCAACCATTCCTTGTGGGCAGCACCGATTGACATGTGGAAGCTTTTTTTATCGCGCTAGATAAGTCTGTTCTTTTTCCAGCACGAAAATAAAGGTAATTGTCAGTTTGAGTCCAATAATCCTTGGCACAAAGTGGATTTGGGAGGGCGGTTTGGTTTTCAGGATGGGGGAGTTGCTGGTTTGCTTTTTATATACACTATTTGTACTATCTAAAGTTCAACTCATCCTGAGAACAACTCTCCATTGATAACCCCCGTTTACAGGATGGGTTACTCCGATCTTACTGACAGGCTGTGCCTCGGCAGCTCGTGGCACCACGTTCCATTCATTTGCCGAGACAAAATAAGCTCCTCTCACAAGTACACATCAGAATACTGACACAAGCCGACTTCTGTCCAATACAGGCTAAAGTACCTGCCTGAGAAGCTCAAGCTGACACCACATTTGATCTAAACGTGCATTTTTCAGGGTAGAGGAAGTGCCTTCAAGTGAAACCACCGGTGACAGTTGTCCGCATGGATCACAGCTCTGCACAAACAGAGTCCTGAGGAGCTGAAACCTTCACTGAGGATAACTGAACACTCACTCCCCGTTAACACTGGACACTTCGATGACCAGGGCAGAGATAAGATCCTCTCTTAGCACTATTTCAATCTGACAGAAGAGACAAGTAAGTAATTCAGGACACTCAAGGGGACATTGCCTCTGGTTATCAAGGAACAAAACCAAAGCAGTTTTCAGATCAACACAAGAGAAGCACTGAGCAAGAAGGGAAACTCTGGAGGCTGCCTGTCAGCTTACATGGTCTCGGATGTCTCCAACCCAGGGCCTGAAGTTAGAGCAGAGTACACAGACTGAAAAGGGAAGTCTCAGTCCTGCACGAGGCCATGACAGGCCTCACAGATGCACATGTGAGCACAGAGAGTAACCCGGTTTAAACCAAGGTTTCCAGCTATCAGATACCAGCAGCTCTTTTCCCTGTATCTAAAATGTCTGATGCATACGCTGTGCTGCTTCCTCCTCTGAACGTTTTCTGGCCATCTATGTTTTCAGCAAAGAGGTAATTCTACACATACAAGGATAAGCATAATTCCGAGGCTCAATTTGCTGCCTACTCCTCCAAAGAGCAAAGAGTTGTGACCCTGTTGAGCCTGACCACAATGAGGACCTCAAAGTCTGTAACAAGTCCCTTTATTTCTGGGGGAAAAGAGACCCAGCAGCACTTGCTCAAAGCAAGTCAAAATGTGCCCAGAGACACGCAGATAGAGAGGCTCAGGCCTGTCCTCTATTAAAGCTCTACTGAATGTGAAGTTGATAATTCACCTTTTTCGATGCTGCAGCCACAAGTTTGGTTTTGACTGCTCTGTTGTTTGAGCTTTTTTCCTCCTTAAGGCTGTAACACACCCAAGAACCCCCCATTCTCCCATCTAATAAAGAACCCAAACAGCCCCACTTTTGAAATTAGCCAGAAACAAACGCACCCTCAGATCCATCAAAGAAATCATTTATACCAAAGGGAAAGTCACATAAACCAAAATAAACAGCCAGCCCATTGTGCAGGAGGGCCCTGCCACCGTTCCAACAACACAGACTCTATTCCAGGCCGCATTAAAACATCGCAAGCAAAATAAACCCAAGGTACAAACAAAATGCCATCGCCTCCTCTTTTGTTCCGAGGCACAATGCAGCAGGGGCAGGCGGGCCGGGGCTCCGCTCCCCGGTGCGGGGCTGCACCCAACCGCCTCAAGGTCACGGCCGGTTCCGGTGAGGGGGCCGCGGGAGGCGGCGAGCGGAGCTGCCGTGGGTCCGGGGCTGGCGGAAAAGCCGAGTGTAAAAGTTTATGAGCTCATCAGGATGGTTGTACCATTACATCAGAGGCAATTATAAATGGCCAAGAGCAGGAGATGGGGAGCCAATCAGATCACAGATAGGATGTCAACCTAAGACCAACTGTCTCCTGGCTTTGACAGAAGGATTTTACCTCCATAATTCAAATCCCAAACCAAACCGATCTGCACTCACTGCTCCCATCGCCCAGCTCTCTACCGGCGCTCCCAGCCGCAGGCCCCGGCCAACGGCCCGCCGGGGAGCGTGGCCCCGCACAGCCGGGCCGAACCGCGGCCACCCCAACGGACCCCGCCGGGCCCCGCCGAAGGGTGCGGGCCCCCCCCCGGGGCCGGGAGTGCTCCGAGGGGAGCGGGGCGGCGGGGCCGGGGGCGATGGGGCGGATGGCGGCGGCGCTGCCGGGGCCACGCGATGGCCCGGCCGGGCCCGCCCGCACCCCCGGCCCCCGTGCCCGGCCCCGCCGGCCCCTCACCGCCCTCCGCCGGGGGCGGCCGGTCCCGCTCGCCCGCCGGAGCCCCCCGGAGCGGGCCGGGGCGGCGGGGAGGACGGCGGCCGCTCGCCGGGAGCCTCGCACAAAGACTGGGGAGGGAGGAAGGGAAGGCGGCGAGGCAGCCATTTTAGAGCGAGCGAGCAAGCACAGACAATGGCAGCTCCCCGGCAGCGCCGGCCCGGCGGGGGGAACCCGCGGGAGAGGCACCGCCACCCCCCCAGCTCCCGAACCCCTCGTCCCCCGCCACCCCCGGTCCCTCCCGGCCCCGGCCCGGCCCAGTTCCCGGTGTGTCCCCCCCCCCTCCCCGCCCGCCCCACGCGGCCCCGCCGTTACCTGCTGGCTCCTGCCGAGGGACTGTCCACCGCCGGCTCCGCCGCTGCTCCCGGGGCTCATGGGCGCGTGGTGGCTCCTCGGCGGGGCCCCGCCGGCCGCTGCGGCCCAGCCCTGGCTGCTGCCCGCGCCGTACTGCGAGACCATCTCGGCGGCGGCCGGGCCCTTGGCGGCGGCTCCCCCGTCCTGCGGCCCGCCGCTATAGTCGCCCCCGGGGTACCCCTGGTAGCCGCGGGCGGAGCTGGGGGAGGTGAGGAGCTGGTTGAGGGTGGGGGTGGCCGTGGGCTGCGGGGTGGCTCCCCCTCCTCCTCCTGCACCGCCGGCGGCCGAGGGCCCCATGACCCCGAAGCGCTGCTGCTGGAAGGCGGCGGCCGCGGGGGACTTGGCGCCGGCGGCCGCCGGAGCGGAGCTCTGCGCGCTGCCCCGGGGGGAGCTCAGGGCGTAGGCCTGGTGGGGAGGCGGGTAGGAACCGGCGCTGCGCCCGGCCCCGGCCGCATAGTAGGAGTTGTACTGGTGGTTGGGGAAGCCGTGCTCGGCGCCGCCGTGCGAGTTCTGGGGAGGGGGCGGCCCCGCGGGGGCTCCCGCCGGCCCCGGGTAGGACTGCTCCAGGCCCCCGCTCTGCAGCGCTGCCATGCCAGGGCTTTGTTGTCCGCCATGTTGGTGGAAGGCAGCGGCGGCGGCCGCAGCGGCGGCGGCAGCAGCCTGGGCACCGCGGCCGTAGGGCTGCCCGAAGCCGTAGGCTGGCGGGGGCAAGGCGGCCGGGTGGGAAGGGGGAGGCTGCTGCGGCGGCGGCGGCTGCTGCTGCGGCGCCCCCACCCCGTCGCTGCTGCCGCCGCCACCGGGCGGCTCCGGGAGGTTATTGTTCAGGGTGGCGGCGGCAGCGGCGGGCCTGGGGCCCGGGTTCCCGTTCGAGCTCTTCAGGTCGGACTCGGCCCCTGCGCCCCCTCCGTTGCTCTCGGCCCCGTCCTGCAGCTCCTTCCCCGTGGGGCCCTCGCTCTCCGCCTGCTTCTCGCCGCCGCCGCCGCGCTCTGCCGCCGCCTCACCCCCCGCCTCCTCCGGGGGACAATCCCGCTGCTGCGCCTCCGCTTTCTTCAGCTCGGATGGAGCCGGGGCGCCCAGGCTGCTGGCGGCGGCGGGGGCGACCTGAGCAGCCATGATCCCCCCCCTCCCCACCCAGCCACCCCCCCCCGGACCGGTTCCCCCCGAGCTGCTCCCTGCCTGGCCGGCCGGCGTGAGGCCTCGCTGCTCTGCTGCTCCCCGCTCAGGCGGCGGCGGGCTCTTCAGGGCAGCGGGGGCTCATTCCCCCCCGGCCTGGTTGGCGAGGCGGGGAGGGCTCCGCTGGGCTGGGCTTCCCGGGGCCTGGCCCCGCTGTACCTCCTCGGTTGCAGCCGGCGGAGAAAGGGGAGGAGGAGGGAGTGGGGGGGAAGGAGGAGGAGGTATGGGGGGGGTGGGGGGGACCCGGGACGGGGCTCCCGGTGCGGGAGAGGCGGGAGGGAGGGAGGGGGGACACGGCGGGCGGGCGGGCGCCGTCCCCGGAGCCGGGCCGGGCGGCGGCAGGGCCGGGCTGGGCGAGCCGCGCGGCAGCTCCCGACTCTGGTCCGCCGAGCGGGGCTCACTCCGACACGAGGCTGAGCACTGCCATTTTACCCAGCGCCGCGGCCGCCTGCCAAACCCGGAGCGGAGCGCGGCGCGGCCCGGACGGGAGCCTCCCCCCCGTCACAAAGGAGGAGCGGGCCGGCCCCGGCCGCTGGCGGCTCGGCGCGGCGGAGGCTGCCGCACGCAAAACCCGCAGCGGATCCGCGGAGCCGAGCGCGGCCGCGGGGCCGAGCCGAGCCGAGCCGAGCCAAGTGCGGGGGGGGGGGGGGGAAGCAAAGCAGAGCTGGCGGCGAGGGGGCACTTCCCTTCTTTTCCCTTCCTTTCCCTTCCCTTCTTTTCCCTTCCCTTCCCTCCCCTCGAGGGGGCCGCCCGTACCTGTCCGGGGCGCTTCCCGGGGCAGCGAGGCGATGTCCTCCAGCGGGAATCCTCCAGGAGAGCGGCAGGGCCGCGCCGCCGGCTCACGGGTATCGGCAGGGAGATGGCCCGTGGGTTAACGAAGCGCCTCGTCTTTGTCCCTAGAAATCCCATTTAGAATTAGCCTTTGCAAACTGTTAGCGGTTGTCATTTCCTCTCCTCGCCAGCTGTGTCCCTCTGGATGCGGCCTTGGAAGCGCTCCAGAACTGTAACTGCGCGCAGGGACAGCCAAGAAAGTCTGGTCCCGCTCCTGCCAAGGCGAGGGCAGTGGGCACGGAACCAGGGACTCCCTCAGGGCGGCTGCATGGGGAGAACCACCACCTGGACGTGTCTAGACACAACAGGTTGAGCAATGGGACAGGATGCGCTGGCAATCGCAAAGGGCAATGTCAAGAGGTGAACCAAAAATTAGGCCATGCGCTGCTGCAACCGTTTCAGACCCCAATTCCCACCTCCTCCATCCCCACAGCCTTTTGCAAAGTGGGAAGAGGGAGGAAACGTACCTGGACTGCTGCCCCAAACATGGCCTGTCTTGTGCCATCAGGTTTTGTCGTGGCATATTCTACTTCAAATGGCGTGGGTCTGGCGCAGAGCATGGAAGGTACAGAAAGATGAGTTAGTTGGATTATAACAACCAAGCTCACAGAAATGGGGACACAGTGGCGTGGTCAAAACGGTGGGACCCATGAACTGGGCAGGTGTCTCTTCTGGAATGTGGAAAAGTGACCTTTAAGGAGAGAGAAAACAATGGATAGAGAGTCAAAAGATGCTTCTGAGGCCTAAGACTGCCATTTTAGAACATCACCCCAAAACAAAACACGGGGCAGAAGTTACCCCCATTACCAACTCTGTGGTGAGGGAAGCAAAGGGCTTGGCCCAAGCCTAACAATGGGACACAGCAGGAGAAATCCCAGTCCCACAGCCCAGGTCACAGTGCAGAAACACAAGTCCAGCACAAGAAGTGATGCCCAGGGCTGGATGCCCAGGAGGGATGAACTGAAGATTTAGGTGTCTGCTGCTGTCAACTGAACCCTCACAGTCATCACAAAACTTACAATATAAAATATTTATCACCTAGGATGCAGGTGGTGGAACAAAGGGGGTTATTCCAAAGCTCGGAAGTAGGAGGGCAATAAACAGCCACATTTTAAATGTATTTGAGAGCAATAAACTGCCCTTGCAGCTCCTGTTTTGTTCCAATGGACTATGCAGTGTGGAGCAGGTTCCATCCCACCAAACAGGCCAGTCAGTCTTTCTCAACTACAGAAAGAAAAGGGTAAGGAATAGTGACACGGGTATTGTGATCACACTCAACCACAGCCTCTGTGAAGGCTGGAGCTCTGGTACGGCGCTGGGATCTCACATGGGTGGCTCTGTGTGTGGACCACAGGACAACAAAGCCACCAAGATACTCCAGAAGAGTATGGAACATGCTAGAACACAAAGCTGATCTGCACGCTGTATTCAGAGAGCTTCTGTTACTTGATCTAAGCCCAGGTTCTAGAAAGACAAGCAGAGGGAAAAACTCCTTCCCCGTGCCAGGCTGGACCCCCACGAGTGAGGCCCAGAGGCTTTCCTTACATTTATTTATGCTCTGGTGGGCTACAGTGCCTAAAGAGACCAAAAGACTCATTTTCAGTTTCATTTATGCTAAACTTAAGGGAAACAAAGATCAAACTGGAGAGGTTTCTGCCCTTTAATCCCAGAAGCATCTCCCTGACTCCAAAGCTGGAGTCTACTTCAGGAAGCAAAGCCCCAGTGTCTAACCAAGCCCTGCCGAAAGTTTAATGACCACAGGTTGCGGCTTGGGTGCATCCCGATGAAGACCTTGCTCCCCACCTCTCTATGTGTGCCAGCCCTTTGGAATCTCGCTCTAAGAGCGCGATGGCAGACTCGGAAACCTGGTGCTGCTTGTGCTGTGAAGAGCAGCCCGGATTCCCCAGCCTCCCACACAATGGGAAGACACTCACTTTACCAAATGTTTGTGAAAGCTGAAGCAAGTTTTGGAATCTGCCTCATCAATGAGGGCCTGGCACTTTACTGAGGCACCCGGTGAGTTTCCAACTGCAAGGTTTGGGAAGCAGATGACAGCTCTTCAGAGCATCTCCACCTGAGAGCTGGAAATCCTCCTGCCATCCCGTGCTGCAACAACCGCCTTCCCATCGCCGCAACTTTCCATCGCGAGGCTCTTTCTGCCTGCCTGAGCGCTCCCTGCGAAGCAGCGTGAGCAGCCCTCTGCTCCCCACCTCCCCAAGTGCTGAGCACGCTTTCCTCCACAACAGGCTCAGCCCCTGGCTCTCAGATAGGCTGGGGACCAGCCCGGCGCTCTCACATGGCACCGCAGCCACCACCACTAGGCTGGCTCCTCCTGAGTGGAAGTCTCCTTCATGAAGGTGGCCGTGCCATTTAACCCAGCGCTGAGGCGCTTTCGGAAACCTGGTCTAGATTAGAGTACTCGAAACAGGAGCAGTGTCTTTCCCCCCTCCTCAAAAAAAATAAAAGCAGGCTCTGCCAACAGTGTGATGGCAAATATGGACTGAATCGTTGACATGGAAACCGGACTGAAGTCAGGCGCGCTCCCTCCCGCTCACACACACACAAGTTATCATTATCCCCGGCCTTCCCACTTGCTATAAACACGGACTGGATTAGCACGGCAGGAATTGGGCAGAGTTTCTAGGATAAAGTATTAACTAGCGCAACTGAGCCAGAATGAAAGGAGCTGGGATGGAATGAACACAGTTGGGTGAAGAAGGATGCTCTTCCATTTTAGTGAAAGGCACGGGGCTGCTGAGATATGCAGACTGGACCCAAGAACAAGAGACCCGTCTATTATAATTCATGGAGCATGCTGCAAAATATGGAATGGAGTAAGGAAAAGGTTGGCTCCTGTCCCTCAGCTTCTGGCAGAGTAGTTTGGCTAAAGAAAATTCAGTTTCCTCTAAATATATGTGCCCAGCTCGCTCCTTCCAGGATTTTAGCCGCTGTCACATCCATGTTAAGCACTCCCATTGCAGCTTCAGGAGTGCTGAGATTAATATTCCTGGAATTATTTGTTGGCTGGGAGCAGCTGATGTGCTGGGCTTTGTGTTAGACAATGCTTATTTACCCTCTTTTTAAAACGAAAAGCTTAGATATTGTATACCCCCCTCTCTGGCACCGCCACAATGGCAGAAAGGCAGGGGGGAGCGTAACTCTTGGGGTTCAAAGGCAAGGAGTAGGTTTTACATGGGGTTTTAGTGCTTCCCACCCAGTGAGCCCCGCAGGTTATGAGGGGAAGGAAGCCCTGCTCCAGGCTGCTGTTAACGTTTGACAGGGAGCCGCGAAACTTTGGATGCGTGTGGAAGGGAAAGAGGACTCGGCCCGACTCGAGGAAATAAATGGATTATTTTAGCAGCCCTCGCTAGGAGGAGTAAAAGGCGAAGCGGAGTTTCCACAGAGGAAGGGACAACCCGGGGCTGGTGCCACGCGGGTTCGCTGCCCCATTCCCAGCTGCCCCCCGAGCCACTCCTGGCTGGTGGAAGGGGACAGGTGGAAGTTTTGGGGCACATGTGTGCGGATTCGGGGCTAAGCGACGCGAGCAGCGCTCACCCCAGCAATGAGAACAAGGCTGGAGCTGGGATTTCATCCTTCCCGAGAGAAGTGACAGATGCTGGGGACGGGGACAGCAAAACACCGGAGAGCAGGGGAGAGCGAACCGCACTGCTGTGACACGGGTGTTGCACTACCGTTACACTGCCGTTACACGCCACCAGCCCTCTGATGCTGCACGCTCGGGGAAGGGAGAGTAAATCTACTCGGGGAAAGAAAAACAAGGGTTAAAAAAGGCAACAAAACGCGGCGCGGAGCTCCTAAACCAACCCTGCACTGGATCAGGAGCCAACCGTCGAATTTCCCACCGAATCCCACCGGATTTGGGACCTGTCGGGTTGGCTTGAAGAGCAACCGCCTCCCTCTGCAACCCCCACTCGGAAGAGTTAAAAACACACAGAAAAGGCTTTTAAAGCTGCAGAAAGAACTCAGCTCCAGGCCTGGCTTTTCCCACTGGTCGCAACTCTTAATTCAGTCTGGGGAGCAGGACTGGAAGCAAGAGCGGGCAGGAGAGCCCAGCCCCCCCCCCCCCCCTTCACTGCTCCCTGCAGTGGAGGGTACCCAAAATCCCCCTTTCCCGTGAAATCCTGCCCTGCTCAAGTGTATTTTAAGGGAAGTTGGAGTTCGGGCGTCACGGCTGGGGTGGGGAGGGTGCTGCGGGAGAGGCGGGCGCCCCAAGGAGGGGGTTTACCCCCTTTTTCTCCCGCTCTCGCACTGCCATTTTCCCGAGGCGGGGAGGGAGCGAAAGGCAGCGCCTGCGAGGAAGTTTCTCACGGCAACTGCGGGCTGGATCGGGAACGGAGCCTTTTGTTCCCGGCAAGTTGAGCAGGAACGAGAGTTGGAGCCTGCTGGGGAGAAAAACCAGGGGAGAAATAAAATGGAGGGAAAGAGGAAGAGAGGAGGGAGAGATGGTGCCGAGCTGAGAGCCACAGCAGCGCCGGGCTGCTCTCTGCAGCGCGGCGTGATTGAGAAAGTTGCTGTGGTTGCCCGAGGCAGAAATCCCTCGTTCGGTGCATGGGAATGAGGGAGAGACCCAAGGACAAGCAGGGCTGTGCAGGAAGTGGAATTTTCCGAGGGGGTTCACATCCTTCGGAGCTCTTTTTGCCAAGATTGGATCTCCTGGCTCGATGAAGGCTGCCTCCTAGAGACACCAGGAATAAGGCCTCAAAGATGAGGCGTGCACTAGGCCTGATTCAACTAAATAATGAAGGATAGGGGGCACCTTCCCTTATAATTAGAGCAAGGTCTGAAGATGAGGCGTGACTTTGGGTCCTCCCTTCTGTTTCCCTTTCTCCCCAGTGAGTGTCGAAACACCACCATGATGTCTGAACGGGGTGAAAAGCCAACTTAAAACCAGCCCCCCCCCCCCCGATGTAATGCTTGAATAAGTACCCAACATATCCATAGTCACAAAAACAACTGGGTTTGTCTCCTGCTACGCACTAATTCTGCACTCCAAAGCCACACATACAGACCCAGAATGCCAAACACTATAAACTTGTCAGAATAAACCCTCAACTCGCTGACAAACATCCATCAACTTAAAGTCACCCACGGAAAGGTGGAGCAGAACTTTAATCCCCTCATTATTTGTACACTTGGTGGTGGGTTCAAAAAGCCAGAGCCTGCTGCTGCCAAGAGTGAGCTTTTCACACAAGTTTGGGCTTTAGTGGCCTGGCCTGGAAATAGTACTTGATTAAAAATGTTAATCACCTTCTGGTCAGTGCGACCCTGACAGCGGCTCCAGCGAGGTGCCACGTGGGAAAGCAGAGTTTGGGATTTAAACGTGCTTTTCCCACTCCAGCCCGAGGGACTGAGAGCGCCTTAATGGGGGACAGGAAGAAATAAATACATTAAAATTAATAGATTAAAAAAAAAAAAAAAAAAAAAGCCCTTTTCGTGGTGCTCAGAAGCGACCTCTGTGGCTGCTCGGGGAGTGAAGTTCATCAGCGCGGAGCGAGGCGCAGGGCAGATGGAACGCGGTCCCGCCGGCTTCGGGGGGAAATTAAACAAGAAAAGAAAGAAATAAATGGGAACGGGGAGGGGGGGACGGGACGGGACGGGACATACACGGGGAACGAGGACACCCCCGCTTGCGAAGCGCAGTGGGCCGCAAAGCATTGTTTGGAGGAGGAGCGACGCCGCGGTGATGGGCTCAGCAGCGGCTGCTGGAACGCGTGGCTACGGACAATGCCGCCCCACAGCCATCGAGCGCCACCGCCCCGCAGCTCCCCAGTGCCCCCCAAAACCCCCGGGCCGGGCTGGAGGATCCCCCCCACCCGGAGCGAGCTCTGTGGCACCGGGACTCGCCCACCCCCTCGCGGGCTGCCCTGGGGTGATGGGGGGCCGGGGGGGGGCTGCACTCCCGGCCGGGGCACCAGGGCTGCCTCCTCCCACCGGTCTGGAGCAGGGTTTGACACAGCGGCCAGGGCTGTGGAAGTTCAACGGGGAGACGGCAGAAGGCGTCACACGGGGATTTCAGTTCTTCACACGCTTATGGTGGCTTTAACTTTTGCATCTTTGCGAGCAATTAACAGCGTGGCTGTTAAAAGAGGACTTAAAGACACACACAGAGCAGAGGTGAGGGAACAGCAAACACCCCACCTCATCCATGGAGGCAAGAAAACACATTAAAACCTCCCCATTAATGAAGAGGTCCATTAAAATAAAGCTTATTTTTGCTATGGTTATTTCTGGTTGTTCTCCCTCCTCCACCCCAACTTTGTTTTACTAAAGCAGGGAAACATATACAGAAACCTTGCCTGCAGTAAATGCTGCTTTTTTTTTAAACGGAGCCCAGATGCTGGTCAGGATTAAGGTTACACCAAACACATTCTACATAGCCATTTTCCAAACAGAATGAAGCAGATGGAAAAGATGGAAGAGGATACAGGAGGAACGGAGCACCACTGAAAACTGCAAGCCCTGCACTGAGAGCTGGAGAGGAGTGAAGTCGGGCATGTGGAGTGTGCCTATTGCATTCCTCACAGCTAAAATAAGTAGTTTTAATTAAACAGCTGTTGGAATTTGGGCTTTAAACCTTCTGTTTAAAATGGGAAAGGGAAGTTCAGCTGCAGCCGCTCACTGGAGTCTCCTCAGGGCTCAGTCCTGGGAGATGCAAAAGCCACTGGCTTCAGGCCACCAGAGTACTTAAGTCTACGGGTAATTTTAAACATCAGCAGTACCGGTGATTCTAAGCATATACTCCCTTAAACTTAATCGTGTGCTCAGCACTTTGCAGGATCCACCCAGGATACTCATCCCAGCTTCTAGCTCAAGAAAAGGAGGATGTGCACACTGGAGAAAACAAAGGGAAAAAAATCTGCTTCTGAAATGGGATAAAGAGGTTTGGGTTTGTAAAAGATGCCAGTTCATCAGTATGGGGAGCTCAGCTCAAACCAGGATCAGTCTCTAGGGAAGTCAGCTGAATCCATGCTTCTATGTAAAATACCCCCATTTGGCAAATTCATTCTAGTACTGAAGGTGAAATTCTGCAATAGCTGAAGTTTCCTGGGACTCAGATCTTCTGATGGGCTTTAAAATCCCACACAAAACTGGATCTTCAGAGATTTTGTTGATGCTATATAGGCACACACACAATGCAGAGAAAGAACATACAACCTATGAACTATTCATGCTATGGGAAGGACACTTGGCAATGTCCATTTCAGATGTACAAAGGTAGGCACTAAGAACTGGTCAAATGTTTAACACAATAATTGTAACAATCAAATCTATGCAATATTACTTCTTTATAAAGGCTGATAGTATCATGTGTGCCTTCAGCAAAACAAAGGCATTGGTCAGAATTGTTCACTTCCTCTGCAAACCAGAATCCTGAGCTCCAGACATGCTGAGGAATTATAAAAGAGAGATAGTTTTCAAATATTTCCAAAAATATTGATTATATCTGGCAAAAAAAAAAAAAACAAAAAACAAACCCACCTAAAACAACAAAATCCCCACTAACACTGAGGTGCTCACGTTCCTGTCTTCATAATCAAGTACCAGAGCCCAGCATGCTCAGAAAGATTCATAGAATCATAGTGTTAGAAGGGACCTTAAAGCTCATCCAGGTCCAACCCCTGCCACAGGCAGGGACACCCTCCACTAGAGCAGGTTGTGACCAACCTGGCCTTGAACACTGCCAGGGATGGGGCAGCCACAGCTTCTCTGGGCACCCTGTGCCAGCACCTCAGCACCCTCACAGGAAAGAGCTTCTGCCTTGTATCTAACCTGAACTTCCCCTGGTTTAGTTTAAACCCATCACCCCTTGTCCTGTCATTGCTTAAGAAGCTTTTCATTACTAATTTTTTTGGAAAGGACTTTGTAATACTTGAAAATTCATTACTTCTTCCTGTATCTATAGCTATGATATAGCATCTCTCTTTAAAAACACAAAACCCCACCAACAAACAAAAGCCGAACCAAACAGCACTTAAGTTGTGATACAAATGAGTGATTTTTTTCTCCTACTACCTCTAGGGATACAAAATAATCTAAAATTGACATCCTGTCATGGGGAGAAAGGAAAAAAAACCTCCAAAAGCAAGCCAGAGATTTGGAAAGTGATGTCCAGACAACCAGAGACTGACAAGCCTGACCTCAGTGAGATGTAAAACTGGAGTTATTTTTTCGCTGGAAGGGGAAAAGATGTGGAGGAAAATAAAGAGATAAAATTCAACATAGGTTTAACAAAATCAATCATGCCAGACAAATCTGATGTCTTGCTTTGATAAGGAAGCCGAGTTTTCTTGGTAAAGGAAAACACAGTTGATCTCACCCATCTAAAATTCAGCAAAGCATCTGATCTGGTGCCACATGGGAAAATAAAAGTTAAACTGGAAAATATGAAGATTAGCCCAAGAAAAGTTTTGTGTGTAAAAGAATGGCTGAACTCCCCCATGCTGAGCTGGGTTGGAATGGGTACTTTGGGCTGGAAAGTGAGAGCTTTCAAGCTCCTCCAGTATCAGTCTCAGAACTGATGCTGTTTAGTGCTTATAAGTGACATAAGTACAAGGAATTGAAAGAAGTTCATATAGCTCATAACTGACAACATCAAAAAGCATCAGTACAGAAGACTAGAATATCCTAAATGAAGAATTGGATGAGGTTCTGGAACAGCACAGGGATCCTGAGGAATGCAGTAATAAGATTAATGCAAATCACAAGGCTGTTCACACAGGGACTAACAGCCAAAATTCTTGTAAACTGGGAACTCATCAGAGTTAACAGGGAAGGATGAAGCTCAGAAGCATGATTTAGTCATGGAAATGACTAAACATGGCAAAAATGAAGATGACAAATGTGATCTAAAGACCAGGTGAGGCACATCCAGATGTTCTGGCAGCAGCTCTCTTGCAGAATCTTGGGTACAGTTTATATTCAAGAATGAAAACTAGAATAGGTATAGAATAGGCTTCCTAAAATGGTTTTAAAAGCAAAGAATCTATCATGAGGAAAGACTAAAGTTTTATTTTAGCTAACTGCATGCTTAAACCATACCACTCCAACAAAAGAAAGGCTGAGATAGGACAGGGCTAGTTTGTACACACAGATTATGTCTTGAACACAGGTATTTAAAGGGTTATGTTAGCACCAAAGAAAGTCCTGAGGACATGGAAGATGAGAGAACAGAATGTCTTATTATGAGAAAAATTAGATTTTAAAAGATCCTTCTGGTGGGGCTACCAGGGTGAAAGGGGCTGGTTTTATGCTGGAGCCTCATGTCCTTGTGGCCAAAAAGAGGTATGATTGAAAGTCTGATGTGAGGCAGACAGTGGAGGCTCCTCAAGCCCAGTGTTTGGGGGCTAACCAGCACCAGCAGCTGCCTCCAAAATCTCACCTGTAACTTCATGCATGATGAATGAAGTTTACTGTGGCAAGTTGGGAATCTGTTTATTGTCACGGTGGAACAGACAGATGCAGTGGAGAACTTTGACAGCTCTGCATCAGTGAAACGAGAGGAAAATCTCTTTGCAATGTTGTGAAGATACATTTATGGTGGTTAAAAAGTATTCAAATGCTATAATGAAAAGCATAATGAAAATCTATTACCATTAGTAATTCTGTATTTACTGCAGCACTTGAATTATATGCAATAAAATATGTAAGCAAACATCAAATAACAAGGATAAAAGCAGAATCTGAAAACAAACCATTCACGGAATGAGACAAGAGTTTGAGGAGGCAGTTTGTATGGTTTCAATTCTAATTAGAGACTGCATCATGGTGCAAAGAACTGGATTCAGATAGGCAAAAGTATGAGAAACAAACACAAGAAAACTGAACACACTGCTCAGATCCCTCTTAAATTCATCTGGGTCACAAGAACATAAAGAGAATGAACTAATGAGAGTGAATAACACACAGCCTGACCTGGCCCTGAAGTACACACAAGCTTAGCAAATCCTCCCATCACAGAATGCTTGGAGGGAGAACTAAACAGCGATCCTTGTAGTGAACCTCAGCAGTGAGATGCTCCTCTGGTTCTGCAGGGAACTGATGAAAGAACAAGCTTCTTGAAGGGTAAAGCTTTCCAAAAAGCCAAAGTATTGCACTACCCCAGGAGCCATTTCTAGTTTTCACTAGGGGCTTTTTGTTTCCATCATAAATAACATCAACAGGAATATGTATCACCTATCTCTTTCCATCTCCAGTCTCTTAATTTCTCCAGACAACACATACCTGATCCAGCAATACTCTTTAGCAAACCACCCAAGGCTGCCCTTCTTGGGATCTCCTAGTCTTAACTGTATGACCACTGGAGATGGTTTTTTAGTGATTCCAAACACACGGCCTTCCATGCTGTCAAACACTCCTGCCTTGTATCTGCTACCTCCTCATGTTTCTATAAGCAACAACAGACAGGGGCATGGAGCTGAAAATTCAGCATCTTCTATTTGGGGATTTTTCCTTCCTTTTTTTTCGTTTTCCCCTTTCTTTTCTCTCTCGTCAATGCTCCGATAGCTGCATGAAAGACCAAGAGGACACCTTCCATCCGTAAATAGTATTTTCATGTCATCAATGTTTTGGACAAAACCAGAATCCTGTAACTTTTCTGTTGCTCTTTTCTTCTTTCTTCAAATGCTTTTCAGCTTTAACTTTGCTTCAGTTCACCTCTAGCAACTGTGCCTATTACACAGACATATTTACTAAGGCTACTTTACATACACCCATGCCAATTATCTTGCTCAGCTCAGTGTGGGTGAAGCCTCAGCTGGAATATCATATCCATTTTCAGGTGCCACATAAGAAAATAAAACCAGATCCAAACCAACTGCAAAGAGCACAAAAAGCAACAAAGATGCTGGGAGGAAATCTACCCCCAAGAACAAAGTGAAATACTGGATTTGCTTCATGCAAAGAAGAAAAAGGAGAGTGCTCATGTGATGGCTGAGAAGGGCCAAATACCAATAGTCCATTTTGTTACAGTAAAGGTCAGCAATCAAATGTTCATGCCCACTGAAAGTAGAACAGGAATAGACTTAATTCAAGATTTGGTAAAGTAACAAAAGCAATGTTTAAACAATTAAAACACCAGTATGGGAAGTTGTGGAACACCCTGCACTTCAGATTTTGTTAAGAAGAGGATACACAAACATCCCTATATGGGATATAGAGAAGCATCTCCCTCCTGTTTTACAGTCAGCATGGGATCTACAGATTGGGATCTACAGGTCTCCTAATGTCTGACAGCTACATTTATTATAGCAAATACAGGAAGAAGAATAGTGGTGAGAAGGGAATATCTCAATTACAAAAGTGGACTTTTAAATGAAGACAATGCCATTCAGGGCCACTGTCCATTCTGGGCCACCATCTCAGGCTACCATTTCAGTAAGTGACTTGAGGACTTCCCTGCAACTGCCAGCTCCAGAGGAGATGAGGGGCTGCATTAAGTGCATCACATATGCAAACAATCCCTATGCACTCTGAGTTTAAAGTTTACAAGGCATTTCAGATTCAAAGTTTCTTGGTTTATTAAGTTTATCTCACTAACTGAAAATCTTTAGATACAGTTTGGTTGAAAAGCTTCACCTCAGCCCACAGCAGCACGACATCACCTGCGGTAATTGTTAATACAGACCCTGCTCCTTTGATTAATTTGTTCCATTACCTCTTGTTCATCAAACTGCATTTTCCTTATAAAATGGCTATTTTTACACTGGACATCCTTAACACTGAAAGTGTGTCTCCACTCCTTGCTCCCAGCCACCTTTCAGTGTCTTTCCCTTCCCTGCCTCTTACAAATGTTGTACAAATCAGGGCAAGCTCAGGTTTCTAATGAGTTTGCTCTGACGAAGTTTTGCAATACCATTCTACACCCATGCAATGGCAAATCACCTTCTCTGATGAGCAAGGCCATGTACAACTGTTAAGAAGTTGTTCTCTGTGTTCACAAATTCTTTCTTGGAGCTCAAAAGACCATGCTTAGTCCCTCAAACCCCACCCCTAACCCTTATTTGATCACGGACAGTGCCTGGGGAAAACTGAGTAATTTCCTATGCATTGCCAAGCTTTCCGACACAGAAGATCAGCACCTTCTCCAGATACATACATAAAAAATAACATATAATCCCATGACAACATTCCTGACATAAAACTGGCTCGTTTTCAGAAACGCTGATCCTCCACAGAGGGCAATGGGCTCCTGCCTGTTAAGATGTTTCATATTCTGCCTCCGCACAGGTTTCTAGGAACACGATGTTGTCCCCCCAGTGTTTGGCTGCCACTTGTGGCCATCCCAGTGCTGCACCAGTACCCGGTGCTATCAGTCCCTGCTAGCTGACTACACCCAGAAACAGTACACAGTGAGTAAATCGCTCAGAGAAATTCTGTACAGAGGTAGCACGTTGATTACATCTTCCTGTTTCTCTTCATGTGTTTCTTCTGCTATCAAAGCAGCAAAAGCCCTACAAGGCACACAACTAAACCTTTCCACCTGTGCAGCCTCACAGGAATGTGCACTGTAATGGATTTACCAGTTTCTTCTTCATGCAACCTTGCTGCATTTTGAAAAAGAAGTTGCATAAGCAAAAAAAATCCACGGATGACAGGAGAAAAGGAATAGTTATTTGTCAGGGCAACCTACAGAATCCCCCAATTCCTGAGAATTCCCTGTCAACACACTGTGAACTCCCCCCCATAGAGCTGAGTAGCAGAACAGCACTCCATGGGATAACTGCCCAGAATATGTTGAGAGGTAAATTGATACAAGAAAGCACCGTGCACCCGATTAACATTGAAAATACCTTAAATCAGCATAACAAAGTGGGGTTAGCTGCTTGTGCTCAATATAGTTAAAGAGCTGTAATTAGATCAAACAAACCAGATTGATGTATCTTCCCTTTGTAGACATGGCCTCAGAAGGTAGGTCAGGAGCTAAGTTCAGTGAAACAGTGTTAGTGCTGCAGCTTTTATCTAACGAGACACAGCTACACACTCACTCAGAAGTAAATACTGCTGAATTCCAAAGAAAAGGAGTTTCTAGAGAAGACAGCATTCTTTAATAACAACCTTAGCTTTGTCATTAATAAAACTCTCCTCATTGATTTTATAAGATACCTTTTGGATAAACAACACACAAAATGTTGGTTACAAATTCATTTGTGTCAAGGCATTTGAAGGTCCTTATTCACCTTAACATCAGTGGAAGTGTCTACACAGGGTGAATTCTAATTTGTTCTTTCAGAAGCTTTTAATTAAGAAAATAATGTAGAACAGCATTGCATGAAATATGGTCACTCAATTTCAGAGATGAGCAAGACATAAGGTAGCAGATGGTATGAGGAGGATATATGTGAGGAAATGTAAATAGTAGGGAACCTCACAAAATCAAAACGTAAGGCAGAACTGAAAGCATGTGCAAGACCCCTGGGAGAGCTGAGGAGACAAAGCAACAACTGAGCTGCAAGATACCAGACCTTCCTTACTCAGAAATGACAAAACACCAACAGGAAGCTCTCGTCTAGCTGAAGGGAAGACCCCTCATAATGAGGGAAGTTGATATTGTTGTGAAGGGTCCTTAAAGTAAAGATGAAAAGAGTGGAGGAAACAAGGACAGGGTTTGCAGGTGCCAACAAATGTATTCGTCAAAACACTTTTTGAATCAAAAAAGAACCCCTGAGCCCCCAACTATTTCAGTATTGTAATAAGTAATGAAGACATTACAGAAGAGCTAGAAGTGGAATATAACCTTGTATTGAATAAAGACAAGATAAATTGTTTAAATTAGGCGGAAGACCAAACAAAGCTTGGAAGGGTTTGCATCATCAGGAACAGCCACAAAGTTGTGATGGGATCAGGGAGAGATGAAGCCTGTACATGAGCATCATTTGGTCCAGGACCTGCCCTCCAAAGCCACATGAGCTGCTGTGGTTGCACAGACAATGCAATTCAGTTGAATGTGTGTAAACCAGTAACTATTCTGAACATTTATGTTTCAAATACTTGTTAGAAATTAGGAAGTAAAGCAGTTGCTTCCTCTTCTCCTGCAAGATTTGTTCCAGCCAGTGACAGCCCCTTAGTGAAGCCCATCATTAGTTTATGAAGTCATTAGAGTTAATACCAATATGGGAGGCAGGGGAAGGAGAAACTAGCGACCTGTGTGAAGTCCACATTCAGAAGCTGAAGAGCACGTTCTTTCTTTGCACCAAAAACATCACCATCTTAAGATGTCTTTACATGGCTCCATCTCCAACAGAGCCACCAGACGAGATGAGCAGGACACTGAAATGGGGTTGGCAAGGGGGCAGTTTGGTTGGCAAGTCTTAGGAATTGCTAAGAACAATGGTTGGGCCACAGATTTTAACTGTTTACTAATCACTAAAGGTTAAACTTGGGTTAATAAAACCTGGGAAGAGCTGCTGATTTGTGAAGTGGCCCTTCCATGCAGCTGCAAGGACCATCACATCAGTGCCAGGAAGTTAACAAACCTTGTTCTGTGAACCGAAAGAGTGCCGAGCAGATACCAAAGTGCCCAAGAACCTGTCTGCAGCTACTGAAGACATCATTGCATTCTGAGCATCAGAGGAAGCATAACAGTGAGAAGATGGCAGCACTGTTTGCAAAAGACACTGCTAAAGGAATATGGAGCAGCTATTAAATAACGCCACAGGATTGCTGAGCCCATGGAAGTCCCTCCATCATGAAGGTGCATTTCGTGCCTCCTCTTGCCTCATGCCAAGCACACTTCCACAGCAGAACACCACGAAGTTCACTGAGTCTAAATCACAGTGAGTCTCATTTTGTATCTTCTTCTGCCGTGAGTTCCATTTGTCTGGGTGATTTATGAGGTGAACTCCAGCTATGCAAGGCCTCTCTCTTCTTGAATGGAGGAACAATTCAGATAAGAAAGAAATCTCTTCTGAGTTAAGAGAGGAAACTGGACTTAACTGCATTTACTAAGGTATTTATTATACATCTAGGCCAGATGAAGCTTAGCACATTTAATATATATAAAACTGCAGATCACTGTCTAGGAAGAGCAAAAACCAAAAAAAAACCCAGGCTCACAAGTTTCTTAGTAATTTAAGCCACTAAACTACCAGAAAAGCCACAGTTGCTGGCAGTAGCAACGGATATCTATCAATTCCAGCTTGCTGCTTTCGGCAACACACAGGAATTGAGAAGCAGTTGGCTCTGCGTGCCCTGAGATACCTTCAGGCTGAGGGGCAATGTGACTGCATAACCCCCAACAGGCACTGCTTTTGTGGCTGTGGAGTTCAGAAATTGTCTCAAGGTTCTCTGTCATGAAAGACATCGTATGCAATTACAGAAGAAAAGACAACTGCAACTTACAGGCCTGGTCCTGTAGAAGATGTGCGATCTTTGATGACTCAGCAGTTCTTGAGGGGCTCATGAGCTCTTTGCAGATGGGAGCCCAGAGCTAGGAGATAATTTGCAAGAAATAAATCTCTGCGTTGTAACTTATCACTTCAGAAAGGACCACGTGCAGAAGTCTTAAAACTCAATGAAATCACAGAATTAAGAATTTCAAGTGTAAAACCCATTACTAAGTCATCCAAGTCCATTTACAATTATTGATGGTAAATCCATCTACTCCAGATGGGAAGAGGTCACTCTCTTCTTTTTCCAGGGCAAGTCTATGAATAATTTGCGTGATTAAAGCTCAAAGCAGGTGTGAAAATGAAAAGGACAAGGGAAGCACATAGGAAAGAAAATACATTCACATGAAGATACTTGGCTTTCATTCTCAACCGAAAAAGGCACCTTCCATCCCCCCCAGTCCATCAGCCACAAGATACAATGAGTTTGTACCTTTCTTTTACAAAAGAGTTGTCACTTTTAAAGGCACGTTGAAATCTTATTTTTACTTTTTAGGTCTTCCTTCTTCCACCGGAGATGACCTAAATTTGGAGCTGAAGCATTCACAAGGATCCTTGTTTGGAATATAAAACAACAGCAAAAGCATCAGCCTGCAAAAAAAAAAAAAAAAAGGAAAAAAATAGGAAGGAAAATTACAGTGAAGAGCTCCCCGAATAACAGGAGGTCACAAACACTGCAGAAAGAGATGCTGAAGCAGTACTATCCAGAGAGAGTGGACACAAAGTGATTGCATTTACAGAAACCCAGCAGAGGACAGGTGGGCAGGATGTGAATCTAAGCAAATGACCCCAGTTCTGGGAATACCCAACAGTTCTCAAGATTTCCCCACAAATATATTGTATTCTTTGTGCAAAAATGGTCAGAGACACCAAAATCCAAGAGTCTCCTGCTAGGAAAAAATAAAACTTGAAAGCTTGCTAAGGGAAGTATTCAAAGAGAATTAAAGAGCTCCAGAAAGGAGGCTGTATTTTGTATGGCAAACACATCTAATCAGTAGTGCAAAGCACTGAACATTCATGCAGCTCATTATTTCAAAACCAAACCAAAACACCCCAAATATACTTGCGCATCCATTTCTTTTGTTTTATCATCCTTAACAGTCAACAGAAACTAAGATTATAATCTGTGCCTTTTTAAAATTCCATTCAACAGATGTTCAGAACCAGACCGGAGCCAAATTTCAGTTCCCCAAAAGGATATTCAGGCAGAGAACTTGCACAAATGGATGCTAAAGTCTCACTTTCCCCCTTGTAATGATTGCTTTTCTGAGACATCAAATCCTCTTTTAGCCTCATTTCAGGTTCCCACCAGCAGAAAATGTATTTTTCATTTCCATTTCCTATAGTATTGTTTTCCAAAAACGGCACTGATGTTCCCAGCACAAGACAACTCTCCTTCACTCCTTTTTTATGTCATCTCCTCAACGTGAAGTGATTGTCTCAGTGACAAAGCTCTCTTCTTTGAAAAAGATGAAAACAAAACCCCAGCTGGTACTAATAAATATTGACTTAATGTAAGGAAAAAAGGAATTCGACAATTAAATATGAAAATTACAGGGGGAAAAAATAGGTGTTTGGAAAGGCAAGGCTGTGAGCAGCGCAGTCCTTTGACAAGACCGCTGCTCAACAGCTCCTTCTGGGACACTGTGAGGTGACTTCTTTAAAAGTATGGTCTAGAAATACCCCCAAATCACAGAAATTACACATCACTTGAGGGTTTCAGATGCTATACAAAATGAAGAAATACCAGGACACATCATGAAAATGGTGGCATGAAAACAGCGTTGCACTTACTTGCCTGTGCTAATGCGGGAAGGGGGGCTGAAGGGAAAGGTTTTATTTTTACTTAATTACTCTCAGTGTTCACTGGGGACTCCTTCCAAAGTGTGTTTTATATTTGGACCTAAATGCAAGCAGGATTCAGCCTTGATCTTATTCCTTACGACAATATGTTTCTTAAATTAGAAGTCCCACAACTAGAATGTTGTCACCACCATGAACGTTCCTCCACAGTACCTCCACAGTCTATTAACCAGGATGCAGTTGGCACTGGGGAGGGGAGCAAGAGATTGTTTATAATTAAATTAAAAAAGCACTCAGAAAATAACACTTTTTAGGCTTGCAGCATCTTTCATCCAAGGATTTCAACCTACTTTGAAGTATAAAGCCTTCAAACACCTAAAAACCACCCCCAAGCCCACCCAACTTTAAGGTATTTTGGAAATGATAATACACTGAGCAAGCATCCACCTGTGATGCAACGACAAGAGTCTCCTACTGCAGCATTTCACACATATTCAATCCACCTTCTGGTTACAGCTCACAAGTTTGTGGTATGTAGAAGGAACAGCAGAGCTGGTTAAAGATTTTCTCTTGCTTCACATACTCTGCAAGCTTCTCATTAACTCATACATGACTTTCATCAGCGCTGAAGCACACGCTTCTTTTAGCATGCATCAGAGCTGGTCTGGAAAAAACCCTCCAAATATTATTGTAACCATTAATCAGTAAAGAAAAAGGCAACCTTTTTCTAAAGTGACCACCGATTTTTCTATGTAAAGGGTTAAACCGACCTTCACTGATCCAGTAAGAGCTAATAAAATACAACTTTAAGGGCAAAAAATGGAGCACTTCAAGAACATCATTATGAAGAGCTACATTCAAGCCGACAGAAGACAAAACCTTAAAGCACAGATGCTTCTAAAACAAGAGCTCACACGTTTTAAAAAGCACACTACCAACCGCTTGTAATGAATAAGCAAAACGAGAGGGGGTTTCTTTCCCCCTTGCAGGGCTGTGGAGCTGCGGGTAAAGGGGGCATTCAGGCGCTGCGCTTGCAGAGCCAGCTGCATGCCTTGCACTTATGCAGGGCTGTGGAGCTGGTATTGGTTGGTAGCGGGGAGGGAGAGCACAGTAAGCCTGAGAAAAACCCATCAGAGCTCCTGTCCTCCCCTTTCAGCGTTAATGGGAGGGATGGAAGTCTATGGGAGCTGCAGTGGGGGATGGGGCTGGCAGAGGGGGTGGGGAGAAGCAGAGCTCAGGCCTTACAATCAGCAGCAGCTCTTGTTCTCCTCTCCTTTTCAGCGTTAGCAGGAGGATGTGAAGCTCATGTAGCTGGGAACGGGATGGGGGGAAGCGGAGCGGGATCATAGTTTAGCTTTTGTCCTCTCTCCACAGGGTTAATAGGAGGACACGAAGCCTGTGTAACTGGGATAGGGGGAGGGGATGAGGCCTTAGATCACAGCCCCCTTGCCCCGCTCTCCCCGCAGGGTTAACGGCAGGATGTGAAGCTCTCGTCTAGGGGCAGCTTTAGGGTTTTGGGGGGGTCCTGTGCGAGTCAAACCAAAGAGAGGGGTGAGGAGCGGGGAGACGTGACGGGGTGGATTAGGGGCGAAAAAGTCCTTCTTCCCGGCCTTGGCAGTGAAGGGGCAGCCTGGCCGGTTGTGGGGCGAGGGCAAGGGGCAGCCACCCCCGAAACAGCGCCTTTCATCCCGTGTTTCCTGGAGCTGGGGGCACGGCTCCCCGCCGGTGTGGGCTGGGGAGTGGTGGGTGAGGGCTGTCGAGGCTGGTCCGTAAGCATTGGGCACGATCGGGGCTGGGAAGCTCCGGCTGCAAAGGGCTGAGAACAAAAAAAATTAAAAGGGGAAAAAAAAAAAGGGAAAGGGAAAAAGTAAAGCGCTCCCTTTGCTGCCCTCTGCCTGCCGCGGGGCCGGGCCGCGGAAGCGGCTGCTCGGGGGTGAAGGAACGGGGCCAGCCCGTGTCGTACCTTGCTCTTGAGGCAATGGGTTATCCGCTGTCCCCGGTGGGGATGCGCTTTGCGACCCGCACCCCAGCCAGGCTTTCTCAATGGGCCAAGGCGCGTTCCCGTTTGGCTCGACTCAAGGGTGAGAGGACTTTTGGGGCTCTGCGTTTGAGTACTTGGGTTATTTAAGGCGATGGGAGGAAGAACGCAGAGTGTGTGCAGAAATGGGGTGTCCAGAGCGAGTCGCTGATGAATGCCCGTGATACACAACCAAGGACACGCAGCATCAGTAAATAACCGTGTGGTTCATTAGATACGGGCGTTAGGGATCCTACCTCACACTTTCAGACCTGGCTTCTTCTGCCTCCCCTCACCTGGGGCCTGGCACCAGCTCATCTCCCCCAGTTCCCAAGGTTTAACACCCTTTGGAGTTGTGGATCCTTTCTGCTGTTGCAAAGCAACTCTGAAACAAAAACTCCGTTCTTCCACTAAATCCATGAGTTTTGGATGCTGGGACAACTCAGGAAAAGCAGGCAAGATGTAATGAAATTATGTGGAAGAGAAGGATTCATTATGGCGAGTAGATACTCATAAATCCTGTTAGCAAACAAACACGTCCATAGATACTCCCTGATTCTAGATGCCCAGCACCTTCCATATGCCTCCATTTCCTTAACACCATTCCTAAGTCTGTACATGGCTCCATTTACAAACCTAAAATCCAAATGTAAAGCAAGGGTGAAGGCTGTTCTCACCTCCTGATCTTGGGTTTAGTTCTCAATTCTATAGTTTGGTCTATGGAAAGAGCAGCCTCTGGCTCTTGAGGACTGAGAAACATCTCCTGGCTTCACACCCCTCCAGCACCACTCAGTTAAAGATGATATGTGCTCTGCTTTAGTCCTTGGCTCCCTTTGAATACCTTTTAGTTCATTGCAGTCTCTGTTGCAGTTTTACTTTGTACTCCAATCAGTGCCTTGTAATATACGTGTATTTATTCTGTCAGTCCTGCACTGCATCCCTTCTACCATCAAAATACTAAACCACAAAAGCTCCCCTATTACTCATCAGCAGATCCATGGATTTATGCAGGATTTCCTTGGAGCAGGTCAGCAAATTCAAAACAACGACTTCAAAACCCTTGGCCTGAGAATGGATTGTTTCCAGATCCTTTTCTTTCCTCCTCAATTAAAAAAGGCAGGTCCTGGGGAAACCTAGTAAACAGCCACCATTGCAAAGCCCATAGCACGCCGCATCCTGATGCCAGTTGTGTTGGAGTAACTGCAATCTTGTGTTTAGATAGCAGGAGATAGGAAAACATCACTTTGTCTGCATGTCCCGTTAGAATAAATCATCCTGGATACTTCAAGGGGATAAAGCGTCATCCAACAAAGAGCTGATTCAGTCGTCTGCACTGAAAAGCTTTATGTTTCCTGGTTGATAGTTTAAATTATCATGGGATAGTTTAAATTATCCACAGCCTAAAAACCCCACCCCAGCACATTAAACAGAACTCAAATTATTCTTCTCCAACTGCAGGAAATGCAAGTGTTGGAGAGAAATAGATAAAGCCCCCAGTTCCCTGATTTCGTGAGCTCTTAATTGAGGGAAGTTGGTTTATTCCTAAATGTGCTTTTTGTGTGCTCTTGTGTGAGCAAGTTGTTGTTTGTCCTCTTGTTTTTATGGCAAACGCTCCAGTATGAGCCACTTTAATATTAACCACTTGAGTGGACTTTAGTGAGTCCTGGGAACTGGGATGTGCTCCCACTGCCCAGCACAGGGATCCATGTCGGAGATACACAGACACCTTAGAAGTTCCAGGTTCTGTGATTAGGTATAAATGAACCGTTTTGGCTTCTGAATTGTGGTCAGTTCATGTGTGAACTACCTGGCCAGCAAACAGTTCCGAATCTGAAACCCTTTCATAACTGATAGGGAAACATTTTGCAGTTGGAAGTGATTTAACGGTGTTGTTCATAATAGATCCAGTACAAATCCCTCTCCTGCTGTTTTGTCAGCTCCCCAGCGCCGGGTAGAAGGGCAGTCCTGCTTGGTTAAGGGAAAAAAAGATAATCTGGTTGAGACTTGTGCTTTATTTTCAATAGCTACCAGATCCTGGAGAGTAGTTACACTGTATTTTTAGTGTTCCAGCTGACAATGGGGTTTATTATTCAGGTGGCTCGAGTGAGCAGAGATCACTCTGAATCCAGACAAGCAGAATCCAGTAAAAAAGGTGTTAGGTTTATATAGCTGCTGGTGTAGTACTAAGCACATATTAAATAGGGAGAGCTGTGGGTATCAGACTGGAGTACTTGATACTCCGTACTCCCACATGGCATGTCTGAAGTGATGTTACTGAAACACTGCAAGAGGCTCCGCTCTTCATCTCCAGAGCCTCCTGCTTGGCCACTGAGGAGGATGAGGGGAGTTTACAGGAGCTTCCTGAATGGGAAAGGGAAAAAAAAGTCAGTTAAATGCTGGATTTGTGACACAGCAGCTGAGGAAACGTTGCATGAAGGGAATCCTGCTATTTATGAAACTTCTCCATGCCTGCATGCTTAAGTGAAAGCCTATGCAATGCTCCAGCTCTGTGCAAACCTGCCCCATTTCCCTGCTCCAAGAGCAGGCAGCAGAAACACGGGGGAACAAGGAGTGGATGGCATTGTTTGTCCAAAGAAGCCACTGTCGAGGGTGCTGATGCTCTGATGCTCACCTTCCCCATCTCACCAGAGACTATGCTGCAGGCCACAGGAACTACAAGCCACGAGGATGAGTGGAGGTGGAGGTGACCGAGCCAAAGCAAACACGTTAGAGAAGTCAGGCAAGTCTTTTTGGAGCAGATTTCAAGCACGCTTTTGAACCCGTCGCACGACCTGTTTGGGTCCTGGCAAAGCTGCGTTAGTCCTAAGGCCAAAGAAGTCAAATGCAGGGAGAAGATACAGGTGTTTCCTCTCTGTGGCTGCCAAGGAGAGGTAGTGAGAAGACAGCACAAGACAGAGCAGAAATTGCCAAGACAGCACAAACTCATTTTCCAGAAAACAGCCATTAGTGGAATTGTTTTATCTGCTCAAATTTGACAAATCAGTTCAAGCCCAAGCACACCCTGCAGGATACCTGAATATCTGGGCTCTCATTTCCCAGGCAGCTCTGTCACCCTAGTAGTGATCATCCACTGAAGCCACCTCACTGCAATCTGTAGTCCCTCAAGACAAAATAACTCAAAATATTTATACCCTTTTTATTAATGAAAGGAGGAGCTCTTGTGTATGAGCTGAAGACACAATAAACATCAACAGAAGTGGCTAAACTTGTTTTGCATTCTCTGGTGCTGTCGAGTTGCCCTCTTACAAATCTTTTTGCTGTTCTTCTGACCTCAAGAGATTTAGAATGAGATTTCAAAGACCACTGATGATACCATTCAGCAGTGGGAAAGAGAATGAAGCTGTGGTTGAAGTTAAGAAGAGAGATAAAAGCAGTCTGTGTCCCAACCCCCAAATTTCCCCAATGCATGTGGGTTGGTTGTGTGAACAAGATGCAGAGAGCTACAGGGATGTTACGCTGCAACCCGACAACTCTCAGTCTTGCACATTTCAGGCTGTATGTGATGATGCATTTCTGTTATGTGGCACAGTACGTGCGGGTGATGGAGTAAACCCGATTGGGAGCGGAGTGCTGGGGAGGGGAGAAGAGGTCTGCATGGGGATGGGGAGCTTTGTGTCGCTGATTGCAACAAGCAGTGAACACAGTGGTGAGAGAAGCCTTACCTGGGAAAAAACAGATAAAATCCTGGCTTCGTGCTGCGAGTGGTTATTGTCTCCCTATAGACTACGAGGATCCAGAGCAACTCCTCAGGCACAGTCCCAAGCAGGTTACAGAAGATCTTGTTCAGCCTGAAGAAGAGAAGGCTCTGGGGAGACTTTAGAGCAGCTCCCAGTGCCTAAAGGGGCCACAAGAAACGTGGAGAGGGGCTTTGGACAAGGGCCTGTAGGGACAGGACAAGGGGAATGGCTTTAACCTGCCAGAGGGGAGACTGAGATGAGCTCTTGGGCACAAGTTCTTCCCTGTGAGGGTGCTGAGGCGCTGGCACAGGGTGCCCAGAGAAGCTGTGGCTGCCCCATCCCTGGCAGTGTTCAAGGCCAGGTTGGACAGGACTTGGAGCAACCTGCTCTAGTGGAAGGTGCCCCTGTCTGTGGCAGGGGTTGGGACTGGATGAGCTTTAAAGTCCCTTCCAACCAACTCTATGATTCTATGAAATACAAGTTTCAGGCTTCTCAGAGTTGAGGAGTTAAAGAAATCCAAGTGTCCTTGCTCGTAAATGCAAGGTAAATTATTCATTCTCTCTCTCCCCCCTTTTCCTCCCTCCAGTTCAGTTTTCCTTTTCATGCTTTAATCGTTTTGACACCAAGCTGTACAAAAGTAATTTAAAATTAACATGACTGACACTCGGTAGATAGCAGGACCCAGCGCAGGGCTCCACCTTCTACTCAGGACTGCAGAGAGGGGCTCTGGATTGGCTGCAGGTCCTGAGGCAGCTGATGAGGCCCAAGGAAAAACATGGCAAACAATTAATTTGCTAATTTAGTTTTCTGTTTCATTTGAGACCAGAAAATTGTCAGGCACTCACCAGTCCATGAGCAAGGCTAAGTGGACTTCGGGCAGTGCTGCACTCTTGACAGCAAAGAGGGGACACATTTAAGGAGCCAGCCAAGCAGTTTCTCCTGCTGATACCAGTGGCATTTAATAGGCTTGATAAAGGCTTTTAGTATTGAAGTTCTGCAGCCTTGGGGTTTGTATCACCTCTCCTCAAGCACTTTGTGCATGTGATAACAGGGAAAGTGGCAAGGTGCACACGTATGTTGCAAAAAACAGCTGTGAATGGTTGCCACCTTCACAAAATCATCAAAATACAGAGGAAGAAAATGGCTTAGTAGAAAACTTATATTTGTTTTTTTTTTTTCTTACATGCAGAACATGTTGTAGCTCCAGTCAAGTGGAATTCTTACAGGGATAACTCCTGCACACGATAAATGATGGTGAGGCGTAACGAGCCTATATGAGGACTAATGTCCTTTGATGGAAAAAGAAATGCTCTAATTCGATTTCCTCCCTTCAGCTGTGAAGGAGAGTGTGTAATGTCAGAGCTGTGTGGAACGGGCCCTTTATGTTCAGTTTTGGGCATAATTTTGATTTAGTAAATTGAATTGTATCTGATTTATTTCCTGCATCTGATTCAGGATTTCACTGGTAGGAAGGGAGAACTCCCCACAGCCCTGAATCTCATCTCAGGCATTCGCACGGAGCTGCTGCTGTGCGTGCAAGTGGGTGTGTGAGAAGCTGTGAACACATTAAATCAATTAGTACGTTACCAGCAGAGGGAGCGTGGGTCAGGGCTGGGTTCAGCGGGGAGGCAGGAGCCTAAAAATGGGACTGTGAACCCCGGAAAAGAAGGACTGTTGCAGCATCAGCATCATTTGTTTCCTAAATCCAAATGAACCGAGAGATAGGATCTCATTTGCAAATCTGGGACCTTGCTTGGCCTCCCTAATTCACAGGTTTCCTCTTCCCCTTCCAAGTGATGCTCTCTGTAAGCCCAAGTCACTAGATGGTACTGTTGCTGTTTAACGTTGACGCCTCTGTGGGCCAGCTTTTGGGGAAACTCGCTTTTCTGCTGCGAGCTGCTGAAGGGCTGTGTCATTTGTCAGCTGCAAGTGAGGAGCCAGGGAGAAGAAGTAGGTCAGATCTGCTTCCCAGGATCCAGCTCTTGGAGGGGGAGCGGACGCATGGCAGAGATTTCATCTGCTTTGCTTCCAGCTTTGCTGCCCAAAGGGGGGGACAGGGTCAGACCCTTGTGTAAAGCCTGTGAAACCAAGGCCTTGGTCAGCTTTGCTCATGGTTAAGCGGCGCTGGGGGTGGCTCAGGCTCAAGATGAAGGACGAGCCCTCTGCGGCTGCGGTTGGTGGAAGTTGTGTTGCATACTGACCTCGTAGAAGGAGGAAACGTGGCAAATCTTGACCACTGCAGCACACTAAAAGCCAACCTGAGGTGGGTGCCTGGTTGCACAGATTCCTGAACCACTGGGAAATACCCCCAAGCTTTCAGATCACATCTTGCCTGCAGCCCATCCCTGTTAGGAGGTCACCAACCTCCCCATCATGGATGGTAACAAACAGGTTATTGTGCTCTACTTTGCAAACAAGCCCCAGCCCTCCCAACAGCAAGGGAGAGACTCCTTCCCTGGGCAGGCAGCCCATGGAGGGCTGCCTGCCCGCCTGCCCTGCCTTCGCTTGGGCTTCTATTAGAGAGGAAAGTCAGGCCAATTAAATCAGGCAGCATTGAATCTCTAATTGACATAAATGAGACAGACAGACAGCTGGGAAGACTGGGGAGGGGAGGGAATGGGGAGCAGGTGCCCTGGATGAGAAAGAGATGGAAATCCAACCTAATAGTACTGTAGCTTTTCTTATTCTCTATGTTTATATGAGCTAGCAACATCTTGAGAAGTGTCTGTGCTCCTGCTGGAAAGAAATTAGTGAAAGAAATACAAGTTACAACCATTGTGTGGTTGATTGGGATGTTCCTAAAACCCTCTAAACAAACCCAAAGAAGCAAAAATCATCTATTTATGCAGTTAACTAAAAGTACCTGGTCTTCCCCACGCAGTTTGAACATAAGGCCTCACAGCTGAACAATTACAAAGTAACTTTAAATCCTATTTGTTTAATTTTCCATATCTGCACATCACTTGACTAGGTATTTTCCCCTCGCTTTTCACCAGGGAGTGCTCTTTTTCCTTGAGCAGACCCTTCAAATATTAATTTACCCAGAACTAAGTTATTTAAATTCATACATTGCAGAAGAATGAAGCATAAAGGGGAGTCACTCACCCAAGTCCTGCACAGCAGCCCCAGCACTGCAGATGGAACCAGAATTACCAGCCCTTCGCCCGGAGCTGCCTGCCTCACCCAGGGAGTTGCCTTTATGGAAACACAAATCGGTGGCTGGTTTCTCAACACACACTTGTGGTGCCGTGCAGGTGAGCAGGGGGAGGCTTGAGGGGTACAAAAGCAAGGGCGAAAATCCCAATTGGATGCAGATAACAAGAAGGGGGCAAAATCAGTTTTGCTGTGCTGATACAGCAGCAACCCTGGATTAGCTCCTGCAACCTGGAATGAAAACAACCTGTATCTTTGTTTTAAACCAAGACAGATTTGCACACTGGTGTACAAGAACACCAGAAATGTTTTCCACTTACATTCCCAGAAACTTCTGAAGTCTCTTTCCTGAATATTTCAACACATTTTTTCCCTTCCCTATTTTCCCAGCTGGGATCATTTTTGCCAGTACAGACAATTCTTCTTGGTATCCATGGGAATTGCCTCCATAATTAACGTGCACCCAGTGCACAGATCAGAGCGTTCAAACCCAGCAGCTGGAACTAGGAGGCGGGTCTGATCAAATCTGCTCTGCCACAAGGAGAAAAGCCAGCTTTAATGACACATCACAAGGGCTCCCTACCCCTTCTTTAAGCAGAGCAGGGAAAGGGGACTCCTGGTTTACTTCCTAAGTGGCTGCTCATCATGTGCTTGCAACTCACTGAACAGAGAGTGAGGGCAGAGCGAGTGAGAGCAGAGCAAGTGAGCTGGTGGCTTGAAATTGGGGATCTGTCCTATTAAAAAGGGTCTGATTGCCAGCAATGGCACACACGATGTGCCTTCAGAATTACAGTACAGACTGCAAACATGAGCGGTTGCTGACCTCATTTTTCTCCTCCATACACGAGGGTCAGCTCGTACGTGTCTCACAGAGGAACAAATTCTCCTCTGGGTTTGCTGCCATGACCAGAAGTGATCTGTTGCGTGCATCCCCGAGAACACATGTGCAGCCAGCCAACAACTCGGGGTTCTCATGGAAAGTAAATGCACACCCAGTATGCGTTTCAGAATCTGCTGTACATAAAAGAGCTGGTGGAAGAGGCAGATGGTTGGATGGAAATTATTAATCCAATACAAGATTGTTTTACTTGTAGTTGCTGCTTCCACTCAGTGTCACAAACCCAACAACTTCTGCGGGCTTCCCTGTGGTTGACCCCCAGGCTGCGGGTGTGCCAATGGCATGGCAGTAAAACCACTCCATAGACCTGCATTTCTCTTACCTTTCTTAAGAACTAGAGCTGGGAGTTGGTGGGTGGGGAAAAAAGCGACTTTGAACAAACCATGATTTTCCTGCTGCTTACAGCAGCTGAGGACGCAGTGGGGAGCGGGGATCAAACACGGCTCCAGTCTAGACATAGCTGCAACCCCCGCCTGCTTTAGAGGTTCATACAGCATTCTGAGGGGAATTTAGCATATCTTTTCCTTAATATGATTAAAATGCAGCTCCCTGTCCTGGGGTACTGACAAATCCTTAAATCCACAGGCATTCAAACCCACGTTACCATTTCCATGGCTGAAGAAGTAACTCGCTTTGCAAACGTGGCAGCGCAGACAAGCGACGTCCTGGATCCCCGCTAACGGAGGTTCCTGGAAGTGAAGTTTGAACTCAGCCCTTCTTGTGATTCTGTGATTTGAATATCATTTTCACAAACCTTGCAAGGAGCAGATGAATGAGAGATTCCTGGCGTGGAGTCAAATGCTGCAGTAATTAAATGTTTATAAAACACTTTAAGCATGCAAAGTGCCATTATCATAGACAAGAAACCAATAGACTGTGGCAGATTGGAGCCGGGTTTTGAGGCACACCAGCAAACACAGCTCATTTCTCCCTCCACATCTCTCTTTCAGAGTTGCTAAACAGAAGATTATGGAAAGCATTACCAGGTTCCTTTCATTATAACCATAATAAGTCAAATCCGAATTGCTTTCTCTCATATGAACACATGTGATTCAGAAGATTTTCCTCCTGTAATAAATACCCGAGCAGAGGGCTGGCTGCTGGTTATCTCGTGAAGAAACCACCCCATGGGAAACGAAATTGCTGCTACTTCTGAGCTCACACATAAAACTGAAGAGGTTCCACCTGTTACAGGTTTCTAACACCATCTGCTGTTTAAAAACAAGACAGCATTTGAGCTGAGCAGCACAGCAGCTAAACCAGAAGTGACAAGTCCTGAACATATTTCAACTTGATCTTCATTATGAAGTGAATTATTTCTTCACTCAAAGACTCAGAAGCCCAAGGAGCAACAATGATGCTGTCAGCACCTCAAAACTTGACCCTTCATCCACATTCATAGGACTGAAACTTGTCAGTGCTGAAGCAGATTTCCAAGCCATGTCCTTCCCCTCCAAAGCCTGGCCCAAAGAACCTCCTTCAATTTTCCCTCCACAGGGTGTGAAGAACTCAAAGTAAATAATTCTTTCTATTACAAATAACTATATTTACCTCTTGCTGTCTCACACTACTTCTGTACAACAGAATAAACACTTGAACCACGGAGTCTTTTACTGTTTCCTAATGAAAAGTGACACAAACTTTTGTCCCAGGCAAAACAAGAGTCCTGGAGTTCATTACGCATCTACATCAACGGTCTCCTCACCAAGGCTCTTCAGTTTTGTTGCATGTGTTAAAAAGCAATGAGCTATTCTTAATAACCCCAGTTTTCCCAAAAGTAATTGTCTAAATGGGTCCTTAGGAGTGCAGCCACCCACCCGAGGCAGTGCAGTGGCTTTATCAGCACAGTTTTAGCCAAAAAATCACCCCAAATCTTCAAGCCTAACACCAAACAGAGGTTGCAGCCAGGCAAATCCTTCCCCGGTCAGCTCATTTACAGCATCACCCTCTATATGGAACGTTTATAACCCCCTCCCCACACATCATTTAAAGAGTCAGTGGCTCCTTTTGTAAGTGATCAGCTTCTTACCCCAGCACTTTACACGCGCTGCCCGACAAAAGAGACCTTTTACATGTCAATTTATTTTCAGACAAGCATATCTGAAAGGGAATTTCTCTCCGGAGTAGAATTAGTATTAATGGCAGGTGTTCAGTGTGACACAAAGGGAGGAAGGCTGAAGTTAGCTGAGCTTCAGTAGGAAGACAGCTTGATGTTTTAATAACCAGAGGCAAGAAAATGGAATGGCAGCGGCCCTCCAGCTTTCATAGCATGAATGAAGGTTTTATTCAGAGCCTCCTATGTACTTGCAAAAGAAGACCCTGAAATATTTAAAACGTTTTCTTTGCATTCAAAGGGGGATTAAATTGTTGAATATTAGATGAAAGCGCAGCAGCCGCCCCACATACCCTCACACACGCTCTCAGCCACCGAGTGTTTCCGAAGCCTCCCACGTTCTTGGGAAGGCAGCAGTGGCTACGACGAGGAGCTGGTGGTACCCAGGAGGTCACCGGCTGCACATTCACTGTCCACAAATGCCTAAAGACATAGGAAAAAAGAATGACATGAACTAAGTGGAAGGTGGGGACTTGAAGAGGGCATTGGAATGAGTTGGGTGGAAGTTGAAAAGCAGAGCGGTTGCTCAGTGAAGTTTCGCTAAGGGAAAGAAAGGATGATTGCTGAGAAAGTTCCTGACCTTCAGTTTTAAAGAGAGCTTAAAATAACCATGATGGGAATATCTTTCAGGCCAAAATACATTTATTTATGCTCTGCTTAATTTGACAGAGGTCAGAACTGCATCATTAAGAGGAAGGCATGACCACTTTACACAGTGGGAAGCAGGAAAACAGCCTCTCACCCGGGTCAACCTCTTTACAACAGAAAAGTTGCTGCTTTACCCCCCAAAAGGGGAAAGTTTAACCTTTCTTATACAGAAGCTGTATTACGTAGAGCTGTTCAATACTGTTTGCAGGCTCCTTGTCTATGAATTAACACGCTATTTCGGCACAGGTTAATTCCAGGTTGACTCCACTATTCGAGGCTGGATTCCAGGATTTCTGCTCCCTTGAGCTTCCGTATAGATGTACAGGACAAAATCCTAAAGGTCAAGTCAACTATTAAACACCTGAAATAACACAAGCAGTTTTCCTTGTAAAGATTTCCTCATGTATGGAAGTTAAATGTTTTTGTCCCTTTCCAAACCAAGACAAAGGTAACTCTATATCCTCTTTGTCCCACCTTAAAGCTGAAGGACTCAAACCCATGTGAGAGCAGATCATTGGGTCTTCTCTAAGACACAGGCTCCCCCCAACAGGCATTAGAGACCCAGCCTGCCACAGGCCCAGTTTTCACCTCAAATAATGCAATTCCAGTTAAGAAGACAGCAGTTGGTCACAACTGTATTTTGGCCAAGGTTTAATACTATTCAGGCTAAAAGCAGGAAGAGGAAAGGGTCCACCCGACCTGTTACAAACACCTCCAGTTCTCATAAAGATCAACAGGTCAATTTTTATTGAGGACTGGAATTAAAAAAGTAACAGCACTTGGTTGATTTGAAACTAAAGATCGAGACATTTTTACTTACAGATCACTCAAAACAACTTGGTTAGAAGCACCCCAGAAAGCAAAGAGCCCTCCTTGTTCACTCTGCTCTCCAAAGTGATGGAGGTTCCAAAGCTGCAGCTGCATCAAACACAGAGTTTGACCCCAGTGAGGCAGAGGGGTTTGACACTCCAGGTCTTGTCTTATGGCCAGGCTCCTGTGCCCACAGAGCTCTGCACCTGGTTGTGTCCTACACACCTTTGAGTTGTCACTCAGTGGCCTCACACCGGCACCATTACAGGGAGGGTTCAGCAAAGGTTGTAATGTTTTTCCTTGCTGGTAATTGCAACCATTGACCTTTTGTACAAACAAGCCACCAGCCAAGCAGGGGGAACATTTGGTTTAAGACCCATCCTGACACTTCAGACCGTTGAGAGAGGTTCACAGTGAGTGGTGATCACCACCAGCACGACCAACCCCGTCCACTGTTTCAGACCCTTAAAGCACAGTGTAGGAAACAGTCTGAAAATGGGCTCAAGTGTACCAGTAGGAAGATCCAGTGGGACTGGCTCCTCCTCTCGCACTGGGCACCAGGGCAGCACTTGGAATAAATAACAGAAAACCAAATTGTGACTATTTCAGCTTCTTCCTGGCTGCTCCAGGGATGAAAGCAGGACCTGCCTGGATGAAGGTAGAGAGGGGAGAGCTGTACATCTCGGAGAAGAAAATTTTAATGGAATTCTCCATTTTAGAGTAACTGGGACTAATAAAAAGGGCGAAACAAAAGAGAAGGTTTCCCCTTTAGTTATACAGTCAGCCAAAAGTAGGAGAAATTCATGTGAAAACCTTTGCTGGCTTCAGTCATAGCCTGAAGCACAGGAGCTCTCCAGCCACCATGGAACCAGGGAGCATCAGCACTTCCCTGCAAGTCGGAGTGGGCCAGGGATTGATTTCTAGCACAATTTGCCTCCAAGTGTTGGCTTCTATTTTCACTAAAGTGTCCTGAGAGTAAGAAATTCCCCTCCGCAGCCTGCATCCTGCCACCTTTCCTATTGATTCCTGCCTTACTCCGCAACTGGATCTAATTACTTCCTACTGCAAAGGGAAGTATTGCACCTGAGAGGAGGTGGTGTAATGTGCAGCCCTACCAAAGTCCTGCTGCTTTTCCCATCCCAGGGGCAGATGAGAAAGCTTCACAGCTCTCCCAAAAGGCAGCAAGAATCATTACACCAGTACAGTGTGGGGAAACGACCCAGGTTGCTTATTCTGCAGCTAAAAGTCAGTAAAATACCATCAACTGAATGACATGTTTATTGTAGGATTCAGAAAGAAACCCTGAGCTGTAGAACCAAGTTAAAGTAAAAAAGGGTGCTTTGTTTCAGAGGTTCCTGCTGAAGGAAAAGAAACCCAAAGATGGCAAAAGCAGCGGCCAGAGCAGCCCAAAGCCTCGGCTTTGCTCAGGAGAAGGTTCCTCTATCATCCCCATCTGCATGGATGACAAGCTCCCTGGGGAGTTATGGGGAGAACATGAAGATGGGAGGGCAGAGGGGAGGAATGAAACAAACCCAGTAGGTTCTGGGCAGGGGGAGCACAAGAAATGGAGTCTGAAAAATCAACCTTACACACAAGGGAAGGGGAGGGAAGTCCCTTACAAACATGAGTGCTGCTGGCAAGGAATCTGCAGGGCTGACTTTGGGAAGAGCATCCAAAGGTTCAAGGGAGGAAAAAGCCCAAAGCCTAAACCCCAAACTTGATGCAGTCTTCCAGCCACAACGGTGTTGGAAAGGATCAGTTCCAAGAAATGATGTAGCTACAAACAAATACCTGGCCCAACACAGGGAGGGGTGAATCAGAGCTGCTTTTTAGTGCCACTTGACATCAGTTATACATTCTAGTTCCCATATACACAGATGGATGTCTTTAAAAATTGACAATTTACACTTCAAAAAAGTTTTACAGTGAAGTTCTCTCAGTCCACACAAGGAGGAGCCCAGTCTCAGAAACAGGAAGGCACTTGGCCTTTGGAGAACAAGTCCTCAAGGGAGCTCCAGTGTAGGCATTGACCACCCGACCTCCTGCCCCTAGTCTTGGGTGGGTGCGCACAGCCTGGCTGCAGTCCCCCCAGCCTCACAGTGTGGTGGAAGGAAGTTTCTTCACCCGCCTCTGTGCCAGAATGGAGGATTCGATGGGCTTCAGCTGGGGGCTTGGCTTGGAGCTGTTCAGTGCAGAGTACGTGGCAGCCATCGCCCCCTTGGAGAGAAGGCACGAGAGAAGTTGTTTAGGTCTTGAAGGGCTGTTTCATACTCCTGGCTTTACAAGAGGAGGGACCAGAGTAGCCAGACCCACAAAGAAAGCCAAAGGCATCTTTCTTGTTTTGAGCAACTTGATCTAGTGGAAGGTGTCCCTGCTCATTGCAGGGGGTTGGATTAGGTGACCTCTGAAGGTCCCAGCCCAAACCATTCTATGGTTCTATGATGCTTTTTTCTGTAAATCCCCCTCCCATACTGACGGGCCATTAAAGAACCTCCCTAGGTTTTCCTGTCCAAAACCCCAGCTTCTCATGTATTGCCTCCCCTGGCCCACAGCCCCTCCAACCTCCCATCCCACACTGCCCACACCATCATCACCCAACCGGCACCACTGCTCTCCAAAGAACCCAAGATACATGAGGAACCAGCTGAAGCTCCAGCCCAGACTTTGTACCTTTACAAGCTGAAGGTCCTGGTGATTCAGCTGGCTCTGGGGCAAGCTGTCCTTCTGCGTTATCCACGGGTGCTGCAGGACCTGCTTGGCTGTTAGACGCTGGTGAGGATCTACGTGAAGCATCTTTGATACCAGATCCTAGGGGCATTGTTTGGGAAGTTAGACTTTAGAAGATTTCATAGCTTTAAATGCAGAAATACCACTTGTCCACCCCCAAATTAGGATTTAAACTCAAGAGACCAAGTTTAAAGTCCGCAGACATCAATCTCTTGTATAAAATATGGTTTTGGTAGGCCTGGGAGGTATAACACAGCAGCAAACCCTGCACGGGTCAAGCATGAGGCTGGTGTTCTGTGCAAATAGCCACAGCTAAAACAAAGCAAGGAGGGACACATCGCTGTTCTTGGGGTAGCAGCCACACTGCTGGTTTTCTCCTCCCTTGTGTCCTTTCTCCCCAGCCTGCTTTAAACTTGCCTCTCAGTCCTTGGCTGTGCTTGACCACAGCCCTTTAATGTAACACAGATGGATATCAAACCCTACCTTGGCCATGTCAGAAATAGTGTCCCAGTTGCCTCCACTGGTATAGAACTCCCCGCTGCCTATCCGGCTCAGGATCTCTTCAGGAGTGTCACTGGGATCATTTACAAATGGAGTGCAGCTGGGGAGAGAAGAGAGAGCATTTGATTTACTGTCCTGTGACCCAGGCAGGGAGCAGAGGGAGCAGAGACCAAGGAGAAATCCAACTGTTCCCTTCCAGCGAGACAGAGGCACTTACCCTGCAAGCATCGTATAGAGGAGCACTCCCAGGCTCCAGATGTCACAGCCCTCATCGTAGCCCTGGCGTTTTAGTACCTGAACAGAACAAGCCAAGAAAACCAAGAGTGTTTGGTTCTTGTTGAGCTCCCTTCAGCTTTTGCAGAGCAGCTTGACCCCTGCATGAAGTCCATCTGCAAAACTGCTGGAGTCCAAGACAGCAACATCTTGGATTAAAGATTAGGATTCAGATCAGATTTTGGTTTCATGGAACAGAGGAAACCTTCAGGACATCAAAACAAGTGAGAAAGAAGCCCTGGTCCAGTATGGTGAGACTGCATGCATGCTCCATGGCATGCTGGATCTTTTTCTTTCTTCCCTGCCAAGATAACTAAGTGGAAAATTATCCCACCTCTTCCAACAGGTCAGGTAATCAGGATGGGAAACAGCCTAGAAAATCACTGGGATTTTGAAGCATCAGTACCCTAAGGAAACCCCCTCGTAAGGACAGTACAAGGTGGAGGACTGCACTGTAACTGCACTTGAGATCCCCTATTTGTTCATTACTACAAGTGGTATTTCTATAGTTACCTCTTCCAGGACAGAGTATGCCAGAGCAGGAGAGCACAGCCATGGGGAGGGACATGGGAGCTGAAGACACAGCAGGTCAGGAAGGTGCTCACCTCTGGTGCCACGAAGTTTGCTGTATAACAAGGAGTCATGAGGAGGCCATTCTCAGCCCTCAGCTGCTTGGCAAAGCCAAAGTCACAAATGCGGATGCTTTCGGGGTTTCCTGACTCATCCACGTAGAGAATATTGCTGGGTTTCAAGTCCCTGTGAACCACCTGTGGAGCAAAGAAGGTGCCATTCTCAGGTAGGTCTCAGGGAAAGGTCTGAAGCTGCATCAGGACACTCAACTCTTGCTCTGGCCCCGCATCTGCCTTGCCAGGACAGCGGCAGTCCCGAGAGGCAGTCACTCCGCAGAGGAGAGGGATCCCAGCGCGGTGCCAGACAGGTTCCATGTGTAACCACACTCACCCCTTGGGAATGCAGGTACTCCACTGTTTTACACAGGGTGTGCAGGACGGAGCTGGCTTCCCTCTCTGAGAAAAACTTCTGTCTGAGGATTTTATCCAGCAGCTCCCCTCCTCTCATCAGCTCAGTCACCAGGAACACGCACTTCCCATCGTCATACACCTGCCAAAGCCAGGAGGAAGGGGTGGGCCAAAAAGCGTTTCAAGAGTTTCCCTTTTGTTCTTTACCACCAGACAGAAATCATCACTGCAGAGGTGGGGCTGGGGATGCTTCCCCACCTCAGAGTGACACAGTGAGCAGGGCTGCAGGGTTGCCCGTGCTGGAGCTGCATTCTGCCGCCCAGGAGACCAGCCTGCACTTCCTAAACCCAAATAGAGGGAAGTCATTCGAGTCACACTCACATCTTTCAAGGTGATGATGTTTGGATGCTGCCCATATCGCAGGAGGATTTCTATTTCCTCAGAAGGGTCTCGCTTGCTCTTGTCAATAACCTGCAGGAGTATGGACAAGCATTAGCCACAGGGGGGTGGGAAGGGGACCTGGACAAAGCAAACCAGCTGTTTGGAGCCTTGCAGAGATCCTGTACCATGTCCTCTGCTCTCTTTAGCAATAAGTTCTAGACATCCCCTAATTGCTTCATCAGGTCTGTGTCTCCAAACCCCAAAGTTTTGTGTCTGGCTTATTTGTTAAGATCTGACATAGCCAGAGCAAGTTTTGCAAAGAAAGGTGAGATACTGTCCTTCCTCTGAGAGGTGAGAACACTGCTTCCCTGCTATTCCCAGCTAAGAAACCTTGTGCAGTTACATGTGCAGCAGCACAGGAACCGTCTATTTAGGCTCTACCCAAGCAGGGAAAGCAGTTTAATTCCTGGATGCTATTTTGGTCATTATGGGGATGAACAGAAATCTAAGGGGGGGGGTGTCAGTTCAGATGGTAAATCTCAGACCTTGACTGCATATTCCATGTTGGTTGCTTTATGAATGCAGCGTTTGCACACCGAGTAGGAGCCGACGCCGATCACTTCCTTCACCACGTAGCCATCACTGAACTGGACGTTCTTGCCATGCAGTTGCTGCAAGAGGAAAGGGGAGAGCAGATGAGCTGGGAGGGTTCAGGGAAGGGTTTGTGCAACGTGATGAGTTAACTGCAACATGGAGCAAGCTGACAGACTGCTGTCTGCTACATCCCACAGCTTCTCCTCCTGCCTGGGGAGAGGGAGGAGGAGAGAACAAGGCAGATATAGGTCAGTGGGCTAACACTGTCTGCATCTAGCGTGGTGCGTTCCAGTGGCACCTTTCAAACCACACATGTCCCACCAGCACGGGTCCACCTCGGGAGAGGAGAGCAGAGATTCACATTGCCCTGACAACCCCTGCCCGTGACAGCCAACAGAAATGAAAGAACAGGATGGCAAGAACTCAAACCAGACCCACACCAGCCTCAGGCTTCCTGTTAGCTCAGCTCCCACACACCCACGCTGGGGTATTACTGCGGCTCCCAACAGTTCTTCCTCTGTCCCCACGTACCTGTACAACCGAGTGCAGAGGTGACGGGGCTGGTTTCACCTTGACATCCTCCATCAACCCAGTTGCCACGAAACTGAAGCCTCGGAAGAGCTGATGGGCTCCTGCACTCGGGGGGACACCTGGGGAATCTGAAACAGGAGTTGAGGGACAACATGAAGAGGGCAAGCCCTGTGGAAGCAGGGAGCTCTGGCTCCTCTTTAGTCTATTCCAGGCAAGAGCCACACCGCACAGCGCCAAACTCCCCTTTAACACCCATGTACACATCTGGGTCACCTCCTCAGTGCTGCAACCATTGGCAGCATGAGCAAGAGGCAGACCTTGCCCCCCTGGCACCAGCAAACCGCTGTCGTTTCACACAGGAAACTCTGGCCTTGTGTGGATTCCTACAAACCTTTTGGTGTACGTGATGTATATTCTGTGTCAAAATAGAAGGTGTCATCTGGCTGCCCCACTGCAGGCTTGAAGGGGGGTTTGATTTCTCTGCGGTACAGCTTCTGCAAAACAAAGACAGCTCCAAAGTGCTCCCACAGGTCAGTGTGCCCTCAGAAGGGTGCAAAGGCTCAGGAGGAATGAGGTTTTGCCAAAACAGAAACAGCTCTGTGGCTTAGCATTTACAGCTCAGCAGGTTGAGGGAAGACTTCATGCCTGGTGAGGCACTTGGGAGTCAGCTTGTGGAGAACTACTACAAGTTCCATTAAATCAAGAAAGAAAAGTGATCTATCTGTAACTCAGCCCCACTCCAAAAGCAGTGTCCATACACTATTTATCTCACCAGGTCCTGCCTCCTCCTAACTCCCATTAGGGCTCTGCTGGCACACACCTCTACAGGGACAGCCAGAGGAGATGCTCCAGGAGGACGTTTGTATCCCAGCACTCTCCCAAGTAGCCTTTTTAAAGTGCTCCTTGAAGCCAGACTTTGAAAGAAGCCTCACTGGCATTGCTGGGCTCAGTCGAGGAGCTGCTGGGTGCCTCGAAAGCATTAGAAAACTGATCTGCAAAATCCCTTACCAAGGAAGGGAAAACAGGGAAGAAACACAGCGATGCGGTAGGGCAGGGAGTTGGCCATGAGCAGTTGGGAAATGGTGGTTCAGTGATCATTCTGCTTCTCTGTACAAAACAAGGTATGGCCTCACCACAAATGCTTCCCTAATTCCTTCCCACTTTGTGCAAGACAATCCTTGTTGTGCCAAACCCCAATTAAAACTTGCACCTTACTACTCCTGAGAAATGAGCACATTCAAACCCAGGTGAGATCATGGGCCGCTCAGGTATGGAACAGTTATTCACAGGACAAACAGGATTTTAGTTCTGGGAAGGATTATTGGAACAGATGGAAATGGAGATTAGAGGCTCTCCCATAGCTGGGCAAGCATCATGACCGTGTTATTATTGCAGCCAGAACTGCACTGCTGGCGTGGAGCAGTGAGGAAGTTTGCTCTTAGGTTTCTGATACTCACATTCCAGTCAATGGTGGAGTAGAAGGAATGGCGCTTGATCTCTTCTGCTCCATCTGGTCCAGAACCTGGAAGATGCACCCATGGAGTGTGTTGCATTAAACCACAAAGCGAAGGCTGATACCACGTATGCAACACAGCCAGGTATTACAGGGAGCCTGGCTGTAATTAAATGAGCCCATTAACCAAGCACAAGCACAAACATGCTGCTGACCCAGGAGGACGTGAGAGGCCCCGATAGAGCATCAGGTGCATTCAGAAACCCCCACAACTGTCTTACCTAATCTGTTGGCTGGGTTCCTTTTGAACAGGGCTCGCAGGAGGCTCTGTGCTTCAGCGCTCAGGAACTGTGGCATGCCCAGCTTTGCTCTGGGGAGGATGTTATGCAATTGGTTGCAGGTTTGGAGAAGTCAACCCACAAGCTGAGTGCAGCACCTCCACCCCCAAAAGTACAATCATCTCTTTGGCATTTCTACTGCACCCTTCAAACTGACTGCAGAAACAAACCCACTTGCCAAATAATGCCATGAAGTTGCGAGAGCCCCCAGATTGCAACACGCTCAGGGAAGGAGCAGCAGCTCACCTCCTGCTCATACATGAAAGAGAAGCCCCTCTTACTTGAGGATGAGGGTCATCGTCTCCTTACGATCCTTCCCCTGGAAGGGCAGCGAGCCCGTGAGCATTTCAAACTGGCAGGGAGAGAGAAGAAGGGGAGGTCACGATGGAGCAAGACTGGGGATTGCACAGATCCCACTGCACCTTCATCTGGGAGCTCACCAAAGCTTGTAAAGAGCTTGCAAGGGGTCAAAAGCCTAAGCTCTTAAAAGGCAGCTGATGTGCTTTCTCAGGAGGAGCTTGGTTCGCAAGGTTTGCTGGAGAAACACGTTCAAGCCCTCAGCTTCAGGACCTACCAGATGGTGGCACTAGATCTGCACGGACATGGACATCCCAGTGCTGGGATGGACACGGACACACCCCCCCCCCTGCGCACCCCAGCACTCGCTGCAACAACAACAGCTCTGCCTGCCCCCAGGAACACACGTTCCTGGCTGGGTGCCTGGACAGGCTGATACAGAGCCCTTCTGGGGAGCCTGGAGAACATCGCCAGGACATCCACCAGACGTGTGGAATCATGCCGGGGAATCATTTCAGAGCTACTGCTGGAGCCAGGTCCCCACACACGCTACTGGGTACGTACCATTAACACCCCGTACGACCACCAGTCAGCACTGTGCGAGTGGCCCTGGCGATTCACAACTTCTGGTGCCATATATTCCACTGTCCCACAGAAGGAATAGGCTTTCTTCTCGTGGTCTATAGCCTCCTTACTCAAGCCAAAATCTACATAAGAGAAAAACAGTGAGTGTTCATCCATGTGCTGTGAGCAATCACACAGAGAGGCCTGTGCTTCAAGAACCAGCCTTGCTGGTTTTATGGAGTCCCTTACCTGTGAGTTTGATGTGCCCTTCTTCATCCAAGAGGATGCTACAGCATGAATGGAAAAACCGAGTTGTTACTGTCTGCAATAAGGGCTGAGAAGAAGCACACAGAGCAGAGGCTGGTCTGAGATGCTCTCAGAATCCAGAGGAGAAAGTTATCTGTCTCTTGCCCCAGTGCTTTAAGCTCCATCACCAAGACGTGAGTGGCAACAAGAGCAGCTCCCTTCTCTCTACACCCTCAACTTCACACTGGGTGAATGCCCCACACAGGTTGTCCCAGCTCGGATCCTCACATAAGAATAAGCAAGCCATGCAGCTGGTGTGCATCTCTGCAGAGGCCCAGCCTGGTCCCTTTTCCCTCTGAAGGCTCTCAGTTGCTTAAAGCTGGAGCCCAGGGAGTGCCAAGGATTCCCGCTCAGCCATGTGGTGCACACATGCTGCCTCCACCGCGCTCCTGGCCCTCACTGCTGCTATGAGGAGCAGGAGCCTTGTCAACTGGCACTGCCACCTTCCATCTGCCTGGCCTGGGGCACTGCTCAGCTCTGCTGGCTCCAGGCCTGGGGCTGAGCTGAAGCACGGGCTTCCCTGCCTCCGCTTTGCCACACGTACTTCTCCGGTTTGAGATCCCTGTAGATGATTCCCAGGCTGTGCAAGTGGTCGAGCCCCAGCGCCAGCTCCGCGAGGTAGAACTTGACGTCCTCCTCGGTGAACATGACCTGCAGGAGGGGAGAGGGAGCAGACAGGCGCTGGGGTTACAGCGCTGGCAGTGGGACCAGCTCTGCTGCACCTTTCACATCCGAGTTGCTCCCTTCTGCCCTTTCATTCCCAAGTTTCCCAGCCACCCTGAAGCAGGAATTAAGCAGCAGCGGCACCAAAGGAACCAAACAGATTGCTGAGCAGCAGGCACGCTTCCCAAAAGCTCTTTCTTTAGGTTTGCCAGGTTAGGTTCCCAGTCATCTTCACCTGGCACAACTTCTCCTTACCCCTCCCATGCCCTGGCTTCATCACAGGGAGGTGACACAACCACCCAACTGCAGCACAACATGTTTCTGCCTGGGTTCATTCTTAAAGTGATGCTCACCAGAGGAGAGACCTCCCTCCTGTGCTGCTGCTGCTTGGCTGCAGAGGACAGGGCTCCTGTGACATCCCCTCCTGTTGCCAGCTCTGGGCTAGCAGCAGCTTGGAAGTCATTTCCACCCCTCTCCAAGACTTTGCAAGGATCAGTTGCTTCTCCCAGAGCCTCAGCAGCCCACCAAGATGCCAGAGCATACCCACCTCTTTGGAAAGCCGAGTGAAAAGGTCACCTCCTCTGAGGAAATCCAAGATGAGGTACAGCTTCCCCTCTGTCTGGAATGCTGAAACACAAGCCGGAGCAGGGATCAGACCCCTCCGCTGAGGGGGGGCTCCGTGGTGTCACATTAATCACTTAAATCCCAGTGGCTCCAGTTGTGCAGATGCCCTGCGTGGTTACTGGGTTAAACACAGGTAGGGCTGATTATCTGGGGTAAATGAGACAGCCTGTCCACGACATTGAAACTGGAGCTCCCCAGCAGCATCCTGGCACTGCAGATAATCCTCATCTTATGGGGGGCTGGTTCCCTTTCAGCCAGTGATGCCCTGCTGAAAGGGCTGTTTCCTAAGAGAAGCACTGGTCACTTTACAGGAAAGAAGCTATTCTTGCCTTCCTGAGTCACAGCATTAATCCTGCCAAGCTCTGCTTTGGCCAGTTAGCTCTGCTGTCTCAATTTCTCCTCATTTCATGTTTTATCCTCCAGGATTTGGTGTTTAAACCCCTCCTCCTGGTCTATGCTCTCTTTCCCATCCAATAGCTAGAGCGAGCATGACACCAAAGACCTTTCTAGGACAGGATTTGTGTTCAGGGGGATGTGAAAGCTCCAGAGCAGCAACAGCCTTTGAGGGATACAGACTGATCTGGGCCTCTTCTCCATTTCAGGTATCCCTGTTGGGGATCATGAGAGGTTCTCAGTATCCTCCAGGCAGATGCTGCTGCTGGATGTCTCATGCTCATCTAACTGCTCATGGCAAGCGTGCCTGGAGCAGCATCTTTCCTTATTGTGTCTAAAAGCAGCCAGTGCGTGTTTGAGCCCCTCTCCCAGTGCCCCAACTAGCTCCACACTCACCATAGTGGAGTTTCACCACAAAGGGATGGTTTACATCAGCCAGGATGTCCCGTTCTATCTTTGTCCTTAGTCGATCGCGCACTGTGGGAAGAGAGAGGAATAGCTCAGAGAAAAAAGGCTCGTAGCATCCTGGTATCAGCCTTGTCCCCAGCCTTAAGCTCTTTAGTACCAGGCAGCTTGAGCCAGATCTTTTCCCACCTCCAACACTGCAACAAGGGTCTCTTACAGATGGAAAGAAAAGGAGACTGGGATAAAGATGCTTCCTTTCCATCCAGCTCACGCAGGGCCAGAAGTGACTGCTGTGACATCTCCCCAGCCCTCTTTAAGACACAGAAGCATTGCACGGCAGAGCCTCCTACCTTTCAGTGTCGCCTTCTTGAGCACTTTCATGGCATAGAGGTGGTTGTTGTCTGGCGGCGTGATTTTCCTCACCAAGAAAACCTGAGGCAAAAGAACAGCACGTTTGTCAAGCACTGAACACCAGCAGCAGGAGCTGGATGCCTCCCGGAGTGGCAGCCTCCCAGTAAGCCTAAGCAGCAGCCAGCCACAGGCCTGGTAAGATGCACCTCAAGGTCTCCATGTGAAACCCCATGAGGTTTCTGGTGAAGTGCTGTGTGCAGACTCCTCTTCCCCCACCTCCAGCCATTACAGCATGAGTGCTTTTATACTGCACTTCCCTCCTCTCCAGTCTTCCACACCTCTTGCTCGCTCCTGCAGTTCCTGCCTGGGAGCTGTGATTTGAAGCACTGATGCTTCACTGTACCACCAAGCCGCCTGGTGACTTGATGGTTTGACAGCCAGATCAACTCATCAATGAGGTCCTGCATCCCCTGCGGATCTGACCTCCTTCGCTTCCCTGATGTGCCATGTTCTATATTCAGGCAGCTTCAGAAAGACACCCCCTTTTCTTCTGCACAAAGCCCCCGCTGCCTTTGCCCAGGGGACAGCACAGAGTCCTATCCAAGCACAAGTCCTATCCACTGCCAGTGCTGGTAACTGCCTGACATGAAGCTGATTTAACATGTGAGCAGATGGTCAGTGAGAGACCTGGATTATTTCCACACTGACATAGATAAGAATTACAGGCTACTTCCTTCTCCCTTCACAGAAGGGAAACTGGACCAGAAATAGGGGCCAAACCCAGTCCCTGGTACACAGCATGATTTCTGAGAAGAGAGAGACGTGCCTGAGTCCTCCAAGTCCTCAATTCAACTGACAGCTTGGCAGCCTTTAGAGGGCTGCAGGAGGTCCTTCTGCCCTGTATGACACCTGCATTCACAAGCAGGACACTCCTTGCCTCCTCATCACCTAAAGAAGAATTACAGGGGAGCTTTGGGCACACAGGCTGGTCTCAGAAGGCAGCACTGATACAGTTGCCTTTCAGGTTAAAAGCAACCATTTGCTCATCAGTCAGATTCTCATGATCTGGTGGGAATCAGTAAAGTGGTTTTGTTGGGGACAGTCCCCTTTTGTCACCAAAATCATTGATGTGCTGTGACACAAAGGAAGAAGGGAACCCACCTTGCCGAAAGAGCCCTGTCCCAGCACCTTCAGGAGCTCAAACTGTGACGGATCTGCTTTCTCAGAGCCTTCCTTCACATGGTGGGTGATGTTGATTTCTTTCACAACACCTTCGCCCTGCAAAAGAGGGGGAAAGCTGCCTGGGAATGTACTCCTGAACACGGGAAAGCAAGTGTTATCAGAGTGAGGAACAAGGATTGTAGCTACAGCCTCACAGGAACCACATCTGAGAGAACCACGAAAGCTGGTGCTTGTCACAGGTATCTCCTGGCTTCAACATCTGGCCTTACTGACTCATTGGTAGGCTCACACCAGGCAGCCTCATTCCATACCCTGTGCTCTCCCCGACGGCTCCGCTCCTCACACCGCAGGCGCTGCACTGCTTTGAACTGCGTTTCAGAAGGGTGCTTGAAAAGCACCTTCCTTTTTAAGGCACTGGTAGCAAAAAACAGGAGTGTTTATGCCACGCAAAAATCCCACAACACAAAAATACGGCACTGTTGTCAAAACACGGCCAGGGCTGGCAAAAACCAGACATGTTGGAGCCCATCTGCTCGGCAATCTGAGCAACTCCGCAACATAAGTCTTAGTGCATCTTCAGCACATACAGATGATGCTTTAACAGACTCAAGCCTTCAAGAAGATTGAGGGGAAGCCAAGGTCTCTGGCACATGTTTTGTTGAAAACACATTCTTTTATTGGAAAAAAATAAAGAAGGAAAAGAGATTTAATCCGCAGGATCTAGAATAAACTCACCAGCGAAGCTGGGCCAGCACACGAGAACAGCCACAGGCCCCATGGTGATGCTCCAACACCTCTTTTCCCCAGCAAACCCTGTCCATACCCTGGTGCACAAAGCCCAGAGTTCAGCTCAGGAGAAACACCTTGTGCTGCTTTCTGTTTGCAGCCCAGGGATATATCTCTATATGTAAAGAGACTTCTTATGCTACTTGTCTTCCAGCTGCGCCTTTCCCTCTACTTCTCCTGATCACACTGAGCCAGTACATCCTGACTTAGCTTTCCTCAGCCCCTCTCCCAGCTGACCACAAGGAGAGCCCACTGAGTAGGCTGGGCTCAACTCCCCTCTTCTAGAGACATGAATCTTACTCAGGCCAGAAATCCCATTGTAGCTGTACGTCCTGCAAGGGCAAGTCCAGGCTTCTCAGCACTTCAGTCCCACGTTATCCAGGTAGAGGTGGCCTGGTCACTATTTGGACCTGAAGTGCAGCAATTACTTTCCAAAGGGCATTAAACGGTTGCTCTCTGACCCTAGGGCAGACGTGGCCACCAGAGGCTGTCAGAAACGGGAACTCCCGTTTAGTTTTTCCCCTTGCAATGCTGGTGGAAGGAAAGCTTTGCTCTGTTTCCTGAAACGATTCAGCTGCTTGCTCTGGAACCCAGCAAATCAAAGCGGCTTTTACAAAACAACAGGAACCAAGGTTCAGGCCCTGCCTCTCCTCCGCAGCCCAGCCCAGCCCCTTCTTGGCGAGGGTGGCCCTGCCGAGCACCCGCGGATGTGGTTGCCTGCACCGAGCACCCTTCCCTTCGCTCCCCGCTCCCATGCTTGGCTCTTCTTTAGCTTCAGCAGTGCCTCTGTTTCCCTGTTGGTAGCTTTGCTCTCTCCAGATCCTGCATTATTCAGACACTAAGACCCGGCAGAGAAGCCCTCGCTCTCAGCAGTGCAGCACGCACAGCCCGAGCATGAGGAGAGGGCAGGGGGCAGGAGCTGCCCTCTGTTATCCTGCCTTTTGCTGCCCTCAGTGATCACAGGCAACCAAGATCTTATAATCCCTGTAACAACAAGTTTTTGTGTTCCATGTGATTCCCCAGCACCCCCACCTCACCCTTCTGGTTTCCTTTGGAGGCTTAGTCCATGGCAGACAGTTGCTGATGGGGAAAAGCTTCCCAGTTCTAGCTAAGAGCCTGAGCAGGAGTCAGCCAAGAGGTCTCCTCCTGCTGGTCCTTGAGCAATTCCTCAGTAGGGAGAGACCCAGGGATGGCAGCAGTGGAAACTGTGGGCTCCTTCCCCCACCCCATCTCCATGAAAACACTGGAGAGAAACCAGGTCTCCACAGCATCGGCACTTGTACAGCCGCAGGTTTCTCCCTGTAGCATCGCACACCTATGCCGAGAGGAACTCTTCCATCCACTCCGGCACATCTGGACCCATCCTCCTACCACAGCTCTTCAGGAGCTGTGGGAATCTTTCCCCTTGGCCAATGGCAAGACCCACTGTGTTTAACTGCAAGTCTCAGCAGCCCAAGCTGTACCTGAAGGCAGGCAGAGATCTGCACACGCAGCCTGCCAGCCACATCAGCAAACACACACATGTACCAATGAGACCACGAGTGGCATCAGCCAAGACACTGCTGAGAAAAGCTTTGAGATGCCATTTGGCATCTTGCTGACACGAGGGAGGTTTCTTCCCATGGATTCATCCAGTACCTGTAATTCAACAGCAAGCTGGAGACCAGCTCCTACAGCCCGTTTAGCAGCACACCAGAACAAGTCTCCAACACAAAAGCACCCCTGTGCCACCAAGCTGCAGCACAAACAGGCTTCACTTGCACCAAGTTACATTCCTTCCAATGGCAGCAGTAAGCAAACTATCCCAGAAGACAGAAAAACTAACCCAGCATCAGCCCGACTGCATGAGCAGGGACACCAAGTGAAGCCAAGCAAGCAGGCAGCAGTACTGACCGGGCTGGAGAGCTGGCTGGGGGCAGGCAGCTGCAGGCTGCAGGGCTTGGCTCGGTGCTTCCTCTGCAGCCAGAGCGTGAGGAAGGCGCAGATGCGAGGCAGTTTAGGGTCCCTCTCCATCCTCCCATTCCCGTCAGCATGGCCCAGTGCCGCTCACCACCACCCCCGGGAGCCGGATGGAGCTGATGCAGGTGGGTAAAGCCCAACCAGCAGATGCGCAGTGGGGACGAGCGAGGGTTCGTGCTCCCACTCCCCAGCAGCAGCGCTTGTGGTCGGGGCTTTTGGTTGACTTTGCTTTTGCTTTCAAACACAAAGAACCTCCGAGCTCCTGGTTCACGTGGGGGGGACAGTTCGCTGACAGAAAGCGCATGTGGTTTAGCTCAAGTGACTTCATGTAGAGCTACACCAATGACACGGCACCGGTGAGCTCCTGGGGGCTTTCCGTACCAGGGGAACATTCTGAGAAGCCGCTTGCTCTTTAAAAAGGAAAGAGAAAAACTCCCGAGACCTCTCACACCGAAGCCTAATGCCACCTCAGGAAGCTGCACAGCTCTGCTCTCACACTATCACAGGGGTGGTGGATCGAGCCCATAGGCAAAGCCTCTGGCATCACATCCTTCATTTGCTTTGTGCTGCACAGGGGTCCTCACTGTGGATGCTGGAGGTGCCCAAGAGCCACCCGGGGAAGTTCCATGCAAGGTATTTTTAAGGGCATTTCTGATGCAGACAGCTTCTGCCCCCGCTGCTGCTCCATGTTATTAGCAGGAAAGAGAGGGGGTATTCAGATCTCTTGTTTTGCCTCCTTCCTCCTCCAAGCCTGTCCCTCTTTGACCTTTCCATTGGGTCAGGACAGACAGATGTTTTCTGCAGCAAGACCCCAGAGGGTGCAGGTAAGAAAGAAACCCCTCGAGATGAGTAAAGAGACACCCATACACCTTTGCAATTAGAAATAACCTGATGTCAGCAGTGATTTCTGAGTACTCCAGAGAACGAAAAGAGGATCTGGTTTGGACTGAAGAGGCTATTTATGACTGTCTTGCCTCCTCCACCCCCATAACATGCTCTTTGAGAGCCAATAACGAAAGAAACGACTTAACACCAGCAAGGCAGCTGGCCCCAGCTCCACAGAGGGAACCTCAATAGCTGGTGAGGTCCAAAGCAAGGGAGCTGGGAGCAGGAGCAAGAGAGCAGCATGGAACCGTTCATACTGACACCTCCTTCATGCTGCCACAGGCCCAGTGAAGCAGAAGCTGTGTCCATAATGTACCATCCAGAGGTGAGCATCACTGCTTCTGAGGAGATGCAGCCCTCTGCACATGGGTCCAGCAAGACCTGATAACTCTTGTCCCGACCAAGAGAACGCTGCATGCTGTGTTCTTAGGTGCTCAGCACAGGGAGAGGAGCTCAGAAAGGCAATCAAAGAACCCCACTGTACCTCCAGGCAGCACAAAGGCTGGAACGCCCGAGCAGACAAGATCAGAAAGCCACAGGAGACATAAATGACAGCATGGAAAGGAGTCTGCTGTGGGGAGGAAGGAGGAGGAGGAGGATGAAGTCAAGTCCAGGATCTCATCTGAGCAAGTGAGTAATAGCTGCTTTCTGTATTAGCCATCCCTCCTAGCTGAGATGGGGTTTTCAGAGAGCTCTGCTCATGCCCCCACATACGTGGGGCAACATCATGGGACAAAGTGCAGGTTAAATGCATGAGTCTCCTCGAGCTGCACATCTACAGCAGGCTCTTACCTTGTCTGCCGAGTCCACAAGGTCTTTCTCTATCCAAGAGATGTCTGATTTTGCCTGCAGGACAATAAATGAGCATCAGCACACAGGGGCCATGATACTCTGCTAAAGTTTTCCCCACAGACTTGTTTAGCAAGACCAATGGAGCTGTTTACAGTCACTGGTGGCATCACCGCACCAGACAGTGCTCCTTGGGATGCGGTTCTGAGCCGTGTTATTAAAGGCTTTAATAAACCCTGACAGGCAGTGGAGAAGGACACGGTGATGGGACTTGATGACACAAGTTCCCCAAGAATCAGCATCAGCCAAGGAGAGAGAATTCATTTCTGGCAGGTTGATTAACCATAGAATCCCAGACTGGTTTGGGTAGAAGGGACCTTAAAGGTCATCCAGCTCCAACCCCTGCCACGGGCAGGGACCCCTTCCACTGGAGCAGCTTGCTCCAAGCCCCTGTGTCCAACCTGGCCTTGAGCACTGCCAGGGATGGGGCAGCCACAGCTTCTCTGGGCACCCTGTGCCAGTGCCTCAGCACCCTCACAGGGAAGAGCTTCTGCCTAAGAGCTCATCTCAGTCTCCCCTCTGGCAGGTTAAAGCCATTCCCCTTGGCCTGGCCCTACAGGCCCTTGGCCAAAGCCCCCCTCCAGGTTTCTTGTAGCCCCTTTAGGGTTTCTTCGGCTTCCTCCAGGGTCACACTCAGTGTTTCTAAAGCAACCAGGAGGAACATGCTCAAACACCCAAAGTCACCACATCCCCTGAGGGCAGAGCAGGGCCAGCCCCACTGCTCCAACAGGTCCTTTAACAGCATCAGAAATGTCAGTTTATGCTGCCTCCGGGGCCAGATGCAATTCTGTGAACCCTCAGAGGGAGAGATGCAGAAGCATTTAAGGGGAGCTCAGAACAGAACTGCTTCTCATATCTGCTAGCATATGGCTCCTCCTTCCCCAAAACCCCTCAGACTTAAGGAAGAAGTAAGTTGTTGCAAGGAGTCCTCACCCCTGCTGTGTTTTAATGGAGGTACACATAGGTTTGCTATCACAGCTAGGTACTTTTCACTTGGGGTTTAGGTAACAGCCAAGACTGAATAGAAAAATCAACCCCCCAGATCAAATCAGATTTGAAACGTTTCCTCTGCGAGGCTCAAGTCTTTGGCTGCGGATGAGATAAAACTCATGTGACTGCAGACAGAGGGCATCTAAGAGGGACTCGAGCTCCGACTCCTCACGGTGCTGGCAGGGCTCTTCAGCGCCAGCAGCGTCAACCGATGGGCACAGAGTGAGCTGAAAGTAGGATGGGAGCTCCGGAGAGGCGAGAGGGGAAGCAGCAAGTCTTGAGGGAAGGGAAACAGCGAGATCAGAGTTAAGAATCAACTGATTTTCAGCTCCGGAAGGACTGAATCAGATCCGAGGGGCCCCTGCACCTCTTCCCCTTCCTCCCCTCCATCGTTCTGCTCTTGCTGTGGAGGAGCAGCCAAGATCTCTTTGGGTCTGGGAGAGGGTGGCTGCCCTGTGGGAAGCAGATGCCCCCATCTACCAAAACCACAACTGAGCCCCTTCCTGAGCACCAAAAGCGATGGCAAAACCCTCCGGGGTCTCCCTCCAGCCCTCGGGGATCACATCCACCCATGGGGACACCAGCTCCCACCAGCAGGCACCAACCCCTGCCTCGGATGGGGATGGATCAGGCACCTCTCTGCACATCCACCCTCCCCAGGACACTGCTCCTGTGAGCCACCAGCCGCCTTCTGAACCCACACGCTTGGGAAAGGCCGGTTTACACCGATCCTGCACCACTGGGTAGTGGCATTTGCTGCTCCTGGGCAATAAGAGCCCACCCCCAGGCACCAGCCAGCCCTGGGAGCAGCAGTGGCTCGAGTCAGAGGAGGAGACAACTTCTGAAGATCCCAAAGCCGCTCTGAGCCGCACAGATGGCTCAGTCCTCCTGGATGCGAGGCTGGCAAGCCTGGATGTCTGCTGGGGTTCCTTCCAACACCCAGTTCAAAACCCCAGTCCTCTTTCCTCCTTTCCCCCTTTGGGAGGAAGGATTTTACAAGCCCGAAGCCAAGAGACAGGTTTGTTTTTGCTCGCGTTTTGTCACTTTGCTGCTTGAGACAGTCACATGGAAATGCAAGGGGGAGAAAAACAACCTGCGAGAGCTAGGAACAGATTATGCTTTTGGCATTCCGCTTCCTATTCATCAACAACTAACCAGAAGCTGTTTTAATTCCCGTTGCCTCGACACATGCTCTGGTCCCCAAACAATCCCAAATCCTGGCAGCACCTAAGACAGACGCTTCTCCGAAAGCAACGTTACCATCAGAAAAGCCCTCTCCAGAAAGAGAAGCCATTCATTAAACCTGGGTGAGGTTTAATTAAACCTGGGTAAGGTTTAATTAATTAAACCTCTCTCTGAGGTCAGGAGATTCACCAGCTTCTTGTGTCCTGCGGAAGAGCCAGAGCCCGTGCTGTAGCAGAGCGCATAGACACTTGCCTCCTGGATCCTTGGCTTGCTGCGAAAGAGGAGCCTCAGCATCTCCAAAGCTGCTATTCTCCCATACTTTGCAAGCTGGTTTCTGGACTTAGAGCGCTGTGCAGCACCCGGAGCAGCATGAGAACCCTGCGTGGAGTAGTTACATCACCGGGATGTATTTTGGGAGGTTTTCTGCTGAAAGGAAACTGTGGTTTCGTATGGGGAAATTGCATTGTGCGGCGATGGCTGCACAATACCAGCCGGCAAATGAAAACACTGGGTGGCTTTACGGGTGCTTAGGCATGGCTCTTTCCATCAGCAAATCTCAGCAGGCTTTTCAAGAGGATCACTATAGTCCCCTGTGTCCCAGACAGGAAAACAGGCACAGAAAGAACAACTTCAGTCACTACACGAGGCAGCAACAACCGAGAATCCCTGTAGCTTTCCTTCCCCGAACTTACCCTGCCCCTGCTCTGAGCAGCACGGATGCTGAGTCCAGCACAAATCCTCTCCCTGTAGGATCAGCCAAATTGCAGGTCCTCAGGGAAAAGGGCAGGAGGAGGCAGCTTCTGCATCCTCCCCCGGTTTGTCCCTGCCCCATGCCTGAGTTGCTCTACAGCATCTGCTGGACCAGGTCTTCAGGATGCTGCTGCAATGCCCCGTGTGAGGTTTGCACACTGACATCTTATGGGAGGGTTGCACAATCCTGCCTGCTTGCGTGGGGTCCTGCACCGCAACACTGCTCTGCACCCTGCTCTTCCACACCAAGGGATGACTTATGAGGCCTGGAGCGGGAAGGAGATGGGAGGTGGCTGAGTCAGGCAGTGGAGGAGGAAGGAAGGCTTCATCCCCACAGCTCTGAACCAGTCCTCTCCCACTTTCTGTTTGCAAGGAAAAGAGGGAGCCCCGCACTTACTCCCAGTTCCCGTCAAGAGAACGTCTGCATTTCACCAGTGCAAAACAGATGCCCTGGATGGTTTCAGAAGTTACCCAATGTTTCACCAGCTCCTTTGCTGCTTTACAACATCCCTTCACCTGTCCTGCTCTGCACCTTAACGAAGTCACAGCCCCTCTGCTAAACCTGGAGACCATAAACCAGCCTTGGCGAGAAGCAGAAGCCAGCAGCTCTTTGCTTCTGATACAGTTAACGGGCACGGAGGGAAAGGCTGCTGCAGACGTGCAAACCTCCCTTGCCTCACTGCCTCTGCTCCCAGGAGAAGGGACCAGCACGAACCAAGCAGGTAACAATATTAGATGATAAATCCAAAGCAAGAAGCACAAACCAAGGGAAGCTGCGGTGCATGCAGCTGCACACCAGTAGGCAGGCTGTGGGGCTAAGGGCAAGCGACACGTGGGCTAAGAGCCTTGCTTCATCACACTTGCAATGACCTTACACACCCCGCCTGAGTTTGCTGCCTTCAGGGCAGAATTAAGTCATTTCTAAGCCTTCATGTGTCCTTTTGAGGAGCAAAAGTTGGTGACAGAAGTGGTTTTGCCAATTCTCTTCTTTTTGCTCCCATACCCGTGGGCCCTGCGTGCAGTGGGATGATGCTGTCTGGGCTGTGCTGGGCCAGACACCGGCACTGAAGTGCCAAGACTCAGCTGTAAACCCTGCGTGAACCTGCTGTCATTGGCACATGGAAAGACAATCCCGAATCCAGTGGTGCCAGATACAGAAGGTTTCAAGATGCTGTAATCCAATTCTGTGTCTGCAGACGAGACTGCAGGACTAAGCTCCAGCAAGTCCCAACATCGGCTCCATAAAGCAGGACACTTCCTAGCCCCATAGATTTAAATCAGAGCAACCGAGAGGCCTTTGCCTCCTGCCAGGATCCAGTTACACCCCGCTGAGCACTGGGAACAGCATCGGGGAGGGAAGGATCAGGGTTTCATAAACAGGAAGGTGATGGTGTGAAGGGAGGCAGCTGCTGTCACATCAATGCGCTCCCGCAGCGGTGCCCCCAGGCTGGACCGAAGGGATGTCTCAGCAGGGGTTTGAGCTGCTGAGGAAGCACTGGATGAAGGAGACCTTGCAGACCCCTCCAGCACAGGCTGCTCTTGGTGCCAGGCACAGGGAGCTTCACACTCCTGAGCTCTGCATCAAGTTATTTTATGCAACCTACTCCAAAGCAACAACTCCCTGCAGGGCAACTCCTGCTCTGGAAGGAGCTGGAAATGCACGGGAAGCAAGAGATGCTGCTGCTTTGCAGAGGAATCGTGTGCAATATTTGCTGCTGTCAAGAGCAGAGGCAAAGGCTCTGTTTGGAACTTCTGTTTTAGAGTGGTGGTTCCCAAAAGGGGAACAAACAAAGCAAAGAAACCTACCCAGCCACTGCCTCCCTCCTGCAGAGGCCTTATCTGGGTAACGCTCATGGTTGGTCTCATTTGCAGCCAAAGAATTGGCCAGAGCTTTTCCCTGCACTTTGGTGGATCACGTTCAGTGCTCCATCCCAAGAAATCTCATGGGACACTTGGCCCTGAGCAGCACCACTCTTCCCTGAGCAGAGGCACTGCACAGCCTTGCAAAGCAAAGGGCTTCAGCTCGCGGTACCCCCGCGCAAACAGAGCCCACCAGAGGACAGGCTGGACCTGTTTAGAGAGCCAGGATGGGGAGGAGGGAGCTGCGGCTGAGGCAGAGCTATTTTGCCATCGGAGGAAGTGGTACCCACAGCAACATCACATCAGCAGCTGCAGATCTGAACTCGCTCTGTTGCAGGAAGGTGAAGCAGCGATGCCACCAGGAGCTCAGAAATGTCACCATGGACCCGTGCTACGTGCACATCCTGCACCACGTCAGCTCAGCACCACTCCTGGGGCTCTGCAGGGAGCAGGGAGCAAGAGCTGGGTCAGAATAAGCAGTGCTGCTCCTCTGTGTGCAGGAAAGGAGCTGTTTCCTGGCCTGCCCTCGCTCCAGCTTAGAGGAGAAGTTGAACACAGCAGCCCAGGCAAGCAGAACATTCTGTGGCATTGCACCAATTCCATTCAATCACTGAAGTTAAAACCCCAAGCACCTGGGAGAATTCAGTCTCTCTCATGCAGTGGACATCACAGTCTCAAGGTAGCATTCAAGGATGGAACAGCAAAGTCATCTCTCGTGCTCACCCATAGCGCACACAGTTAAAGAAAACAGTAATCATTTGAAACCTTAGGCAGGTTTACAAACCTCTTTGCCCCAAAGAAGACTCTGTCCTGTTCTCCTGCACATGTCCCAACAGGTTCCAGCCCACGCAGCTCCTGTTGCCCCACTGCTGCCCTCCCTTCTGGGTATGAAACCTTGCGGGCTCTGGTTTTCCAAGCCCAGCATCATCCCAAAGGGCACTGATTCAGCATCACTGCAGAGCTGCCTGCTCAAAGCGAAGGGCTCACCCCCTGTTTATGGCATCCTCTCAGACAGGGTTACTTTTGCTTAGTACCTGCATGCCTGCATCTGCAAAAGGTCGAGGAGGAAACACACGAGACCTCTCACTTGAGCCACTTCCAACCACACTCGGAGCTGGAAAAGCTAGAGAAGAATTCAGTCCGGGTGTGTGTGTGTGTGTGTGTATAATATCAAGTGGCAGATAGAGGGAAGAGGCGAGCCTGTGCCCCTACAAGCAGATAGAGGGAGGAGGTGAGCCTGTGCCCCGACGAGACACCAGAGAATCAGCAACAGCTTTTGCAGGAGGAAAACCAAAACAGCACAAATGTGTGGGGTCAGAGACAAAGCTTAAAAGAAGAGGGAGATCCTCAGAGCAACCCAAGAGGATGCGCAGAGAAAGAGGCGGCTCCGTTAGTCTTTTAAACCAAAGGGAGCTGAATAGGGGCATCTGCTGTTTGACAGACAAAAGCCTGGGGAGGCAGCCAGGGCCCTCCGCGGGGTGGCTTTGAAGATGGAAGTCTTGGATAAAGTCACTTCTACAACCACAGAGAAGGAGATTCCAGCAACTGGAACTTCCCAAGAAGGGGATAAGGATGGGGGCGGATTCCTGGCAGGAGCTTTGCTGCTGGCAGCTCGCAGGAAGGGATTAGTGCGAGGGAGCAGCGCTGCGGGGGGGAAGAGGCGCGTTTCACCCCGCACCGGCTCCAAGGACTCCTTTAGTGGGGTCCTGAAGACCAAAGCAAACCCAAACTGAGGGAGGGAGGGAGGGAGCAGGAACCCCGGTCGCAGTGAGAGCTCTGCACAGGGAGGGCGCTGGGACGCTGGTGCCTACAGACCCTGTTCATCGCTACCTCCATGCAGGGCAAGAGAAGCGGATGAGCAGCTCCGTCCTGGCACGAAAACACCAGGAGCCTCCCCCATATGGCTTAAAACAAAAGCCTTCGACTCGGAGCACCCCAGAGGCCCCCTGCCATCTTCCTGCTCCATGTCACATTAACGTGGTGACCCTTGGGAATGACTTTGCTTCCAGCCCGAGCAGTGATCTCGGCTCCCCGCAACGGGGGTTACAAGCAAATCCCTAAAAAGGGAAGACTCAGCCCAGGACGGTGCAGTTTTACCCTGTTTGGTGCTCACATGGAGCAGTTCCACCCTTCTCTGCTGTTCCTGGGCCCCTTTTCTCAGCAGCAAATGCGCATCTCAGAGGGTGACACACATCATCTCCTGCAGAGGAGGGCACAGGGAGGAAACACTGCAAAATCCTGGAGGCCACAAACACTGGGATTCCAGCAACAGAGCAGAGGACTTCCCGGCACGCGGGGGTGATGGTGCGTGCCGCCATGGGATGGGCTGGGTCACCCCAAAGGGGACGAGCCCAGGGCACCCTGCCCGGCCCTGGCTCCCCCCACCCCGAGCACACTCCAGCAGGTGGCACTCGGAGCACCTTTAATATCCAAAGCGCTGTTTCTGTTCTGAAACCGGAGGGTGAGAGCCAAAAGGACCCGGTTCATAACCGGCCCCTGTTTCACAAACACCTCAGGGGGAAGATTCAGCAGCTCTAGAGCAGGGGGATGGAGGGATGAAGGGATAAAATGTTTCCCAAAGCAAAGCCTGAGGCTGAAGAAGGCAGAAGGGGGGCTCACACAGCACAGCTCTCACAGCAAACCAAGTCCTGCTTCCCAACACCCTTCTTGAGCTGCTCGGTAACTGACTCATTTCCCCAGGAGCACCCAAATACCTGCTTTATGCCAGAGGGCTCGGGTCCCTTTTGGGATGGAGAGAGCTGAGGGGCTCAGGCACCCCCTGGTCTCTTCCCTGCTCCTGACTCTCTCCGGGGACAATCTGGCACCAGATCCTGAAGGTTTCTTTTTAAACAATCCCATTCAATTGAATCTCTCCTCCCTTTTCAGGCCACAGCTGGCCAGGATCAGCTGACGATGAGCAGTCTGGGCTCAAAATACAAGCACAGGCAAAAGATGCTCCCAAACCCCACGGGGACTTTCCAATAGCTCTCAGGTGCCACTGCAGCCTGCCGTGGAGGACTTTGCATCCAGTGAAATGAGATGCCAGAGAGGAAAACTCCTTTAACTACCAGGAGATAAGGAACTAATGAGTTATGCAGCTTGTATAGTTCTCCACACGCACATTACAGCCAGCCCCACACACATTTTCCAGCAAGGAGGAAAGGTTCATGCTCAACTCATGCTTGGATGGTGGTAAAACTGGGAGAACCCCATCCCAGGCTCCTCCTTCCTAAGGAAAGATTACTCTTAGGGCCCAGCATTAAAGCACCGTCCTTCCTCTGGGCACGATGCAGTTTTGCTCCTTCCAGTACAGAAGAGAAAAGCTCTTAACTGAATCACAAAATACAGCGCTGGTCTCCCAACAAGAACTTGCTGTGGCCCCTGGAGTTATCGTGGGATGTGGAAACTGTTCCCTATTGCAGGAACGCAGGAATTCCATACTCCTCCCACAGCACCCATGCTGCTGCTGCTGTTCTGGTTGCAAGACACACGAAAAGTGGTCTCAGGACTTTGGAAAAGCCTTTGCTTGGTGCCTATCAGGCTCTGGTACGTGCACGCTGGGAGAACCCAGCTCTCCCAATCCTCTGGGATGGACACAAGGGCAAGATCCACGGAAATAAAAGCGATCATCCCATTTTTATGGTGGTTCTGAACTGTAGCAGTGTTAAGAGGGAAAAACCCCCACCTCCAACCCACACCCTGAGCTATGTGCTACCAGTGCCCCAGTGCCAGTGCACAGGATGAGCTGTGTGCTACCAGCGCCCCAGTGCCAGTGCACAGGATGAGCTGTGTGCTACCAGTGCCCCAGTGCCAGTGCACAGGATGAGTGCCTTCATTAATGCTTGGAATAAGCCCCTCTGCAGCTCAGTTCTGCCATGGGCACATCCCCTGTGTGGCAGGGATGGGACTGTAAAGGGAAGATCACCATCCAGCCCCTTCCCAAACATCACCGTATGGGAATCACGATCCCCCTGAGCGCTGGGAATGCCACGTTTTGTCCTGTCCCCCTAAGATACGATAAATGCTGTTGTAAGGAGCTCTTTCCCCCCTGCTCTGTCCTGAAGACCCCAGTGCTGCTACACAAAAGGAGTGACCCCGACGGCCACCGCTGCCGCCCGCCCTGGTGACGGTGCAGAGCCATCGCCTCCCTTCTCTGTAAGCAGACACAGCACGTTCCCGATCCATACCCACCCCAGCTCGAGCCGTCCACTTAAATACACCTCTGCTGGCAAGGAAATCAATGCCCACAGCTCGGAGTGCTTCCAGGAGCACAGCAAGACTGTGCTCTCAGCCCGCCGGCTATTCCCGGAGCCACACCAGCAGCGGTGCCAAGCCTGAGGTTTCAAGTACAAACGAGGGATAAATTCCCTCGTTTTCCATAACCAAAGGGGTGACGTTTCCCAGCTGTGCGCTCCAGGACTGGCAAGGGAAGGAGCTGGATTTCACGCTGCAGTTGGGAAACCCTTTCTGCCTCGGAGCACGTTGCAATGAGATCAGCCCCTGGGAGGCAATGCCTCTGCTCCCTGCTGCGGGGGCAGCCTCAGGCACGCAGCCAGTGGCTGTTCCTAAGGGCAGGAGCATTTAATAGCTGGGACTGTCCTGGGACAGACCCCAGCCCAGTGGAAGCTCTGGAAGGAATTTATTGCTCCTGTTAAAACCGGGCTTTGGCTTCCAGCTAAGGCTGAGACTTGTAAAGCTGCGGGAGCTGAGGCTGTCTGCACGTGCAGGGAGAGTCGAGCTCAGCATCTCAGCCAGGCCCAGAGCCAGGAACCCCCCCCAGTGAACCCAGCCAAGGGGATGCACAGCTCCAGACACTGAAACCCACTCTGACCCCTTCAAAAGCCAAGGTTGAGCTCTTTGGGGTCCTCTTTGGCCCAGCGCTCTGCTGCTGTCCTGGGCACAGAGGGAGCTGCCTCCAGCGCAGCCCCAGCAGCCAGTCTCCATCCACCTTTCAGTCAGGGAGAAGCCTTGGTTCCTCTGGGGTCCACAAAGAACTTCACCCCAGCAATCCCATGCCCTCTGCCTCCCCAGCACAGGCAGCCAGGAAAGCCTGGCCAAGGCTGGCAGGAGGATCCCTTGCTTTCCTGCGGGCTCAGGGACTCCTTTAGCTCTGATGGGGAGAGGGATGATGGGGAGAGGGATGACTCGGGTTTCCTCCAGTGCAGCACACAGTAAAAGGTTTATTTTTTCTGCTCTTCAATAGCAGAGGCTTTCTGGAGACAGAGCTCGAGGCAATTTCTATGCAGCCACAAGGGAGACAGAAATGGAAGAAACCGGAGCGTTTTGATGGGTGAGGGCTGCTGGAGCAGCAGCTCTGCAGAGGGCTGCATTCCTCACGTGTAGTCCTGTAAACTGACCCCTCTTCCATTATTCATCAGAGCCTGCAGCTCCTCAGAGCCCCTGCTCCTCAAACAGGCATTTATCTGTTATTGTTTGAAGAGCTCAGCAGCTCGCTGTTAACCACAGCCTGGCCTTGCCAAGGGTGAGGAGCACGGGCTCCGGCAGGAAGGAGCCAGGGAGCTGTCAGGCTTCCCTTCAAAACCAGACCCACTCCATTGCTCCAGCTGACACCACGGAGCAGCCAGCTCAAACCAAGGGCTTCAGAGCTGCCAGGCTGGCAAAGCGGAGCACTAAGAGTGGCAAGAGCTGCAGCCCAGACCCTGCAGTGCAGAGGGGAAGGTGAATTTCCAGGCAGCACCAGACCATGCTTGAGATGTTCTGCTCCCACCAGGTTATCCCAGGTTATCCAGGGCCAGACTGGCCGGAGCACTCTTGGCTGGAAGCCACTGAAGAAGGGCAGTGGGCAGAGGATGGTACCTGCTTCTTCCCACATTCTCCAGCTTTCCAGTTCCTGGAGAAGGGAGCAGCAGCTGCACAAACACGGTTCAAAGCACAGAACTTCACTTGTTTGGTTTAAACCCCCTCGTGTTAAGAGGCTGTGACTGGGGGTGGCCAGCACTGATGAGGATCACAGCACTGGACGTGTCTTGTGTCTTGCCCTCCGCTGGGGTCGCATGCTTGGTGATGCAGCTCCAGAGAAGACAGGGCAACCGTCAATGGATGCTCTGCAGCACAAGGTCTGTGTGAAGGAGAGGGATGCGCTGCTGGACAGCAGAGCTATGAGCAAGCCCTAATGCACTACGCCACGATGGAGCCTTGTCTCTTACATCCTGAAGAATTCCGGGTTCCTGACTAGGGCTGAGAGCCTGATTCCTCCCCAGCAGTGAAGTCCAGCCTGCAGGAAAGCTGCTCCAGGTACATCCAGTTTGCAGTGGCAGTGAAGAGCTGGGCTCCTCACAGGAGGAGTGCAGCAAAGCCAAGAATCAGCCTTATTTCTAACAGCAGCCAACTGCTGTTGAACCACTCAGAGGACAGGCACGGAGCTGTCACAGGTACGTGGCTACAGCCCTGTTTCCTCCAACTCATCCCAAAGAATTACAGTCCAGAGCTGTGACTGCAGCTGTGCTTTGTCATCACTAGGGCGTTACAGAGGGGTGTTTCACCCAGACCAACACACACTGATGTTAACAGTACTTCTCTAGCCAGAAATATCCATGTCCAGGGTTCCTGCCTATACCTTCCCTTGGTGAAGATACTGCAGGGGGGGAGGCCTTTCTGCAAGCGTTACCTGGTCAGGACACAAGGATAAATCAGCAGAGCTGGGAAGGAGCCGCATCTTCCCCTTTACTGCATTCCCACTATGGTTTCCTGCCTTCAGCAGGTGGGGCAGCTCACACCTGGTACGTGCAGCAGAGCAAAGCCTTGCTCCGGTCTCAAAGGTCTCTTTTATGGTGCAAGGCAGAGCTGGAAGAGGTTACTTATTCACCTCCCCATTGCACACTATTCTCACCCAAGAACAAGCTGATCAGCACTCGCAGCCTCAGCTACCTCCAGAGAGAGAGTGGGCACACTCAGCACTGCAAATCCCCTCCTCTGCTCTTCATTATGAAGTGATTTCACTAATTGGGTGTTGTGCTTGTATGCAGAATTCCTCACACTTGGCACCTTCAGGGAGCACCAGCTCACTCCTCAGCCAAGCTGGCTGCAGAGCAGGCTCTAAAACCCCAATTATGAGAGGTTCCGTTCTTTCCACTGACTTCAAGCCCTCTGTTGCTGAACAATGCCCAATCTTCAGCCTACCTGACAATTAAAACCTAAAGAACATGGAGGAGAACAAGGTTCAGTACCTAGGGACCGATGCACAGCACTGCTGATTGGCCCCTGGGGCAGAGCAGCTTTGGAGAGCACAGCAAGAGACCTCCTGCTTTGTTCCTGACCTGCGCAGAGATGCAGCTGAGGTTCAGCCAAGGCTGTCTCAGAGATGCTTCTCTCAGTGGCAGCCCAGGCTATGCCAAAGGAAACGGAGCAGGCAGAAAGCAGACCTTGAGCTCTCTGCTCCGCAGAGGATGCCGGGGCAGCGGTCCTGCTCCTCTACCACCAGTGCAAACGTTGAAAGAGCAGCTCTTCTGTTCAGCAGCCCATGGATGTTGCACTGAAACCTCGCACCACCTCTGCTGCTGCTCTCCTAAAGCCAACATCAAATTTTAACAGGTAAAGCACCACCACCAAAGAGATAAGAACCCCCAAAACCCATCCTTGTACCAATCTTTGCCAAAGGTCCTGCTCAGGGCAGCACTGCAATAGCTGTCTGCTTTTAGGGATGGGGCCAGGATTGCCTGACAGATTGAAAGCTTTTACAGTAGGGACACACTGAGAACATCCAGATGAGCAAGGATTCGGGCATGAGCAATCTAGGGCTGTGCTTGCTGACAGAAGAGGGATTTGTCTGGAATTCCTTATGGCCACAGAGCTGGAATGCTCTTGGGGTGGCCCTGACTGCAGACCGTGCAAAGGGATGCATCCCAACCTGTAGGATCTTGCAGGCATTTCCAGGATACTCAGATAAACACGCCGAGGTACGATGCTTGCAGGGACTTGTGCTCCACAATTGCTCTTGAAAGGTGGGAATCCACAAGAGGTTGTGAAATGCCCCCGCTGTAATGGGCACGAAGCTCAGCTGGAGCGACAAAAGCAGCCAGAAAGTACCAGATCACAGCCAGCCTGGCCCAAAACATCCCCTCCTGCCTCTGCAGCGCCCATGTCATGCCCAAAGACCCTCATGTGCAATGAGAGCAGGTGGGATGACGATGGAGGCATCAGACTGCAGCAGTCGAACGCTATCAGCTGCGAAGTTCCCAACTCTTTTGAGGAACTCTCGGATTTCCTCCTTTGCAAAGTGCCTTTGGTTACTGCCCAGGCAAATAACGATTGTATTTGTGGCAGCATCCTCCTCAGAGGGACAGGAACAGCACTTCCGTGTGGGTGTTGAGTAATCGCCACTGCCGTTGCTTCAGGCTATTATTAGAAGGGATCACGGAATTAGCTGCAAAGGGATAGCAAGTACAGACCGAGGATAAAGGTGCCTCTTCCCCTTCCAGCTCTCCCCACACAGAAGGGATGGGAGGGATCCTGAGCAACCTTCAACTTGAGAAGAGCCAAGCTCAGATGTTTACTGACTCTTTCTTGTCCTTCCTTAGTCCTTGCAGGCAGAGCCAGTGCCAGGAGCTGCTGCTGGCATCTACCCACCAAGTGACCAGAGAAAGACACAGCTCCACTTGCTTCCCCCATCTGCAGCATCACAGCTGGTTCAAAGCAGCCCTCCCGTTGAAGGTATGTGTTTATAGGAAGGATTTCATTTGGCCGTGCTGGCAGCAAACGTACCTTGTACAAACTTGGAAACACAACGGAGGTTATTTCAGGAGCGTGCAGAGGGATCCCTGTGTTCAGACGTTACCGAAAATGGGATTGTCAGGCAGTGCTCGCAGGCAGTTTGGCCACCGGGCCTTGGAGAACGGCAGAGCCGGACACCTGCACGCTGCAGGATGCTGGACAGCTTCCTGCTGCTCTGCTCCAGCTCCCCGCAGCTGCACCGGGGGCTTCACATCCATGCACCACAGAGGGACAGACACAGAGCAGCCAAAAGAACCCCAAGTGCTTTTTGGCCTCTATAGCATGATCTTTCCGTGGGGCTGCATCTCCGGGTGGGATCAGACAGGGATTTCCCAGCGGTGTCTTTCAAAGAAGAAAACCTCTGCAAGTCCTTTTAAAGCAACATCCTTCAGTGGCTTTATGGGGGGCAGCTTAGCCAAGTGTTTGAGGATGGAAGAGCCAAAGCCTCAAGTCTCAGAAACCCAGCTGGAATCCAACCAGAACAGATGCATTTATTTCCCTGTGCCAGAGATGCAGGCACAGTGAAGAGCCATAAACCCACCAACCTCATGGGAGGCACGTGCACAGTCTCATTGACCTCAGTTCATAGAACCCATGTCAGAGATTCTCTGCCAGCCACTGGAAAAGTGCCAGTCCAGCAACTGGGACACGAAGGCGGGACAGGCAGGTGAGGTGCAGTGGCAATGCTGGCAATTCCAACAGAAGTCTCTGATAAAACCTGTCTCAAATGCGGACAATTGGTTTCTAGGTTTCAATATTCCTAAAAATATAACTGGAAAACCAACACAATCAGCCCCATGGCCTTTAGCATCGAGGGTGATTCAGAGTGGTACAGGGCATTCCCTGAGGGGAAGGCACAACCCATGCGTGGTCTCCCCAGCCGAACCAAGCACGTTGTGTCCTTCTTGATGGTTACAGCATGCACATAGCAGAAAAAGAGGTCCTGAAAGGCTTCTGATGTCGAGGTACTGCAGTGGCCCTTCTGCCCTGCACAGTGTGAGTGGGCACAATTAGGAAATACCCACACCAGTAACACTATGCCTCTGCCTCATACTCAGAGAGGGCTCACATCAGAGCAATTAAAGCCCTTCAGATCTTCCTGCATGGAGCAGGAAGAGCTTTAGGTGTCTGAAGAAGGCCAAGCAGATGAAGACCCTTGCCCCAAATACGGAAGAGAGCAGCTCAGTTCCCTCTGCCATTCCCAGCTGATGTTAACGGGGATGCAGAGGGCAACTTGACGGAAGCAGAGCTTCTCCCAGCCCCACCAAAGCAAGAGAATAAACAGACAGCAGGCGCTCAGCAAGGGCAGCTGTGCCAAAGCCACCCAATACTCTTGTATTTCTCATCCCATTTGGCAGAGAAAGGTGTAAAGACCACACGGAAACACCCCAGGGATTCTCACTTCCAACCCTCTGCTGCAGCCTCCAGTCCATCGCCTGTGTGCTGGACTGAGGGAGCCCTTTGTGAAACTTCCCAGGTACTCGGACGATGAAAGGGAGAGAAAGGAAGAGGCTTTATCTTTTCTCTTCCCCTTCTCCAGTCCCTTCCTCTCCCACATGCACTCATCCAGGCTACAAAGCAGCAGTTCAGAGGATTTAAAAATAGCTGTAATTAACGCAGCTCCCAGGGATGACTTGAAAACACAACCCCAGAGCGCTTTTACCTTGGATGGAACATTCCCACCTTCTTCAGGAGCAGCCTGCCCATTCTGCAAAAGAAGAGAACTTGCCATTAGCACGTGCCAGGCATAGGACTGCTCCTTACACCCCCCCTTACAGAGGCTGCTGGCTCTGAGAGCCCTTCACGCAGGACAAGGAATGGGAGGACGCCACTTTCAGACATGGGACAATTTGGAAACTCCTCATAGACACAGGAGATGTGCCAAGGAAGCCCTAATTTCCCCCAGAATGAAATCAGGGCTGCTTATACAGCAACCATCACCCGTGGGGCGACGAGCATCCCTGCACTCCTCAGCTGTGGACCCCTGGGGAGTAGATGTAGGAATCCCATCTTAAGCAGTACATGCTGCAGAAACTGCTCTGCAGACATAGCCCATCCCTCGTGCCATCCCATCCCTCCTGCAGCCATGCTGGGACTACCCCCTCCACTGATTCCCTGGGATTCCTGGAAGAAGCAAGAAGGGGAGATGAGGCGAGGATGGGAAAGCAGTGCTGGAGTGCAGTTAACAGCCACTGTGCCATGACGCTGGCGATAGCAGGAACGTTTAGCAGTTCCTTAGTACCTTTAGTACCCTGTCAGCAGGAAAGCTGCACCTCCTGCTTGGCTCCAGGCCACCTCTGGCCTGAAACCCCAGCTCCTGCTGCTGGAGCTGTGCACAAAGTCACCACAGGTGACCTGGACCGCTCAGAGCAGCATCAGCCGCTCACACCGAGCACTGAAGACATGCAGACACATCAGGTGGAGCACAGCCCCGTGCCTGGAGGAGCCAGCAGGAGCAGAAATGGGTGGGATTTAATGAGACAGATACTCAGAGCAGGGTAAGCACGTACAAAAGGTTTTCTGCAGACTCTGGAGAAAAACAAGGGCAAGAAGATTTTGCTTTGACATCTGTTTGTGCGACAGTCTCAGGCTCCAAAACTCATGGAATTCCTCTCTTCCTTTGAAAGAACAAAGCAGATTTATTCACCCCTCTTCAGAAGTTATAGTCCAGGAGAAGAGCTGCAACGCAATCGTATGCCAGCCTCTCAGATTCTTTCAATGACTGGGTTTGAGGCCTTTCAGGAGTCTTAACAGAAACCAAGCCAGCTCCTTCCCTGGAGAAGCAAGGGGACATCAACCAGACCTCTGCCTTAACACTACCTTCCTCCCCCTGCTAATACCAGATAAACCTTGCAATTGTTGGCCTAGAGAGAGCTTTGGGGCTGCTGAGGAATCCTCCTTCTAACGCTGCACTCGCTTTCTGCAGCATTCCCTGGGTGCTTCCAGGTTCACCCTCCTCTCCTTCCCATAGGAAGCCATCCCTGCTTGGCTGCCTGCTCCCAACCAGAAAAGGTGCAATGCTAACGAATGAAATTGAAGCACAAGTTTAGCTCTCAGCTACTTCAAATCCACAGACAATAGTCCAGAGCCTCCATGTATCTTCATATTCAGGTCTCTCCACTCCCACCTCAGCCACCTGCCAGGGCTACCACAACGCAGAGTACCACCACACCTGATGGGGAGAAGACAACCTGCCTCTTGCTTGTCTTCTGATGCAACAGCCTCTACTGCTGGGCCTGCAAAATCCACCTTCCTATGGGTCCACCCTGAGCTCCATAACTCACCTCAGTGCCAACTTCAGCTCAGCTTCAGTGGCTGAAGAAAGCAACGGCACCACCACACAAGCCAAGTCCTTCCAGAGGAACGTTGCCCTCGTGTTTACCCAGAGCTCTTGGGGCCGTTAGGACAAAGAATAGCAGAGAAGTGAAGTAAGGCTCCGTGTTTATGCAGAGCCTGCACAAAGAGGGGGCAAACGCTGCGCTCAAGATAACCACACTTGGAAGCACGCTCGTGTTTACTGGCTCGGCTGCTACTGATCACCAATCCATCACTCGCTGCTAATCCAAACCATCGCTCCGGGAGGGCTGCTTGTGTCCAAAACAGCTTAAGAAGTAGAATTTCAGTGTTGGACAGAGGGAAGCAGTGCCTGGCTCGTGGTCTGGAGAGCAGATCCACAAGGCACGTGTCTGGAGAGGGGTGAGCTGATGCATGGCGCAGCTCTTTTATTCCTCTGTGAAGATTAGCAAGCGTCTGTCCGACCCTTCAGCTTCAAGGGTAAGGTAGGAGACATGGGGTGCCTCCTCCAGACCTTTTGAGTGCTGCATTTCATCAGCTCCCTACCCTGAGGAACACTTGCCCTACAGGCTGCTGTTGACAGAAATCCATCCTACCTGGGGATGGAAGGGATGTGGAAAGAAAGAGAACAGCGTCCATGCCAAGGAGGTTTCTTGGGCATTTAAGTCCATGCTCTTAGAGGGATGGAGCTCTGGATGAAACAGTCACTTTCTCAGGCTGACATAAGGCAGATGTATAAGGAGAGAATCACAGTATTCAGAGCCAAGAGCTTCCTTCTACCCCAGAGCAAAACCAGTCCTTATTCCCTCATATGGAATTCAAGAGCCATTTGTAAGTGTCCAGGATGGAAACACACTCACAGTTACACACTCATCACCTCCCGAGATGAACTCCAGCCGTTCACCGTGTTGTGAGTAGAGCTGAAAGAGCTTGTGGGTTTCTTGGGTTGCCGTTTGCCTCTTTAAAATGCTTGCTTTCTGCACTCCCCCTGCATACCACACGCAGCACGCTAGCGAGCACACGTGTGTTTGCCTCTGTGCCAGATGCCCTCTTACAGCACATTGTTCTCGGGTTGGAAAGGAGCCTCCTGAACTCTGAGAGCAACCCTGAAGCTCTCCCATAGGCAGCAATCAAGCAATGCCTGCTGCAAGAGGGAGGCACAGCCCCTTCCCTCCTGCCCAGGGCAATAGGGAGCTGATGCAGATGGTGGTAGAGCAGGGCTTGGGCTACCAAGAAGGCAGCGACACAAACCTTCCTGGGGGCCAGCAGCCTGTCCCTGCAGCCGGTCCTGCTCCAGGGCGAGTGGAAACGGGGATTGCAGAGCTAATCTGATGGGCACATGGAGCAGCAGCCTGGCAGGGGGGCACAGCTAGAACTGCCCGAGAGGGAATGCAAAAGCCCTTGTGCACATGTGCTGCTCTAATAAATTGTCTCAATAGCAGGCAGGGAAGTACCCTGGAAAACAAGTGCACTTGGTTACGCAACTGCCAGCGTGGCTGAACTTGGGAGATGTTTATCTTAGGACATCTTGCATTTTAAATCCCTTTAATTCCGCATAATCCGCAGCACAGGGAGCAGTTTACAGGACAGGCGAGTGCTGCTCTGATGTGAAACAGGGACGAGTGGCACCCCGGCAGGACCGTGTGAGGTGGTGCCCACTCCTGCTGCCATCGAGGGCTGTGCTCTATAGTTAGCACCACCAGCACAAGTCATCCTGGATTAGCGACAGCTCTGCTTAGAAGAGCAGCCTGCTGCTATTTCTAGACCTCTAGGTTTTGACTAGTCACTTCGGAGATGCCCATATACAACACAACGAGGGTACCAGGTACTCAGGGATGCTCTTTCCCCCAACTTTGATGAACCACGAAGCATTCAAGCAGGAAGGAACAGGGAAGAAACCCTTCACCCCAGAGCATCAGGTAGTTTGACACAAGAACAAGGCATTTTATTAGTATTATTAAGTGGAATTTGTGGATCTTGCTGCCTGTCAGGGACCTCCAAAAGAACTCACGTAGCCCAAACAGACCAAGGAGTCTACGCACGAGGCGTATCAGAGACAACAGTTTCTCAGCTTCCTCCCCTATCTTTTGATCATTGTTTTCTGCATTGTTCAGCTAAGATGCTTGAAACAGATAAGTTATTCACGAACAGCTCCTGCTCAATAAAGGATGAGACACTTACACTGGCAAAAATAATTAGCTTGAAGTGGTTGGGTTTGGCGTAATCCCACGTCAGTTGTGTTGCTGGATGCTTGTGTAATAAGACAAGAGTTTCAAAGTAAAGCAAGGTCCCGATGACAGCATCCATCGCTATGGTGATGGAATCATTCAGCTCCAGCCTCCATCACCTGTACTCTGCCCCAGCCAGGTTTTTCTACTACATAAGCAATATTCTGAGTAACACGAGCAGCAGAGAGAACAGGAGGAGAAGAACAAGGAGCAGTATCACGATGTTAGCTCAGTCCCCAGCACTGAGGGACTTGTCTCCTGCAAGGGATCCATTCAGGCTCCCACTGCCACCCTCTCCCGTCTGCTTCCCCAGCCCAGCTCCAGGCTAAGCTCTGGTGGGCTGGGACAAGGGGCACCAGTCATGACCCATCTCCAGCAGCAAACAGCCAACACTGCTGGAATGCAGTGGAAAAAACACCAAATCCCATAACAATAGGGCTGATGCCTCCATCCACCAGCATGGTGACAGCACCTCTGCTCTGTGACTCAGAAAGCAAAGGTTGGAGGGAGCCGGTTTCTAACCTGGATGGCAGCGATCCCAGGGCAATTTACGTAACCAACGTTCCCGAAACGTCTCCCGGGTTTCTCAGAGGTGCCACCTTGCCCAGGAGTGGGGAAAACTTCATCCTTAGGCCCCTACCTTGGGCCTCAAGGCGCAAAACTCCCCCCAGGCCTTAGTCCCTCTCTGCTGTTTGCAGATATTCTGCTGGACCTCAGGCATCCCCTAACCCCTGGCCCAGGCGATGGCAGCCAGGGTTAGAGGTGAAGAACATCTCTGTTAGTTTTCCTCACTGGAATCAGGCACCTGCACTTCCACACCTTAGGACCGGTAAACCGCCAGTGTCCCATCTGCGGAACCACCACCTATGAGCAGCTCCTGACCCTGCCCTAGAGCCATGGCCAAGGTGAGATGGGGGCAGCTCAGAAGCCAGAGGCAGGCCCCCAGACCTTCCGTTTACAACCAACGCACAAGTTACCAATGCAATGGGGAAACCAGCCACGATCTTCGCAGCTGACTCGGGCTGTGAATGCACCAGAACCCTCCTGGGCCTCTTCCGCTTGGGAGAGATCCCGTGATGCTGACGCAGCGCCTGCCTGGCACCTGGGAGACCTGGGATTAAGGAGTAACTGAAATCTCACCCGCGGCATTCACCGCCCTGGGCGCTGGCATCGCTTTGCTCCCGTTATGACTCGAGTTGCATTTTTTGGCTTTTCAGGCTATCTTCCCACTCAGAAACCACAAAGCAAAGCCCTGTCCCCCAGCACCAGCCGGCAGCCCGGCTTGAGGCGCACCAAGTGCTTCCAGGCAAGGCAGTTATCACCACAGGACCTCAGCTTCTCTCCCACCTTCCAGCACAAACCCACCCTCACGACTCGAGCAATGCTTCAGAGCAGATGCTCTGAGCCCACAGCACCCCACGCACATGGGGGGCTCTAGGAGAAACTGTCACAGCAGCAGTGGTGAAATGCTGCTTCCAGTCAAAGCACAGATCTCTCAAGAGGCAAATTTAAATGGGAACGAGCAAATCTGACTGATCAAGACATCCCCAGGCAAGATAAAGGAGCGTGACAGCACCGAATCCAGACAAAAGATGGGAAAGCACCAGGATGTGCCCCCCCCCGTCCCGGTTTCTCCAGGATTGCTGCTAGTTCCCGGCTGGATGAGGTGATGTTTAACTACAGAGTGCCAGAGCACAGTGCCTCAGCGGCTGCTCTGCGATGGCTGCAAACTGCTACGAGCTGTCCCTTCATTCTGAAATGGCTGTGATGCACGCCTGCAGATGTGGACAGATGCAGTGCGCTGTCCTGCACATCTGGCTGCCGGGGGGCGGGGGGGAAGGAAGGAAAAGAGCAAAGCAAGAAGGAAGGGCGCACATCCAGCGAAGTGACACAGGACAGTGACCGGAGTTTGAAACGCAGGCCTGAGGGAGCAGCTGGGGCTGGGAAAGCGGATCCCGAGGAACCCTGAGGGAGAAAGAAAGACCCCAAACCGGAGACATCCATTCCTTGGGCCTTCAGCGGGGAGCGCTTCCCTCTCCGGCTGCTTGGAGATGCAGGAGCACGCTGCTTGCGCTCCCCGAGCTATGGCACAGCGGGGCCGGGCAGCGCGCCCGCCCCAGCCCCACGCCGGCCGGAGCAAGCCCGGCCCCGCACAGCCCCGGCCGCCTGCATCCCCCCCGCCCCACCGAGCCGCCCATCCGCTTCCACCCGCGGGTACCGCGCCGGGAAGGGAATGGGGGGACCGGACGGGGCGCTCCTTTGTTCGGCGGAGCCCCCGCGGTCGGTCAGGGCCGGTGCCCGCTCACCTCCGTGTCCAGATGCACCACCTCCATGTCGGGCCAGGGCTCGGCGAGCTGTGCGAGCGGCATGGTGCCGCCGGGCTGCCCGCGGGGCTGCGCTCCGAGCCGCCCGCGCTGGGCACCGGCTGCCCGGGCCGGGCCGGGCCGGGAGCGGCGGGAGGGGAAAGGAGGGGACGGGAGGGGCGGAGCGGCTCCGCCCGCTGAGCCGCGGGGCGGGCCGGGGCTCGGCCCCGGGACCCCCCCTCGGCAGGCACGCACCGGGGTAGGGGTGCTGCGGGGACCTCCGCACCCTTCACCCTGCCCTGATGGGCTCTGGATGCGAACGGATCGCACCCCGCTGGCTCCTCGCAAGGCGAGAGGAGCAGCCGCTAGCAGGGAGCCCTCCAATCACCGAGAGCCCCTGCTGACAACTACACCCAGGGTCCCGCTCTCCTGGGCCTTGGGAAGGTGTTCCCATCCATCCCCCCCCCCCCCCAGGAGCATCGCAGTGCTGCACAGCATCCCCGAGACGAAAAGGCGGTGAGGAGAAACTCGGTGACACCATTCAGCTTTGCTGCTTAAAGCAGGAAACTGCTCTGGGAAATCCGGATTCCAAGTTTGAGATGTGCGATGAGTCACGGCTCATCTCTGCCTGCAGCGACTCCCCCCTTGTCTGCCCTAAAAACATGCCTAGAAAACATCCCCACCTCTCTCTGGTGTTTGGGAGAGCCTCAGAGGAAAGGTGGCTTCTGCACAAGTGTTCTTGATGCGTGTGTTCAACCCCTGCACACCTTCCACTAGAGCAGGTTGCTCCAAGCCCTTCCAACCTGGCCTAAGAGCTCATCTCAACCCCCGTTCTAGCAGGTTAAAGCCAATCCCCTTCATCACCTGCCGGGTTTCTCAAACAGGAGGAGTTTTCTTCCACTCACATTTAACCAAACCCCAAAGCACCGCGTGTTCAGGTTTCACTAGAAAATTGGTCAAATAAATAAATGAAACCTATCTGCTCTGAGAGTGCATGGTTAAGGGTTGACTTCATCAAGGTGTGGCTGGAAGTACTTAATGAGCCTAAGTGAAAGCACACAGAGCTGGGGGTTTGGTCCCAGGAAGCTGGGGCTGGACAGCCAAGCCCTTTACCCGTTCAGAGAGGGCCGAATCAGGACAGTGCTTTGAAAGAACCCAGTTAATCTCCACAGCACTCAAAGCTAAGCTGTAAATCATCATCAGGACCTGCTTGTGACTGAGGCCGGAGCTGTCTTCTTTTGTGCATGGGGAGGAATCGAGTGCAGAAGATGCCCATGGTGACAGCAAGTGTTTGAGCCAAGCCTGGTAGCTGCCGTCCCTGAGTGCCACCAGATGAAGGCATTGAATGACACAAATCCACCTGACTGGGTCTGTGTGAGGTTCTGTTATAGCCAATTAAACTCCTGTCACTGTTGGAGCATGCTGAAGCAGATCTTGTGGAGAGTTATTCATTCCATTCCAAAGCTATCCATAATGTCCCCTTCCTGCCCGGTACACGGTGTGCTGCCTGGTTACATCCAGCCTCCAGCTGCTGCAACCTGCTTTCAATGGCATCAGTAACACGATGATGTCAACACCGGTATCCCGTTTACCTTCCTCATTTGTTTGCAAAACACATCTGCCTCTCCTGCTCTGCTGCACGCGGGGGGGAATGCAGAGGGATGGGAGTGCAGGACAGTGCTGCTTCCTTTCGGGAAGGGGAATAAAGGGAGACTCGGTGACCTGCCATGCTTTAATGAATCCAACCTTTGGACATCCCATCCTGATGTGCTTCGAGCTTGATGAGCCCACAGTGAACACGTAAAGCCATAATGCCAGGCACAAAGTGCATTTCCCATGGGAAATGCCAAACCAGGCAAGGATAGGTGCTGAGCAGCTGGGGGGGGGAATCGCAGCCACGCTGGTCATTAACTCCTGGGGAATTTCTGACTCCTGGGTCACAACTTGTTATAAACAGCACGAAGAATAATGCTAAAACCGAGATCAATTCCTTTGGAAGTGTTAAAGAGTCACAGGGTGGTGCTGCAGGGACCAGTAGAAAAGCAAAACCTCCTTTGTGAGGTTACAGCTCATGGGCAATCTGCAGAGGAACTGGTTGAAAGGCAGCACAAGGCCCATTGCAATGTAGGGAGAGGGAAGGGAGACGGGAACCTCCGCTGCTCCCACACCCCAGCAGGGCTACTGAGGTGCAGAAAGCCCTTCGTATTTCACAGCAGGACAGGCAGGCTGACCGTGACCTTGACAGAAGACCGGGCTTCTGAAGCTTTATGGGGCAATGAGTTCTTTAGGCTGGAAGAAAAAAACACCTCTAAAACGCATCGAGGTTCCATTGCACCTAAGTGAAACTACCAAATCATCCTGCCCCCTTCTTTTAGTAAAACAACAGATTAAAGAGAGTGGAGAGGGCCCCAAACGACTTGTGTGTGATTATTGCCTGCATCTCTGCAGCTCCTTTTATTAAAGGCGAGGAGAGCACTTGGCTGAGGTAGGTCTATGGTGTCCTCAGAATTATACTAACACCCACAAAAAAGAGCCTAGGTGATAGCAGAGGAGCTCAGCAGCACGGGTAGACATGCCCTGGTAGTGGGTTTGTATTGTACCTTAGTTACTGGGCTGCTCTTATCTCAACCCATGGGATTTACATTCTTTGTGTTCTCCTCCCCATCCCTCTGGGAGCATGGGAAGAAGGGGGGGGGGTGAGTGAACGGCTGGGCTTAAACCAGGACACCCAGATAATGCCAGATCTTAGGTGATTAACAGAAGGTGAAACATGCCACACAGGATTGCTGCTAAGTCCAGGCAGGATGTTTGCATAAGGGAAATGAGGTAGTGGTCCCCCCCGAGGGTTTATTTCCTGGTCAAAGAACAGCTGTAAAAAGCAGCCTCTGTCCTGAAAGCAGGGTGCAAAGAGGGTTCCTTGGAGTTCAACAACAGAGGTTGCTATTCGGGTGATTGTCATGGCTAAATGCAGTGATCAAAACACAGATAGTGGTGTTTTCCTGAGGCAGTCGCAGCCTGAGGAGAGGCTGCCCTGGTAAGCGCAGACCCCGGATGGGCCGGGGGCCCTTTTGGCTGGCAATTGGGTTTTAAACCCATCAAATCCTCCTCAAACACAGTTACAGGCACTTCCACTTCTGCAGGTGGCGTTTGGTGGGCAACGTTCTCCTTTGCAGAGAGGCTGACAACATTCGTTAAGCCACTTATCCCCAGAGAAGCGCTTCCAAAGCAGATGTATCCACGTTACCACATCCAGTTTCTCCTCAGTATTCCACAAGCTTCCCAAGTGGTTCTCCACCTTCCCATAGAGTAACCCACGGCTCACCGTCTCCTTTCTTTCTACCCAAGGCAAGGAGCATCTCTCATGTACTGCCTGCTCCATGCTACGCTGCTTTTACACACAGACAGAAGTTCAGGAAGCTCGGAGGCACAAGAACTCGCAGGGCTGCATCCCAAAAGCCTCCTACAACTTACAGACTCGTGTCATCTGCTTTGTGTTTATGCTGAGACAGACATTTAATGAGAGCTTGCAGCAACCCTCATTGTATTTGCCAGATCAACTAAGCAGTTCCGTAGCTCAGTGTTATCCCTGTGGTGCCAATAGGGAAACTGAGTCACGTTTGCAACAGGTTGAGGGCAGAACTTGAACTCCACGTCCTGGCTTCTAATTCCCAGCTCTCAGTTCCCAATCTCACTTCCTCACCTCCCCTGCTTCGTTTTGCTCCTGTGAAGACGGAGATGACGGATGGCCTTGTTTTGATCCCAGGGACACATTTTTCCTTCGTGTGGCACAAACACAGCATTGAAGATACAAAGCAGGACCCTGGAAACGAGAAACTTTGGCTGTGGTTAACAGCAGAATTGCTTCCTGCTTTTCCAACTGATTTCTTTAGCTCCATGGGCTACTGCAGCTGCCTCAAATGCCAGCGTTCTCCAAGGCAGGTCCGGGCAGCGGTTGGAATGCAGGCAGTGGGATGAAGAGCTCCTTAGGGAGCACAGCCCAGGCAGGTCTCGTTCCCTTGGACAGGGTTTGTGCAGTCTGAAGGCTTATTCATAGAGCAAACGCCCTTGACCTTCACTGCTGCTTCCCACAAAGGTGAGCATCGTGCTACCCTGCTCACTCACTTGTCTTTCTAAAGGGGCCTAGTGTACGTGAACCCCTTTCTTTTGCAGACTATATTGCATTCTGCCTGCTGGCTCTGCAAACTGACCATCAGTCTGCTAAGCCCACCCCGCTCCTACATGGTGTTACTGTCAACCATGAGGTTCCTCCATGGAGCAGAGCTTCTGAAACACCTCCCTGGCTGAAGCACACACAGCTCCAGCCAGGTGAGGGTTTTGCTAGCAGAAGGGGTTCAGATTTTGGCTTCCTTTGGGCAACAGCTGTGAACGTTGCACTTATCTCTCAGGAGCACCGAGCTGCAGCCAAGAGGTGCCCTTGAGGAGAGGGACCAGTCGGAGTGGGATGTGGCCTGGGGAGGCGATGGGGAATGAGCTGGGAGGCAGGAGGCCATATCTGCTGGTTGCCATGGCTACAATCGCTGCCAGTCTCCTGTATCAGTTACCTTCCCTTTCCCGGACGCAAATGAATGAGCAGTGGTCTGCTCCTGTTCCTATGTAGGACACAACCCTTGACATCCAATCGGAAGGAGAAAATCATCTCTTTCAAACCTGCACATCTCTTCTTAAAATCAGAGGGGAGAGCAGGAGGTGACTTGGGTTTCGGTGTTGGAACAATGTGAGGCTGATATTGCTGTGTCCAATTGCATTTGGTTCTGTCCTGACCTTTGGCTATTTCCCAGCACCTTAGAGGAGCCCTTTTCCCAGCCTTTTGCTCCTGCTCAGCCTCCTGGGTTCAAGACAAGCTGCTCCAGACTCAGACTCTGCTGGCTGTAGGCACTTGCTGTCGTCTGAGCACACACACAGAGGCAAAACCCTGCAGGTTCCAGGGCCTTCGGCTCTTTTTGTGGCTCAAAGTACACCTGGAAAAGGCTTTTACAACCCCCCATATAAAATACAAGCAATTGCTGGCTTTCTCTTTTTCTCTTCATCATTTTTAAGGCAGGTTGCAGCCCAGGTGGCGAGTTATCTGACAAACTGTGTTTGCAGCGGGCACACGGGTATGTCTGCAGTTTATTTCAGTGCAGCACTCTGTGAGGGAGTGATAACATGAAAGAGAAAACTATTAGAGACTGTAAGCAGGAGCGAAACTCCCAGGCCTGTTTTCACTGTGCCCCGGCCAGGAGAAGGCTGAGTAAACAACAGCACTGAAGTACAGTTGGTTTTATGCTTCTTTTAGGTTTAAGAACTTGTAAACAAGCGATGAGGCTTTCAAGTGGATACAAACGGGTGCCCTCAGCTTCGCGTTACTCACAGGAGTGCACGGCTCCCAGTTTCTCCAGACAGGATAAGGAAAAACAAAAGCACATGTCAACAGAAACCCAGCTCCACCGGGAGGAGAATGTCATTCCAGTGCGCGCTGTCTCAGGCCTACATCATGCAACTGAGCAAGTCTGGTCCTGCTGGATCGAGGGCACACACAAACACCCGTTCCACGCTTTGGGATGCCAGCATTCAAAGGAAAGAAAAAGAAACCATTTCAAAATTGGAGGTGAATTTCAGCAGCCCGGAGGAGATAGACCCCAGGAAACGATTTTCCTTAGGGAAAACGCCCGAAGTTTGTTTCTGATTTAAGACTGGCAGTATTAAACAACACAGTCCTCTCTCAAAGCAGACTGTTGGACACATCCAGACTTGTAAAGCCACATTCCCAAAACAGCCAGAGAAACAAACCTCCAAAATACGAGAAATGATCCTGACTGGGAATAGTTTGGCCCAGTGACCAGTTGTATTGCATAGGAAGACATAACACAAACACAAGTGTTTAGGGAGGTGTGGGAAAGAGGTGCCTCCATCATTTAGGGAGAAAGAAGCAGGTCTCCAGTTTCTCTTCTAACAACATTTGCTCACCCTGGAGAAGAGAAGGCAGAGAGGAGACTGAGATGAGCTCTTAGGCAGAAGCTCTTCCCTGTGAGGGTGCTGAGGCGCTGGCACAGGGTGCCCAGAGAAGCTGTGGCTGCCCCATCCCTGGCAGTGTTCAAGGCCAGGTTGGACACAGGGGCTTGGAGCAAGCTGCTCCAGTGGAAGGGGTCCCTTCCCCATGGCAAGGGGTTGGAGCTGGAGGAGCTTTAAGCTCCCTTCCAACCCAAACCACTCCATGACTCTACGACGAAGGCAGTGCAGCAGCTCAGATGTGACTCAGGTGGTTTGCATGGTCAGGTAGCACATACACAGTGTTCAATGGTTTCCTTGTCGGAGAGCGAACAAAAGGCACAACAGGTTCAGGGATGTCAGAAACCCGATTACCTGGCAAAGAAATAAAGTCTCTGTCTCTTACCAGCATTACAAAACCCCCAGGTTCTGGCATTAGTGAGGCCCTTGGGTGCTTTGCTATGTTGCGTGTCTGGGAGCACCCTATAAAATGGTGCAGAAACACAAGGTTGGTACTTTGCTGCTTGACTGTTTAAATTGCTCTTTTCCTCCTCTCACCTTCATGATGAATAAAAGAAGGGGGCTTGGAAACTGCTCTTTAGACAGTCTTCTTTCCAAAGAGGCACTTCTGGTTTATAATAGAAACGCAAGCACTGTCCAGCTGAGCTGTTTCTCGCTCTCTTTAGAGAGGCTGGGTGCACTTCTCTGTGAGTTTACCTGGAGGACTTACAGCTCTGCTGATGAGGGAAGAACCGCTCGATTCTTAACTAGAAAAATCCTCTTTCCGAATTATCCTTTAGTGCCTCTATAGGCATTCAAAGTTCAGCCCAAAGGGTTTTCCATTAGCAGGCTAAAACTCTGGCCCCAGTCTTGTGTGCTGCTCTCCTTTCATTGTCATCCTCCAGAAGCGCTCAGAAAAGATAATTTCTCAGATCAAAAGCAAGCAGCTTACTTTTATCTTTCTTCCGCTAAACTTTGTGGGCACCCGTGTGATCAAAAGCCATCTCTTGGTTACGCCGTGCCTTTCCTCTGTCACTGTAAAGAGGGGAGAGCGGCGCTGCTCAGACAGGAAAGTTTTATCCCTGGGGATTAAATCACTTTTGCAGAGGAATTCATCAAGTAAGCACAGAAAGATAAATAACCAAAGGCTGCTCCATGCACAGAAGGCCTCCAGCACCCAGAGTGCTCCAGGGACACAACCCCACCATTGGTAGGATCTCCCGTGCCACTCACCTCTGCTTTGCTCACACTGCATCTCCAGCCACGGAGTCACAGTGATTTACAAACGAAACCCTTGATGCAATGGGTATTTTGTCACCCAGTGGATAAAAGCTTCCCTGCACACTGCTTTCTATCAACAAAGGTTTTGCCAGAGGCAGGGAGTGTTTTAAAAGGTTCCAACCCTGGAAGCTGTTTTCAGTGTTTGCCGCTGTGACAGCAAAAATGAGGCTTGCGTGTTAGGTAATGACTCCTTTCACCCTTTTCCTGTGGGAAATCAGGTATCTGCTCACAACCTGGTGTCAGAAAGTCCTGGCCAGACCTGCTGCCTTGTTTTTCTATTTACAGTCTGCTCAGAAATCATTTCCCCCCCTCAACCTAAGAAGCCACTAACATAATGTTGGAGGCAAATGTCCTGTGGCAGCAGCCCAGCATGAGATATGGTGGAAATAGGCTCAGTGTGTTGGATAATAAATAACATCTGATGGAACGTTATTTAACTCCAGATATAGGGACACTGGGGTATGCTATGGCCCTTAAAATGGTACAAGAAACATCGTGCTATTAGCCGTTGTGGCTCAGTAACACCATATACTTGTTGAAAGGCAATATTGATCAGGAGAGATGGAAAACAGGTTTTTGGCAGCTGTTTGCCAGCTCCTTGGAAGTTAATATGGGAGTCAATTACCAATGGGCAAATGTCCCTTCTACAGGATCACCAGCTCCCTCTTGGCACAAGCTCGCCTGCTGACAGAAGCGTTTCAGAAGAGGAAGACACAGGCGGAAATGAATGGGTTTAAATATCATCACTGTACAGACAGAAACAGATGGGGTTAAATATCACTATGGCCTTAGAAACTGGTTGTTCAGTGAAGTGAAAGGGTGATGTCAGATCAAGAACAGGGCAAACCAGCCCGATTGGCCTATTGGTTAGTTATCCCTTATGGTCCTGCAGTTCTTAGCACCACTCATAGGCAAAAGTGAGTTATTTGTCGCCCAGTTTAAGACGGGGATTGTGCCTGAAATGCAGAAAGTCTGCAGAAGGTGAGCGTGGATGAGGTGTGGATGCTGGAGGAATCCCTCTTGCGAGGAAAGCCCGGTACTGCACAGAGACTTACGGAAGGCAGGCAGGCATAGGAGCTGCTGCTGGGTTAACTGTGCCCCGGTGCATGGGAGCCACGGCTCTCTCTTCACTGCGTGTGGTTGTGTCATGAGCTCACCTGCTCAGACACCGTTTCCTTCACACCAAGCAGGAACCAGCACCTTTGAGCTCAGAAAATCTATCACTGTGCTTCTCATCGCTCTGGTGCACAGAGGCAGCGAGTGCACACACCCAGTGCTGAGCACAAAGCACACGAAAAGGACCTTGCCATGACATTGGGCTGTTTTATCTTCAACGATCTGTTTACTCGCGTGTGCGAGCCAGGCACTGTATAGGGTATAACCTAGCTGGGGCCAGGACACTTCAGTGTGCTCACTCAGGGGGGCTGTGGGGCTCCAGGAACGACAGGAGAAAAGGGGCCATCAGTATCCCTACCCCCCCGTTGTTTTCCTCCCCAGATACAAACCATAAGCTCAGCTTAAGGCTGGCTCGTTCTTGCTTTGCTGATAGAAATTGTTCATTTACTGAGTTAATCAGCAAACCAAACTCTCAAAGCATTCCCATGCAAACAGATAAGAGCCCTGGTCTGCTCATTTAGCTAATCACTGAATAATCACTGCAGGGTTGTTAACTAGGAACTAGTGGGGCATGGTGACAGGGGCTGTGTGATGGAGACATGTGAATGAAATCTACATCATGCTTTTCATACAGTGCACGCTCAGATGTCCCCCAAACGCTTGGTTTCAAAGCTTGCCACACCTCCATGCTACAGCCTTTCTACTTATGACTGGAAATCTCTGCCTTTTCCCTGTCATTCTAGGTGGTGTTTTGCCCTCTTCACCCAATAAATGCATAAATCCCCACCCCAAGCAGGTACTGAGGACTGGAGAGAAGGGATGAGTCTGGTTTACCAGGAGCTCATCTTACTGGTTTGCATCCACTTCAAGGAAGTATCACAAGGGTGTCAAATGCTTCACAAGCAATCCTGTCAACCCTGGGAAGCAGCCACTTCCTTTCCAGCTTCACACACTGCTCCTTGCTAAAGGTAAATATGGAAGGCATGTGTTAGAAGGAGATAACCCAGTTACTAAGGGAATAATGTAAAAGGTGAAGGAAAAAGAGCTTTCTGCAACTGATGGCATTGCTTCGGCCCAATACACATAGGATGGCATTCTGTGACACTTAACGAATGCAACGCTGGTATAGAAGTTGCTGGCTAGCAGACTGGGCACGGAAAGATCACATTAGTTGGACTTCTAAGGAGTGTTGGGAATTAACACAAATATTACAGTTTGATTTCCTAGATTTAGCTGCTAGAAGCGAAGCAGACACTCAAAATACTGGCATACGAAAGCACAAGGAGACATGCCAAAAAAGCAGGGGGAGCTTTGCAATAAAGTGTTATTTCTCTGAACAATACAATTGATTCTGTAAGCTCAGGTTGAATACTCATCAAGTCTCATACCAGCAGTTTGTACCGACAGGCCTAAAAGTGACCGGGCTTGTACAATGCCTATTTAAATCTGGGTTTAGGATAAAGTATCCCTTTCCCAGTTGAGGACAGATAAGATGGATAGCAGCAGCAATAGTTTACACTTAAACCTTCAGGATGTGCCACAGCAGCTGCAATGAGTGCCTGAGGAAGAAAAGGAATGGTCCATTGATTCTTAAAATAGAAATTGGGAAGCCCAAGTTCAAAGGCTTGCTGTACCACACATAGGCTCCTGCGGGCTGTCAGCAATGCCTGGAAACTGATGATGAATTGAGCACTCCGCCTGGGTTTCAAGCAAAACCATAGCACAACTGGAAAGCACTCACACGCTGGGATTGAGCAGATACATGAGGCAGGCCCAGAGGGGCCTCGCACTGCTCAGGAGGTTGTTGTTCATGGAATGCTGATCCTCCGAGGGTGGCAGAACTGCGGGGAGATGGGAGTCGCTGGAGGAGCGCTTCTCCGCTTTCCAAAAGCAAAGAGCACGCGTGAGAGTGCGATAAACCAGGCTCCCAAGCTCGCTAACAGGCAGCTTGTGCTGCAGTTGGACGCTGCCTGCCATTTGTTGGCTTCCGAGCACCGATTCTGTGTTCCTGGTACCACCGTGTGGTGAAGGGAAGGAACAGGCTGCTGCTAATCAAAGCGGTGTTAATGGGATAAACGGCACGACACAAACCCCCGCGTCCACTGGGCTATGGCAAGGAGATACCGCGAGGTTGCCAAATCCAGGCTTCCCCTGCCAACGCGCCGCAGATCCAGCTGCCTTTGGAAACCGTGGAGGGTTTCCTGCAATTAATTCAGCATCAATGGAATTTTCCTGCCTCGATGCCTGCAGGGCTTGCCAGCAAGGGAGCCAATTTGATCGTGGCATGGCAGGGAAACCTGGGCATCCCAAACCAGGCTGCAGTCCAACAAAACCTATTCACCAAACACCCACAACGTAGTAATAACCTCGGGTATTATCTCCAGGAAGAAGGAAATTAGGTGAAAAAGCAATTTAATTGCCTAAGTTTACCATCAGTCCTCAGGCTAGACTCAGAACCCCTAATATATATGTACATTGAGTTCCTGTATTGAGATAACACGTATTTGCAGCAACAATAAGCACCAAGATACCACTTTATTAGAATAAAGGCAAACACAATCTCCCATCTGGGCAATGCTGAAATAGTAATCTACTATAACTAGATTAATAGCAACCTAATAGTAACTCCTGGCTTGTTCCACAATTGCCATACACACTCACCTTTGCACAGCAACAGCAGCCAACAAGCTGGAGAGCAGAGGAGAGCTGTTGCCCAGAGGGAAAAGTGTTAATAATCCCAAAGTAATCTCCGTGGGATAACTGACTAAGATAAAGTGAAATCCACTCTCAGCTCTGCTTAAAAGGGGAAACCTAGAAAGTTTGGGGGGTTAAGTACCTGGTAGTAAAATGCAGAGGCTCCTGGTACATGCAGGTGCTTTGGAAGGTGAGCAGGATGTTACACACCTGCAGCCACTGCAGGATCATCCTTCTACCTTCCCTTAGTACCCTCTCCAGGCCGGTTTTATGCACTTAAAGCAATAAAATGTTCTTATTTGGAGGCTTTAATGCATCGTAACAGATCTCACATTTAGGAAGTTTTCCTAATGTTTTCTTTTGATGTTTCTTCTGCCACAATGTGGATTTTCTGGCACCCTAAAAATTTCCTTTGCAAGGAGATGGTTAAACCCCAAAAAAGATTGTCAAAATAGGCCCAAATAAACCAAAATAGGTTTTTAAAAAGGCCCAGCCTTTCACATCAGAAGCCTTCCTAATGGCAGTTTACTACAGCTCTCTATTAGTATCTCCTCCTCATTAGCCTCAATCAAACTTTACTCGGAATCACCTCCTTCCATCCCTTGCAAATGAGGATGGGCTCACATTGTACATTGTGAGTTTAACTCCAGCTCCATTTCACCCCTCCAAAGTGCAGGACAAGGACCCATTTCTCAGAGATTACAGTCAGCACTATTAGTCCCTGGGTATGGTATTAGCATATCTGGGATGATTTAGGAACAATGAAATCCCTGTACTATCAAGCTAGGCAATTCTTCTGCCACACATGATCCTGTGACTCAATATTCACTGGGTGCACTCCCTGAAATTCAGTCCCTTTTCTTTCCTTGTTCCTTTCCATACCACCCAGGGCAGGGCTATGGGTGACAGGACGAGCATACTGTCACTTTTTCCAACTATAATTGAGCTCGAGGAATGCAAGATGAAAACTGCTGCAGGAGGAATTTATCCTGAAACTCAGACCTGTTAATCCAAGGGCACTGCACAGGAAGGAGCAGGGACAGGAGTGTGTCATTCCTGGGGAGTCTTCCCAACACAATCGAGTTCACTCGTTCTCATGGGGTTTTTAGCCCAATCCACTTCAACTTGAAAGCAAAAACACGGTCAGGGGAAAGGTGGTTCTGATTAAGGTAAGTGACCCACTGGAAAGCAACTAGCTCACATTAACTTCTACTTGGTTTTAATCATCACTACTTCGGGGGAGTCCAGAGACTTTCCTTTATCACTTCTCCATCTTCTAAATGTTCTTACGACCCCAGCAAGAGTCTGAAGTGTTTGGAAAACAAGAATCATCCACAGGCTCAGTGGAAGCCTGCCAAAGGTTTCAGCACTGCTATGAAGTTGGTCACTCTTTGCAATCTCACCTATTAAAAGGCAAATAAATGCTAACAGCAGTTTGGGTCTATTTCTCAGGCAATTTGTGCTGAAATTAATAAACTGAGAAACAGTTTAGCAGCGCAGCCATTCTGCATGGATTTAAACCATACTGGTACACGACTACTTCTCTTGAGGCCTGATAAGACTGAACCTACTCATTTGTGTTGCCAGTAGTGACTCTGGATCCTGGATGTGGCTGTTTCCCTTTGCAGCTGCAACTCCGAGCACCAGATTCCCCTGACATAGCACATCAGATTCCTAGTTCTTTGTACATCTCCTGTGAAACTCGGGTTTTTCTGTAAGATGGATAAAATGAAGGTGGGAAAGGTATCAGACAGCAGAATGAGAAAAATTATCATGTCAGTTGACAGCAAGTGTTCAGAACTGGGGTAATTAGCAGAAAGACAAAAAGCCTTTGTGTCTTATTTAAGTACAGGACTCATCTGCTGTACCCAGCACTGCCTAAGAGCCTGGCATAGCTTGCAAGGTGTACAGTAACCAGCAAAGATGAAGCAGTAGAGCTTTCTAAACGTTACCAGGACCCCAGCTTCCTTGCCCTTTCAGAACGTCATTGATGGTCCTCATCATAGCAACACTGGAGAAGCATTGAAGAACAGAGGACAAAAAATGGAGGAGGATGTCTCCTACAACAGATTCCTAGAGAGGATCCTTGACAAAAGCTCCAGAACACAGTTGAGCTCTGACTGCTATTTGCACATCTGATACTTGCATTTTTACATGAAGTTACTGCAATCCATGGTCTTTCCTAACCATCAGCTGCAAGCAGGAACTGGTTTTATGCATTCCCAGGAGTTTTTCTAAACGCTCAGATCCTCAGCTTGATTTAAAATAGGATGCTCTCTGCCTTTTAAACTGGAAAGTAATTGCACTGGTACCCTTCAACAGGAGGTCCTTGGGTAGTTTTTCAGGTTAGCTTTGTTTCCATCAAACACTGATGGTCTCCAGTTTTTGTAAGCTCGAACAGACAGGACAAAACACATGCTAATGTAAAGACCACCTGACAGGCTGGCTTTTCAAATGCACCCGGCACCATAAATCACATTCCCAGCAGATACACAGAGACAATTTTCCATGTAAAATGATTACAATTTAACAGAAAAGCTTATTTTTAGCTTCAGGCGTTCTGGCAGCTGGAGATGCAGATTTGTGGCTATTCTAACCACTAAACATTCACGGATTGCAGAACAGCCTTGTCTGCTCTTTAGCTTTTAATTTACAGAACTAATTAGTTGGATTTACTGTCTTTAGCATCCTTTACCCTCTATTTGCTTCAGGAGACATAGATGAGCCCTGCATGTCAAGTCAAGCCCAACAGGCCAAGAACTCCAGTGCAGGGGCACATCCAGCAGGAAACACCTTGGATGTGGAAGAGCTTCAGACCTTGCAGCACTCAATCCAAATGTCACTTCAGGGCAGAGCAGAGCCAGGCAGAATACCCACCATGGATCATCCAGGTGGGCTAAAGCTGCTCTAGTGACTTTTACATATAGGGAGGGGAGGGGATTTTCTGATCAACAAAGGGATTCCAGACCAGGATAAAGGAAAAATACAGTTTTGTAGCAAAAGTGAAAAGATCAGTACTTTCCAAAGCATATTATGGTATCAGCGTGAAGTAACACGCGTGGCAAAGACATTAAGGCAGTAGATTCAGTACAGCCAAGACACAGCAAGGTTTGGAAGTTCCCTGTTAGCAGTAAAAGACACAGTGGAGTAACTAGAGAGACTTACGTGGCAGTTACCACGTAAAACGCTCATTTTCCTGCTGGGCTGCTGAAGACATCCTGTACAGGAGAGCACTGCATGGTTTAGACTTCCAGGCACTGCAAGGATTAAGTAGTAGTTAAGCAGAGAGTTCTTCGGCAAACAGCAACCCTGCAATTACACTTCATTAGCTGCACTTGATTTAATGACTAGGGGATGAAAAGGCCTTCCAACCACAGAGATGTTCGCAGGGAACACCACGGCACTCCAGCTGGCAACGGGGCCAGTGGCAACCCCTTCCAAACCTCATCCACTGGCAACTCATCACTCTCTTTCTAGAAGCCAAACAACATGCAGCTCTGCAAACTTTCTGCTTTAAAACATCTAATCTACATCTAATCTAATGTGGTCTACAGCATCACCCAGGTTGTCCCCAAATCTCAGATCACTCCAGAGCCTCAAGTTCAGTTCCCTCTGGTAGTTAAGAATTCACTCACTGGAGATTCAGAGCTCAAACCCACCACCAGCCCTTCTCACTCTGGTGCCAGAACCAGCCACGCTCCCTACAAGGTGGCTCTTCCATGGGATGAGGTGGAACAACACAGAGCAACACCTCTGCTTCTGAACAGCCTTTCTCCCAACTCCTGGACACACTTTTGCCCCATCACAAGCTTCTCACAAGCTACATCTCTTGAAGGCCCTGGACAGCAACATTGCCTGGTCCACTCCTGGGGAGCCGTGGTCTTTTGCCAGCCACAGCCCATCACTGGTTGCTCAAGCAAGATGTTGGGATTATTTGTTGGCCATTTCTAAGCTGCCACTTCTGGGTGGGGTACACACAAAATTATTCATCGTGACTTTTCTTACGCTTGCTAAGGTGAATACAAGACATACCAGCTATGATAATATGGGATGGAGAGCAGTTCGCATCCGTACAGCTCAAACTGGCTGTTTTCTAGGCTACTTCTAGAACTCTTGACACTTATTTTCTGGCTGTGACACTTCACCCTGTTCCTTTTCATTGAATTCCCTCTGAAAACAGCACAGGTTCAAACGGGTCACAACTTCCTCAGTAACAGACACTGAAATCTCAGAAAAGCCAAGGAAAGATAGGAAAAAAACGCATCTAAGAGGTGACTGCAGGAGACATTGACACATAGAGCTTTTGGTTTTGCTCTGCTCTACAAGTAGTGACAATAAAAATGGTGCACTTTTATTCAACAAACCTTGTTTCCTCCTTAGTCACTAACCACAGCAAAGTCTGTATTTCATTAGCAGAAGCAACAATATTCAAGCCTAAGTGCAGAAATCTAACACATCATCAAAGGTAGGAAGCTAGTTCTGGTTCCACAACCAAGGGAAGCATACCCCCGTTTTTCTGGCTGCAGCAACTGCAAGGTTGCTGTGTTCTTCCCCATTTTGTGTAGTGCTCCTTTTTAGACATTAATGAAGATCATTTATCTTGGTAGATTCACTTACGTGCTCCATTCTGGGCCTCCCAGTATGTCTCAAAACATGCTGCAGCTATCTAGTGTTTCAGTAAGGAGAATGTTGCCTTTCACTTAAGCCCAAATTAATTATCTGAATTAAAGATGCTTAAAACAAAATTATTGGCCATTAGCAAAACATTGCGTAAGTACAACCACGTACACAGCAAGTATTCTTCTGATGTTAACCACATCAGAGATGAAATAAAAGCAACGAGGAATTAGAAAGGCATTGAGAACAGTCCAAGCCAAACCGTATCCAGCTTTATTAAAGGTACTTTTCATAAACAATCATGGTAATTTAGGCAGGACATGGGCTACAATCTGCAACATTTTACAACAACTGTCAAATTCCCCTCCCTCCATGGACTACCAGAACGTAAAAGTTGCTATAAAACCGAAGAATCTTCATTTCATACTTGGTAGAGAGAAAAGTTTAGAGTGAGGGTGGACACTTTCACATTTAGCATGTTGTTTAACAACTCTTCACAAACCTACCCTGACTTTGAGAGGAAAACAAAACTTAAAATGCAGGTTTCTTAATCTGAAGATCCACAATATAAAAGAGGAAGCGCAGCTCCTGGCAGAGCTGTTGTACCCCCGAACCGGACACCCTGACAACACACTGGATGGCAAGTCCCAAAATTCCTGTTTTGCCATTGTTTCGGAGTGATGGATCTGGGTAAGCAACGTGGACACCAAAGGGAACATAAAGGGATCTACAAACTGCCGTTTGGAAGTGAGCAATGGGCATCTTGGGAGCTTTGATGTTCAGTCGGATGCACTTCACAGAGCTCAACACGTGTGCAGCATGAAGGGATCTCTTCCTCCTCTATTCAGGAAGAGCTCTTCTTCCAAAAAATTGGGAGACGGGGATAACTTTTCTTATTAAAATTTAGGTTCTGAGAAATAGACTAAGTGACATTTGTCCCCACTGCCCCCCCCCCCCCCCCCCCCAACACAACAACAAAGCGGTCTGTGTGCTAACAACATAGCTTAAAAAAAAGTAAAACAAAATTCTGCATTGTTATAAAACTTGATAAAAAATAGTATTTCAAACTGTACAGTCACCAGAAGTACACAGTTATCAAAAATTCACACATTTTACTTGGCTTCACCAGCACCTTCGGCTTTCTGTGCCTGGAAGAGAAAGGGAACCAGTCAATACACACCGTGCACTCACACCAACAGCTGGTGATCTGCTCTTCTTAAGAGCAATCCTCTGGACAGAGGGAATCATATCTGTCACCACTCTTTTAACAACGTGAAATCTAACATTCCAGGTACCCTAAAGGCAACGTGGAGTTGCTTTATTACAGCAGTTCAGAGCAAGGCAGAACAGTCATTTTCACGTGGCAGCTTCAACTGGCAAACAGGCAACTTTAACTCCTTAAGCTCCAAGCAACACCCCCACCTGTAGATGTGGTGTTAATGTCAGAAGCAACAGGTCCAAATGATCAAGTGATAATTTGTTAGCGCAAGCCAAGACCTGCCTGTGTGAGACAGCTGATGTGAGACACGCTGCCAGATCTGCTGTTATACCTGGTCTGTTTTGGCATCTCCATTTTCTGCAGGGTTGTTTCCCTCCTTGCCAGCATCACCCTTCCCCTTCTTTCCCTTGGGCAACTTCTCGCTCTTCTGTAAATGGAAGATGAGGTACGCTGTTACTGACAGAGTCCAAGAACTACCATGGTAAAACCCAACCCTGGGTGTTAGCATGACAAGAGAACACAACACACGACTGTGTGTGTTTAAGAGACTGACAACAACTCCAAAGAGTCTTCCCTTTGGTGTTTTTAAAGCCAATTTTGTAAAATTCCAAGGTTTTCAGTGTTTCCAGAAGTGGCGATGCAGCTCAATTCCATCCCCACATATACTATTGTTTTGCTAGTTATGACTGGACTAATCTAACCCTCACAACGCATTTATGTCTCAACAATCACTGCCACAACAACTTACCTTTGGAGCTGCCTTTTTAGGTTTAGGCTCTGGCTTGGGAGGAGCGGGCTTCTGTAAGTGAGAAACACCCCTCAGATTAGTCAAGTTATTTTAAGAAACACCCACAACCTGGCTTTAAAACAAACACTCAACCCCAACAGTTTAGCAATAGGAAAGCAAATCAAAACACTTGAACTTGAAGCACTTACTTGGGTTATCCATTATTCTCCTGCTCCCACAGCACCACACAATGGGGCAATTTGTTAAGCCAGTAACTTTCTTTCAACTGAACAATGCGTCTCTCCAGAATACCGCACACAGATGCAGTACCTAACACTGAGCTTAAACCTGCTCAATGTCGGGGCACCTCTGCTCGACACGAGAATACTCACAGCAGATAACCTCGCTGATCTCCGTTGTGGCTGTTTGAAAAGGAAAATGACTGCATTTAATGTGGTGGAATATGAGCTTACACAGGAACTTTCATTTCAAAGTAGTAAAAACCCAGGTATAAGCTTCTAGTTCCCTTTTTGCCCCCCTGTTCTCAAGGAACAGGGAGACTGTTCCAGTTGAACCCCTGCTAATAGCTGACAGTAATAAAGTAGATCTTTTCATGGTCACGGCTAAAAGAGAGGTCTAAAAGAGAGTTAATCCTTTGAAGAACCAGACTCCATCAAGCCCAAGCCTCCCCCCCTTGCTCCCCACTTCTTTATCTCGACGAAGTTCAACTTCTCTCCAATGTAAACACTCCATGATCCAACTTTCCTCGAATATTGGAACTTCTTACCTCATCCTTAACTTTGGCCTTATCGCCCTTGGTCTCTCCTTCAGCCTAGGACGTGAACAGAAGCACCGGACAGTTCGGGGGATGCACTCTCAGTCCCCAGCCCCGCACCGGCCGCCATTTTTAACCCTCCCCATCCCAAAAGGGAAACGTTGTTCCCCCCCCCCCCCCCCGGAAGGTGCCAGGCTCCGGGATCCGGGGAGGGGCTGGAGGCCGCCCCTGCGATCCCCGGGCCGGGCGGAGGCCCCTTCGCGACCCACCCCACGTCGGGGCGGGGAAGCGGCGCTGCCCCTGCAGGGAGGCCCCGCTCCCGCCCACAGCTGCCCCCGCGGGGCGGCGGTTTTGGCGGCAAAGCAGCGCGGCCGCTTCCCGCCCTTTCCCTCCCTCCCCCCCTCCCTCCGACCTCCCGCCAAAACCAACCGGATCGGACCGGCGCCGCTCCGCGCGCCCCCCTCCCCCCGCGCCCGTTAAGTCCGCCCCCCCAAGGCGCGGCCGGTAACGGTGTCCTCGCCGCCCCGCCCCCACCGCCGAGCCCGTTGCGGCCTCACACCCGTTACCGCCCCGAACGGGCGGGGGGGGGACGGCAAAGGAGGAGTCCCGCCCCCCCCACACCGCACAGGCGCTAGCGGCGAAGGGTTGAGGGGGGGGCACCGGGACTGTAGGCCCCTACGGCGGAGAGGGGCCCGGCGGCGCCACGTACCTTTCTCTTCGGCATGGCTCCGTGCGGGCGTGTTTGTGTGTGTGTGTGTGAGGGAGAGCGGAGCGCGGCGTGAAGGGGGCGGAGGGAGAAGGCGGAGGAAGGGCGGAGAGGTGGGGAAGGGAAAGGGGGGGAGCCGGGCGCGCTCGGTGCGGAGGGGGGGGGGGGGGGGAAGGGAAGTGAGGGCAGCGGCGGGGAAGAAGGGGGAAGGAGCGGGCGGTGCGGCGGGGCGCGGCGCGGCGCTGCTCCCGGCGGGGGCTCCGCTGGTGCCGGACCGACCCCGCGGATGGCGGAGCGGCTGTTTATAAAGTTTTATATAGAGCCGGACGCGGCCCAACCGGTTCCAGCCACGCGCGCGCCCCCTCCCCGCTTCCCGCGGGCGGGAAAACGCTGAGGGTGAAGGAGGAGGAAGGGGGGGGGGGGGCAGGCAAAAATAAGGAGGAAAAGGCAAAAAGAAGCAATGGGGGAGGGCGGCGGGACGGTGCCTGGGGGGGGGGAAGGGGGTGACCCCCCCACAACGCACACACACACACACACACACACACACACGCCGCTGTCTCCGCGGGGAGCTGCGAACCGTGCGCGGTGGGGGGAGCGGAGCGGAGCGGAGCTGTTCGTTCAGCACCGCCGCGGTGCTGTGCGGCCCGGGCCGGGCCCCCACCGGGCTCTGCAGGGCCCGTAGCGCTTCTCCTGCGAAATAAAGGGAGATGGGGATGGGTTCTGGTGAGCAGGAGCGAGGGAGAGGCGGCGGCGGGGCTGCAATGGGCAGAAGGAGTCGAAATGCGGGGAAACGGCATTAAAACACTTCGAACAGGGGCCTGTGCTCACGGTCACTTGTAGAGCCGGGCTCCTTCCCAAAGGGGCCGTGTCCCGCACTGGCACATGGGCACAGCCATTTGCTGCAAATCCGGATACAAGATGCACGCTTCAGAGTGCCCAAACTTCTCATCTCTTAATGGAGAAATCCAGCCCGAGGACCTCTCTCCCCTCCCTGCTACCTCCCAGGCTTTATCAGCCCCCAAAGGCTGTGCTGACTTTTCACATCTTCACCATACAGATGTGAATTAGGGGAGTTAAATTCTCCCTGAAGAAAGTCTATGGCTCTATTGCATAGAACCAGAGTGGTTTGGGTTGAAGAGACCTCAAAGCTCATCCAGTTCCAACCTCTGCCACGGGCAGGGACCCCTTCCACTAGGGCAGCTTGCTCCAAGCCCCTGTGTCCAACCCGGCCTTGAGCACTGCCAGGGATGGGGCAGCCACAGCTTCTCTGGGCACCCTGTGCCAGCGCCTCAGCACCCTCCCAGGGAAGAGCTTCTGCCTAAGAGCTCATCTCAGTCTCCCCTCTGGCAGGTTAAAGCCATTCCCCTTGGCCTATCCCTACAGGCCCTTGGCCAAAGCCCCTCTCCAGGTCTCCCATCAGCTCCCTGTTGGTATTTCCACAACTGCCACCAAGGTTCACTGGAAAGATGCGTCCCTGAAAGTCAGGGTTTGCCTGCGTAACTCACAGCCAACCCCAACTGGAAGGCCTGACATTTTACTGGATTAACCAATGCAGGTCAGATAAACCATCAGGTAACTCAAGCCTTTTTCCACTGTCTGAAGGGCATTTTTCTCCTCCCCTATTACAGCAAAGGCTATTTTATAAAAGGGACTCTTTCCCTACAAGCTTTCTGTAAACCAGACCCTTCAATTCCCACCCTTGCAACAGTAGTGCTACAGTGTGGAAAACCACCGCTGCAGCTTTGGTCACCTACAGCATCGTAACACAACCAAACCCCTTTTTAAGGTAATACATCCTCGGGTAGAAAACAGCTCTGGCCAAGCAGACTGCAGAGTGCTCCATCTCATGCAGAGCAAACTATTTCCACAAACAGCTTCCTGGAAGGTGAAGACAGAGAAAAGGAAAACAACAGCAAAGGAAGTTTCCAACCGACAGCTCCCATCATCTCACCATGCTTTTAGCCAAGCTACCGTTTGCTACTTACGCAAGAGGAGGTACGTGCATGGAGCTTCACTCAGGCAAGCCTTGGGGCAGCAGCAAATTGCTCACACCAGACTGTAAAGAGAACACAGCCTTCAAATTGTCTCCAGTCTAACAGGAATTAGATGAAGAGTCTGTCACAGGTTAAACAATATCACAATAGACCCAGAGACCGACTTCATCACACCTTAGGATAAGAAGCTCTACGTACTTTTAGATGTTCAGCTTGGGGTTTAAGTAAGTTTGGTACAAATAGGCTTTATTCACAATTTGACAATAGTTATCCTCTTCACAAAGTGCTGGGTTTGCAGCACGGACAAGTCTTTTGACTCTGCGTTTTCCTAGTTTTCACCTGGAGGCAAAAAGGAACACTTGAAATCCAGCACTGGCTGGTAGTGCTGCACCTGGATGTGCGTCAGAAACACCAATGAAGACATTTTCTGGTATTTTGACCATGGGGACGGAAACCAGGAGAAATCAGAGGTGGATACAGGCTTGGAAATAAGCTAACCCATGTCCCTGCCAATGGAACTCTGAGAACAAACCACACTCCACAGCTGCTCTGGCCACTCCCACTTCAATCAGTTAAATAATCCTTCAAAACCATATTGGCTGGGGGCAGAGGTTGGTTTTGGTACTGTATTCTGAGCCATGAAGTTAATTCCCAGTCATTCTTCCTTGCCTGCTGTCGTGGTTTAAACCCAGTCAGGCAACTTGCCTTAGCAAAGGCAACCTTTGCTAAGCACCGATAGTCAGCTTCATCATCAGCATCTTTGGCATTTGGGTTCTCCCAACACACAGTGCTCAGAAGGGATCGCGAGACTTTGGAGTATCTTTTTTCCCCTTACAGCAAGGCTGACACCACCTCACTTTAGCTCTCTGGGAGACAAGAGCAGATCTAAACCAGCAGAGTAAGGTGGGGAAAAGCCAAGATGCTCTCATGAAGTAGGCAGTGGGGAATATCTCTGCCACTGCTTGGCACGGGGCTCCCTTCCACACCAGGAATTACCCTCTCCCTGCAGGAAGCAAGGCTCCCTTTATTGAACAGCAGAGGAAATCTCCACAGAGATTCACTATGGAAAGAATTCAAGTCTGGACTGATTTAGCAGGACTGAATTGGTTTGCTTGGGCCAATTCATGAGGAGTCAAACACAACCAGAGGCTCATTTCGGGTAACTTCTTGTCACCAAAACCCCCAGACCTGTAAAGTATCAAGCAGCAGAGATACAGTGGGGTGTGCTTATTCTCCATCACGAGGGGCAGGGAGGCGAGTCAGGACGGCACTACCTTCCTCGGCAGCATTCACAGAACTAGAAGGGTTCACAGTACTCTCTGTCCCTGCCCTTGGTCAGGGCCAGCAGGGACAAGTCTTACAGCAGCAGCCCTGTGTCCCCACAGCGAGTGAATTCCTCAGGGCAGCAACTGTTCCCTCTAACACAGATTAAAATGGTCTTCCCATGAAGAACCCAGCACCTGTGTCATGCGGACACCGAACACAATCTCTCAAAGAAGTCCGCTCTCTTGTGCTCCAGTGCCTGCAGGAAGCTCTGGATTCTCTCCTCCCTCATGGCAGTGCATGTCTGCAACAGTGTCCACCGGCGCCGAGAGTCTCCGTGGGATGCAACCCCCTCCTGCTGCAGCTTCTTTGCCACATAAGCCTGATCCCTTTCCATCTGCTGTCGCCTCCTTTCTTCCATGTAGGAGTCTCTGGCCTTCTAGAGTGAAAAGCAGTAGAGTGTTAGCACTTTAGCAGGCCTTTTAGCTCATCTGTGGTCAAGCAGCATAGGTTATGGAAGAAACAGCCTCTGCTTGGGCCATGAGGCTTCAGATTAAATGAAGGGTGGCCCTGCATCTGCCTCCTCCTGCTTGACTGGTTATAAAGAGATATAGAGATATGCTTCTGGACCTTCTCCCCAGGAGCCAAGTCTGCTCACAGCATCAGCTCCTAGGCAAAATAGTTAAAGGTCACAGATTGTGGAGAAACCCTCAGATGCTGGAGAGGAACAGCATACAGGAGGACTTTTAAACCACAGACGTACACACAATCTATCCTCACCAGTGTCACTGTAGAATCTTTGATCCTATTCACATGGCATCTGAAAGGGGTTACAGGATTCAGAACACTTACTTATGGGGGCAATTCTTTGAGCAGATGATCAGATATTGAGCTAAATCAGCTACAGCATAAAGCATGAGTGGGCTCAGCATTATTAGTGATCTAATAATGCCCTGGCTCCAGACACAGCAGGATGGGCAGGAGAAAGGTAGAGGCAGTAGCTACCCTTGCCTACCCTTCAAGGATTGGAATATTTTTGCAGAGCATCACTTTGGGATTTCTTCTTATTGCACATTTCATAACCTGCAACCTCCAACAGCAAACACGCATCTGCAGCCTCCAGTTTTAGAAAAACAAGACTAGAACTGGTCACTGCGACACAACCTGACACACACACACACTCGCTGGGGAGTGCTGGCCTTTCAAACAAGCAAGAAAGAATTATTCTAATGAGAGCCTGACTCACTCTTCACCACACTTTCCCTATGCCTCAGTCTATGCTCTGGCACTGTAAATTAGCATTTGTTGTGCTGGGAACAAGAGTGGAAATATCCCTAGCTACAGAAAGCTCACTGAATTGATAGCACTCCACTGCTGCAGCTCTGTTGAGTAGAAATGCAGAGATCATCAGCCTGTTCCACCCCTGAACAGAGTGAACCTCTGCCTGTTCACCAGGAAAGGCTTGGCGTGACCCCTTCCACAGGGCAGCTTTGCCAACCAACATCTGCACCCTCTTCCTGGGTCCACCACACACCAAAATCGAGTTACAGCTAATCCTGGGGCTAAGTGGGGACAAACAACCAGCTAGAAGACTCCCTTGAGCAGCAGGCTAAGTGGGAAATGAAGACAGCCATTAAAGGTGATGCTGTGAGTTGCTGGAAGGGAGATAGTTTTTGCCAACACCTCCAAATCAAGGTGGTTGGGGCTTTTTTTTATGTACCTTGTTAAACCTTCCATGCAGCTGCTGTAACTGTCTCTAGTGTCCTGAACACAGCAGCACTCTCCCAAAGCAGACATAGCTACTGCTATATACTGTGGTTTCTCAGCAAATCAACCCCTGAGCCCCAGGTCCTAAATCTGATCAGTTCCTTCGAGTCAGATATCCTCCCTTCTGCACAACTGGACTGCATCCCCTGAGAAAAGGGCAGCCTTATATACTGCAAAGTGGATCTCACAGCAAGAAAACTGACCAAAGAACAAAGCTGAACAATAAGAAACCTTGATAATAGCATAGCGTGAACACACATAGCCACAAATAAGAACGAAGAAAAGACGAGACAAGCTGAGAACAGACACAGCATTTGTCACCCACCAGAAATGAGCACTAGGAGCAAAGGCAGAACAGTGACCTTACTGTTCAACACTGTTCAAGACAGAGGCCAAGCTGATGTCAACGACAAACACTACTGCCTTTTTTGCTTTTCTCTTCATGCAGAAGGTGAATTGTCATTAGTTGTACTAATACAATGAGTTGCTGGTAGGAAAAGGGCAGAAAAAGGAATTACAGAGGTTAAGGACGTGGAGAATTTGAACGTTTCCAGACTGACTGAACCTGATTAAACTCACCCATAACCATGGCTGTCTATAATCTTTGACAGCTCTCAGAGGTGAGCAAGGTCCCTGAAGGCAGAAAAGGGCAATATAATGCCTGTCTTTAAAAGGAGAGGACCCAAATAATTAAGGAACAGACATACTCAGCAGCCAGATACAGCAGAGGTAAGAGTCACCGCACTGAATTCCTCCTCCGGCCAGTCACTGCTGTCTCTGTGCTACAAGCTGGTGCCCCTCACCTTTCTCCATCAAGAGCTCCAGCTCCCAAATTTGTTTTGCTTAAAAATAACCAGATTACTAAATCACTACTAACTTGGCCAGATTTATCAGCACCAGGTCAGGAAGAACTCACAACAAAAGAGTGAAGAGGAGAGGAACAATGACAGCAAGCAATAGGAACAAACTCAAGTAGGCCCATCTGGACCCACCAGAAAGTGGACACTTGCCCACAGTCTCACAATGCACGCAGCCTCACTTCAGGTCCCAGAAAGGAAACTCTAAACCTACTTGTAACAAGCCTGAAAGCAACAGAGGTGGAGGAAGAGCATGCAGATTCTCCCTGCTCATTCCACAGTGTACTCAGCAGTCTTTGCATAAACCACTGATGAAGTGGTTTGAGTTGAACTGGCTGATTTTATGCTGTAGCAAATCAGGAGTGCTTCCTTATTCTGTCCTGTCAGCTGAGGAGTGGAGACAGATGCTTCCAGCTGGTGGAATGAGCAATGAGTAATAGAGACAGTGGTGACTTCAGATATTTTAGGTATTCCTCAAAAGAGAGGAGTCTGGCCACACGCTAAGATACAACAGACCACACAGGTACAGGAGAAGCCACACATCCAACATTACCTGCAACTGAAACAAGATTACCCACACTGAATGAACAGTCCCTCTGTTCCCACCTGGCACACTCTCACCTGATCTTCAGCACGTTGCTGTGCAGGGAACATGTTGTGCTGAGCTTTCTATCCCTTCTCCAGCTCCCTTACCTGTAAAGCACTGTAGTTCATCTGGAACCGAAGGATAGCCTCACACAAGTTCCAAAAGGAATATTCTGGCCACAAGACTGACTGAAACACCAGGCATGAATGGGATGTCTGCAGAAAACAAGATCACCAATAATTTAGTCATTTAGCAAGGGAAAAGTCATCACAATGCATCTCTAATGGTCAAATTATGCCAGATCTCCCACAAAGATTTTACCTAAACTGTGTTACCAGATTCTACTTAAAATGAAATAAATATTGGCCAGGAGAGTTTGAAATTACACAATGTAGTCTTTCCAATTAGTTTTTAAATGCTGGGACACCAGTCATCCATTTCTGCAAAGATACCAGCAGAATTCTTTGTAATGCTATGGTGGCCTTCACAGAGGTATTTTTTATAAGCTTAAGCATCACAGACTTACAACATAACTAAAATAGCAACACTGGACTACCAAAAGCTGAGTGAAAGGAATAACAGATGAACTGAGGATCAGGACATGACATGACATTTAATCAAACGACATCCTGTGTTGCTCCTTACTGCCCACTCATAGCATTTAAACTGCTTAATGAACCCACGAGGTGCACTGAATTGATTCTAATGCTGCATGATTCAAGTTTCCAAATTAAAAGCCTGCTTTTGCCATCAAGGTCCTCAAAGTTTCAGGTAAAAGTGTTCCTATGACCATTACCACAATATCTAACACTTAATGGACTCTCTACAACTCTTAAAATTGTGATGCTACAGAAACTTAGTGTCAATTCTATACAATCACCACCATAAGGACATTTTCCTTGACATCAGAGAATCATCCTGAAAGCATGATTTCCTCCTAGTTTGGGGCCATCAGGACACACACAATTGATAGTGAAGGGAAATTTGCACTACTGCTCTGGTGTGTGAGCTGGCAGAGCAGGAGCACAATCACACGTTCTCCTTTGCTGCTCATGCTGTAATCCATAACACGGGCAAGAGTACAGGTCCTCCAAAAACACAGGGAGGAGAGGGGGTGCCTTGGAAGGCAACCACAACTCAGGCCAGACAGCTTCTGTGAACCTGCCAATTAAATTACTTGGAATAAGAACATTTGATGTGGTTGCTTAAAGGCAGTGGGGTTTTGGCTGTGTACATGTAAAACAAAATGTTAGCCTTAAGTAAAGCAGCTCAACTCAAATGTTCTCCTGCAAAATCTGGGTTACAAAGAATAAGGCCTAGCACAGAAGAGAGAAATGGAAGTAGCTTTCGATACTGTAACTGCAAATACATGAGCTTTAGATGCATTCTGAACTTACTAGGTCTGAGCTTGCCAGCCTTGTCATGCTTGATTTGACTATGCCAGCCTTAGAACACATCTTCTGGGGTCTTGTTTCAGTATGAAAGCCTAACAAACTTCTGAAGCTGTGACAAGTCAAGCATGTACCTTACGTGTATGTTACAGGGTTACACCTCCAGCTGGCATGTCACAAACACGTCTCCCAGGGATGTAGAAATCTTCCTCATCCCAGGAAACATGTCGCCAGGTTAAATTAAAGCCAGGAATTTACTAACAAATGAGGAATTACCTAAATGTGAGGCACAAAGGATGAGCAATTCATGATTTCCTTAGCTGCTGTCAGCTAGACTAATCTGTGAGTTCCCATTGTTTTCGGGATGATACAGTGTCAGACTCAGGCTGCAAGGTATTTTAGGCAATCACAGAACTGCAAGAAACAGGTTCCTCAGAGATGCCCCAGCACTTAGCCCATCCAAGAAGTTACCTAACCCCTGGCAGAGAGAGTTTAAGAGCCCACATGTCAGCTCATGCCTGAAGTCAGCAGAACACTCTGATATAAAGATGGAATATGTCAAGAAGAAAACAAAGACTTTACCTGCCAAAGTAGGAAATCACTCAGTCGAACCTCTCCAGAGGTTCGAATCAGGAGGTCTGGGTCAGGGGAGTTGTTGGTGTACAGACACTTATCAAGCAATGATTCAGACACGTCACTGAGAGAGACAGAGGCATCTTACTGAGATCACTTTCCTGACCCAACAGAGGTGGCACTGCTAAATCAGAATTACCGAGGGGTTTGGTTTCTTTCTAAACACAGAACTGCAGATTAAAACTGGGTGGTGGAGCTGTCTGTCCACACAGCCTGTCATCAACCTGCTTCTGTTGGATACTGCTGTCTGTTCCACAGGCTAGTTCAAATGTTCTTTCAGCCCCTAAAGCATCCCCCGTGTGCTCTTGGGATGGAACCAGACTATGAGGACTTCCATCTGGAGCAGACAGCACACTAACTACTCCATATCCTCCAGGGTGGAGGAACAGTTTAGTATTCTTGATTCATCTGTTGTTTGACCTCATAGCTAAGACTGCCAGCCAAGCAGCCAATTGTTGTGGCATAAAATCTGCCTTCATATTTAAACTAGCTTAAGACACAGACCTAATTTCTCTTCTGTCTTAGTTGTATATCTATCACCATGGTAACTGCCATAATAAAAAACAAACATTGCATCGTAGCTTTAAGTCATTTGTTCCAGTCATACTGGTTTAATGAGATCTATTTAAAAGCCACTTGGCTTTTGAGGGGTTAGTAACAAAGCGTAGGTGGGAAGAGAGGCAGTTTTCACCTATGAAGCCTCTCAGAGAAAGACAAGAGTTACCTGGGTTCCAGCAGTCCTTGTTCCACCCCCCATGCCATCTCCCTGACAGCATTGCTGATTTCATGTCTCGATGTGTATGCAAAACAAACATTTAGAAAGCATCTGAAAAGAGAAAGATGTGAAAGACTAACCTAAGGAAGGCCCAGCAGATGACAGAGGGAATATCTACATCAGTTACATGTGCTTGTAGGACAAAGCACATAAAAAGGCACAGCATGTCTGCCAAGTCTCAGCCTTCAGGTAGAAGATGTATCAGCTACTTCAAGCTGTGTGTTACTCACTTGTTGTAGTTCCTTGTTGCCAGCACAGCTTGGGCAATCAGCTCCTGAATATCCAAGGGCAGAAGGGGCAGGTCCCCGAGGACACGGATGCACACACCATGTTTCTTCAGGTTCTCCCTACGCCCAACAAGAAGAGTGAGGACTACAGAAAACAGATCAGTCTCTACTGCACAAGTGCCAGATCTGCCTTGTTCAACCAGATGAAGACAGGAAGCAGCAGGCACAGCTCAGAATTAGAAAAAGGCAAAATGACCAAATGTTTTTCAGGTGTGGAAAGCTGCCTTAGATTTGATCATCCCAAACTGTTCATGAAGGGAAACTGATCATTCCCCATGCAAGTTCCTGAGGTACAAATGTAATCAAAGGACTAGAAAATGATCACAGATTAGGCATTCCTACCTGAAGTTATGAAAATCCACATGGAAATCTTACAATACAACCACAGACTCTTGGTACCTATATCTAATTAAAAATTAAGATGACTAATGGTCACCCACAGAGTGGCACAGCTACTTTCTGGTGCAAGGAAAGATTAATGTATCAATGAGGGTGGTGGAGTGAACATCAGAGGAGACAGGGAGTCATCCATGCCTGCTTATAGCAGTATTCTGAGCAGACAGGACATCCCATGGGATCTTATGGCTTCCTGCTGCTGTCTGTCTTCTGCTGCAAACTCCCTGATGAAGGGCTGCATTGGGTAGAAAGTAGGGAAACGGGCTCTTTGAATCACAGAGTACTGCAGTGCTCAGGTAGCCCTGATCTTCCCAGCTCCTACCAGCACACCCAAGCTATCCTCTCCCTCCTTCCAGCTGTGCTCCTTTGCTGCCTTTCAAATTTACCTTGACCAGATAAGGACCCCTTCTGTGCACGAGTCAGGCATGGGGAAACCAACACATCCACCGAGTTACTGGGCAACACAGCACTGTAACACTCCTCCCTGCTCACCCAGACCTCTACTAGTTTCATCTACTCACAATACATTAACTAGCTCTCCAACTCCAACAAGTGATTTAACACACTGTGTGCCCATATGCAGAAGTCTCAGGTTACCACAGCTCAAGTTACTGAGCTGAACTCTGATCTGCCAAGAATATTGCGACAGAGTTTAAGACAAGGCTTTGAGACTTCTGGAAACAAGGCACAGAGCATCTTGTGCTAAGCAAGAATTCCTAATTGTGCTGTGCTTATTCGAAAGCTGCATTGTCCCAGCTGCTTGCCTGGGACTGTTGCAGTGAGCCACAGGATACAGACACAAACCCAGTGTGCATGGGGACTGTGCCCACTCGGGAGGTGTACATCCCATCCGGGTGGGCAGAGTCCCTCAACCCAAAACTCTGGCTGGAGAAAAAGGCTTCCTTCATTTAATCCATTTTCACAACTAGTAACATCCCTGTAAACAACTCCTAATCATGTTCTGCTTTAGTTCCACAATGTGGGATACAGACATGAGAAGATTCTTACTGTTCTTCCAGTAGGCGGCTAAATTTCTGCCTTGCCAAATCCATTAGTCCATCCACCTCCTCCTTGGAGCGTTTAAAGTTCTCAATACTAAAGGCATAAACAGTGACCTCCCGAATGCCAAGGTTTAAACACCACCGCAGTGTCTGCAAGAAGACAAAACAGAGTGAAAAACAGAAGCCGGATGAGCAGACTCAGACAATCAGGTCAGCAAGACCCAGCTTCTCCACTGCTATAACCTTCCTGTTATTTTCCACTATGCTAAGACTGGATTATAAGAAACAATCATAGAAAGCTGCAAATAAAACCTACTTGATGAGAATTTCAGATTCATTTTAAAGAACAGGGAGAAAACAGCAATTCTACGGATGAGAATCCATAACAGATATGGGACTAATCCAGCCAGGGGAAAGCACCTCTTGCAGATAACACTATGAATTATTTAAAACCATACCTTTCAAAATCGTTTCAAAGAAATTCAACTTGTTTCACAGAATTAAAGCCTCAAGATCTGCAAGGTGGATATTTTAATTGAGTGCAAAACAGAGGGGAAAAAAATAGCTGATGAGAATGACTCTGCAAGACAGCAGACAGACAGGAGGTGAAGCTGGGAACCCTGATGACTAACATCAGCTCCAAGCACAGGCCTGACTCCAGTGAGGAAAAGGAACACAACACACCAGGAAACATGGCTCAAGCTTTCAACACACAACTCAAAGGCAGCAAATGTCCTCCCACCTGAGCCAGCTTATCGAAGCCTTGCGAGTGCCCCTGCTGCCTCTCCACGTGGCACTTGCGGGCGTAACGACGGTTGCCATCCATGATGAAGGCCACATGCTTGGGCATTGGACCTGCCTGGAAAATGAGGAGAAACCCAACAGAGCACACAGCCCAGCTGGCATCTTGCACTGCAGAGTTTAGTGCCACCATTCCTGGCAGCACTGCCTGTTTGTAGGACTGCAATGTTATCTCCTAGATTCAAGTCTGGAGGTGGAAGGAGCACAATGCTTATGACCCCTTTGCTAACCCCAGTTTAGGCTCTCTAAAAAGCATGTCAGTATTGACATCTGCCTAAACTGAACAGCAGCTTGGCCCTCCCCATTTCTTTCATGTAACAGAGAGCTGCCGTAAGCAGCAGTGCCACAGCTACCTCTCTGCAGCCATGGGGAGGGTGCACACAGGGTTATGCTGCTGCTATTGCAAGTATTTGTTATTTCAGAGCACAAGGGCATTCTCACAGACACTTCAGAGAGAACAAAGGAAGTCATAAGACCTTCTCCCAGTTGAGTATTCTTTTCCATCAGGTCTGCACAGACCCTTTTCACAAGGACATCGTCACCAGTCTCAAGACTCTGCTGAGCAGAAGAATCTTCCTGGAACCGGTGAGTTGTTATTCTAATCAAGAGAAACTCAGTTTCATTTCTTAAGACTCACAATCCAACCATATTGCTTCTCTCCCTTCTCCTTCCATGCCCTGCCTTCGTCAGCAAGGGCACACACCATGGAAGCCTGGGAGTGTAAGCTCATTATTGGCAAGCACTGCCTACAGCATTGCTCATTTGCAAGGCTAAGCTTAAGTAATCTTCTGTCCTTGACTGCTAAGGGATGTACATCCAGTGCCAGCACCAACACACACCCTTTCTAGAATAGAGCAGCCACAAAGGCAGTTCCACTCTGCACCCCGAGGAACCTCCCAGTCCCTTACCACAGGTAACCAAATTAATTCCTTACCTTAATGATGTTGGCACAAAATCTCTCTATGATGGTCAGCTCGCCCTCTCTGATCCATGACATGTTTTATCAAGAGCTCCTTTTCTTTTTCAATGGGAGGATGAAAATAAAAGGGTTAGAAGAATCTGAGCCCAAAACTACAAATGATCACCTTAGAAAAATAAGCTTTGACTAGCTGCTTTGGAGCCCTTTCTATCATCTGTGCAAGTACTTTGATAAGCAGAACATGGGGGAGCTCAGAAATGAGCACTGGAATTTTCCAGTGTGTGTCAGCAAAGTGGATTCCTTGGATTCTTTTTTCTTTGGTAACAAGAAGAAAACCCACATTCCGCATCTTCCAGCCACGGTGCTGGTGGGTTGGGACACACACACAGTTTGGGCAACCACCAGGAACGTCACAGGGTGGCAGCAGCACAAACTGACCTTCAATGCTTTTGTGTCGGGAGCTGCTGGAAATCCTTCAAATGATGCAACCCTCTACACCACCAACTGCCCTGCACTTGTGTCACGACTGATATTGCTTTTCCTTCACAGGGGCAATTTCAGCTCCAGAGCTGTAAAAACACTGGGGGTTTTACCACATTATCCGCACATCAAATACCAAGATCTGGTTTGAGTTATCAAATCTGCTGAGCTTCCACATTAACCTTCAACTCCCTCAGCTAGGAACACTCAGAATGTGGGCAAAGCAGCTTTGAACAGAGAGCTGTGGGGGCAACAGTCCAGATCCAGCCTCTCATCTAGGGACCAGAATAGATTCAAATTACACTGATTACATTAGTTTTCATGGGGCCTCCTCCCTCAGGAAGAGATGTTTAGCCACAGACGCAGCCACAAAACATTAAGGCAAAGAACTGCTGAACCTCGGCCTCTGTTACTAAAGCTCTTAACGCTCCCCTTGACCAGCTCGGTCTGAAAACACATCCTCTTCCACCGCTGTCGAAGCAACCCACCCTTCACACAGTCACCTTAAAGAACAACCTTCACACAGGCGCCCCGTGCCTGCACACCGACACAGAGCACCGGGGGGGGGGGGGCAGGACCCCCTCCTGCCCAGCCCGTGGGCGCAGGACCTTCATCCCGCAATCCCTACCCACAGCACGGGGTGAACAGCGGCGGAGGTAGCGGGGGGGGGGGGGGGGGGGGGGGGGGGGCGGGAAGGCCGCGCGGAGCGGGGTGAACAGGGGCGGCGGGCAGCGGGGCGGCCTTCAGGCCTCCCCCGGCTCCCGGAGGGGAGGGAAAGGGTGGCCGGCGGGCGACAGCCGGTGGAAGGAGACAGCTCCCACCGCAGAGCAGAGCACAGCCCCAAAGGGCCGCCCAGCTCCAGCTCCAGCTCCAGCTCCAGCTCCCCCGGCCCCGCCACCGCCCGTTACCTCTCCCGGCGGCGCCGCCTCAGCCTTCCCCAGAGGGTGACGTGCCCTTCCGCCTACGTCACCCTCCCGCGCCCAGGGCTGGAGGCGTGCGCAGGCGCGCGTGCCGCAGGGCGGGAGGGAGGGGCTGGCGCGCAGGCGCGGTGGTGCCGTGAGGTGGCTGAGGGGAGCGGGAGGCGATGGAGGGGTGAAAGGGAGCGGGCTTTGAGGCAGGATCGGGGCTGGGGGGGCTGAGGGCGGACAGGGTTGGGGCGTGCCAGGGCAATGGGGGTGTTGGCAGGTCACTGCAAGCTGCGGGTGGGACTGGGGTGCTTATAGGGCCCGTGCGGCAAGGCCGTAGTGGTTATGGGGGCTGGTTGGGGTATCCCCCTTCCCTCTGCACAGGCAGCCCCAGTTTGGGTCTGGGCTCCTCAACCGCAGAGGAGGAAGAAGGCAAGAACACAGAACATCACCAGCAGCCACTGCCCATGGTCTTTATTATTATTATTATTATTATTCCAGAAAAGGAAATAAAAACAACACATTTTACATAGTTGGTACAAAAACAAATTCAAATAAACCGAGGGGTTAAAACCTGCAGCAGCAGGAACTGGGGATCCCGCTGCAGGGACTCCACTGGGAAACCTCTTTGGGAAATGCCCACCCCTGTTGCTCCCTCCCTCCCTCCCTCCCGCTTCATAAACCCCCAAGAGTCTGACACAAACACGCTTTGGTTGCTAGCAGTAAACATGGATTATTACATTCTTCCGTCTCCTCGTAGACAATCGTGGGAGTCGAGGCTTTCGCACCCGGGGACACCCCCTCGTGAGGGACGTCTTCTCCTCATCATACATTCAAACGCTCCCGTGTTCCAGCAGGACCCTGAGTGTGCAGCCTCACTGGCCCCTAATGCATAGTGCCCAGCGCCTGCGAGCCGAGCGTGGGCAGGGGAGGGGGGTGATGATGCAGCAATTTAGTTCATTATTGTCAAGACACGGGAAGAACCACCATGGGAAGAGCGAGGAGATGTAACTCAACCCCATCTTCTCCAGTGGGGCTTCCCGTTACAGAAAAAAACTCCCTGTTTTCTTGGATCCCGGTACCACGCTGGCTCCAGGGGGGGAAAACCTGAGTGATTCTCTAAGCCATTTACTTCAGCCTAGGACAGGGATGGTTACAGAGCTCCTGCCCCTTGCAGCTCTGTGTGGGGGCAGTACACAGAGGACATCCTCTCTCCCTCATCCATAACCTATTGGATGCTTTGGCTATATATTTTTTTTTCCTTTTTCTTCTTTTTTCCTCTTGCCTTTTGTAAACAATAATCAAGGAGAATACTGAGAGAAACGGGAAGTTTGACAGAGGTCTTGACACACACTATAGACATCTAGCAGAAAAAACACCAAACCATTAAACAGGGGGCAAGGGGGGGGGAAGGTCCTACATGATTCTTGAAGACAGAATGAGGGGTGGCAGCAGTTTCCCTGCCACAACCGAGGTGCCAGGGGAAGGCCAACAGCCCCCAACAACACGGCAGCAGGGCTGAGGCGCAAGGCTTAGACGCGCAGCCCAGTGCACTCTTATTGCATTTACCCCGTTCAGCCAAAAGCTGTTTTGCTGAAGTAGTTTTGTACTGATCCCGTTGCTAGTCAAGAACTTATAAAGTCCTTCCCCACACCCTCCCAAGAAGAGACCACCACCTCACCATTACAACTACGGGAGCAGGGCAGGCAGCCAAGGAGCTGCTCTCCATCCTCCGTGTGCTGCAGGGCAGAGAAAAGCCTCAGAGGGGTCACTGGGCTCCAGCAGCCTCAGCAAGCCCCATCCATGAGGATGGAGTAGGTGCTCCCCGTCTGCTCCAGCCCTGCTCTGCACCTAAACCTATTGCTACCTAAAACCCAGCAGAAACAGCACCCGTGTCCTGACATGCCAGCACAGGAAGGCTCCAGCCAGCCCCCAGGCTGCAAGTGGAGTGTTAATGCCCCAAAACCAGGGATCCAGAGTTTACCCCAGCCATTGTGAGCCAGCATTTGGGAGAAGCCAGGAAGGGAGAAGAAAGAAGAAGCAGTTGTACCTCCCTTGGACTTGGGTCCACCTTGGCACCAGGCCCCTTGTCCCAGGAGGTCACAGCAGCCTTTTGCCTGAGGCTGAGTTAGGGCAGGGGAGACTGAGGTTATCCTCAATCCCAACAACCTCCCTGGCCACTGCCTGCTCTTGCCATGTCCCCCTGAACAGGCTGGGACCCCCATCCTGGCTTTCCAGCCCCCAGCCACACGGCACCAGCCTGCTGGGAGCCTGTGCAACATCCCAGCCCGCAGGCAATGGGAGGACTTGGACATGGGGCAGACTGGAGTGTTCCCATTGGGACAGCAGGGAGGGGACATTGGAGCATAAACAGGAGAGAGAAATGGAGGACAGTCCTCAAAAGCCACCAGGCTGGGGGAAAATCTGGAGTTGAGGAGCCAAAATGGGCTCTAGCAGCTGTTCCCATGGCACTGCCTGGCTTCTCCATCCCCACACACTGATCTACAGACCCAAACTCCTCCTCAGTCCATGGGGAAGGGAAAGAGACTCTTATTAAATCACAGTTAAAAAGAAAACAAATCCCAAACACACCAAAAAAACACCACTGAAAAGCTTGACAACGACAGTCCACCTGGCAAACATCCAGTGAGGTAGAGCTACACTTCCAATACTAACTTGGTCATGGTTTTGTGCTGTTAGAAAAAGCCTTCCTCTCTGTCCAGCACTGGGCTACAGAAGCATTTTATCCCTGAGATTGCTTCAATACCTGAGAATAACTTGCAGGAATTATGTCCTTTCTCTCTCTCTCTTTTTTTCTTTTTTTTTCCCTTTTTTTTTTTCTTAAAGATTAAAATATACAAAAATACAAAACCAGAATATTTATATTAAAAAAAAAAATAAAAAAAAAAAACCCCACCAAAGACGACAAACAAACCCAAAGATACATCATTCACGCACGTCCTAGTGCAGGTTTCACTTGGTGTTGGCTTTGACATGGACCAGGGGGGCTGCCCACCGGGGCAATAAATAAAGGCAAGACTTAGGGGGGGGCGGTGGGGAGGGGGGACAGCAGCAGATAACAGCCGGGGCACCTTTTCCCTCTGCCCCTGGGGAGGCTCAGCCCAGGAGTAGGGCTTGGGCAGGAGGAGCAGAGACGTGGCTTTGCCCTGCATGAGTTTAAGCCATGGCTGGATCTGTGCAAGCAGAGGGTTCTGTCCTCAGCCTCTGAGGGAAACGCTGCCAGCAGCATCCCTGGGAGCTGGCTCTGCCCAACACTTAGGGAGGAGCATTTCTGCTCTGTGAAGCCCTCCTACTCCCCAGCTCTGCATTTCAGAGGCAGGGAGAAGCCTTAGAGGGGAGGAGCTGGCTGCATAAACCACCTTGTGCTCTCTGGGCTGGCACTTAGGAAGAGGTAGGGGGAAAATAAGTGTTTTTCTTTCGACTTGATCTTCCCCAAGCTGCAGCTCGCAGCCCGCAGCAGGCAGCGTTAGCCCAGACCCCAGAGATGCCCCATTTCCTTCCAGACTGAGCCCAAAGCTGGGCTCTGCTGCTTTCAGCAGTGGGGCAACCACAGAGAAACTGCAAATCCCCAGATCAATCTGCAAGTGAGAAACTATGAGGGGACCCGTGGGGCCAGCCCACAGCATCTCCCCAGTGCTCTGCAGCCAGCCTTCCCCTCTTGGCCTTCCTCCTTGCAGCAGAGCGGGATGGGGCAGGCATAGGAGTGGGTCCCCTGCCGCTCATCCAAGCCATGCTAGAGCCTGCTTGAAACTCAGGAGAACAAGGAGCCAGAAGCTCCTCCCTGAGGTGTCGCTTCTCTGCTCCTCCTCCCAGAGACGCTATTGCCTGGCTTCCTTTAGGAGAAGAATAAAGTTAGATGAAATACGGGTTTGGTTCTTTTTAGCTGGAAGAGGTGTGTTGGGCCCTGCTTCCCCTATGTTTGGAACAAGCCATCCTGATTAAAGGCAGAGCTTTTCCCAGGCTGGGAACAGGGGGAAAAGGTCTGTGCGGGGACACCAGGTCCCTGCCATGAGCACTGCTGCCTTCCCTCCCCAGTCTTTCACCCTGCCGTCCATCCTCCGAGCCCCCGCGGCTGCCCGTTGCCTTGCCAAAGCCTTTTCATCCCGGTGGAAGCCCCCTCTCCCTGCCGCCCACCATCATTCCCGGGTTTCGGGGAGGAGGGCTGAGCTGTGCATGTCCTCCTCCTCTCGGAAGTAGGCAGGTTTGCCCTGGGAGCTGGGGGACTGCTGTGCTTTCGCGGGGCAGTTGGCGACCATGTGGCTGATGCTCTGGCAGAAGTGGCATTTCTTGGGCTGCGGCGGGAGCTTGCACTCTTTGGCATGGTGGTCCAGCCCACCACAGTTGTAGCATCTGCGGGGGGGGGAGGAGAGAGATTCCAGGAGGAGAAATACAATGAGGTGGGATGCTGCCGCTGGCCGTGCTTGGGACCCGTCTGGCTCCACAGCCAGCGCTGGGCTTCACATGGGTGGCTGCTGCAGGGATGTGGGGCAGGCTCTCTGGGGGTGAATGGTGGCCCTGGGCTTGGTCCCTGCAGAGCCCCGTCTCAGCCAGTTTGGGCCTGGCTCAGTGGTGTTGCTGGTACCCAGGAGATGGCAGCAAACCCCTGCACTGAAACCAAGCATGGGGACAAAAAGCAGGGATGCTGGGGGGGCTTCCACCTCTCTGGCTCCATCATGGTTCTGGCTCCTGTGATACAGACCCTGCACCCAGGGTTCCATGCTATGGACCAAAAGTCTGCAGCAGCACAGGAACAGGCAATAGGACAACAGCTCAGTTACAGGGACTCTGGCCACCAATGCTGGGACAAACCCCAGATGTGGTTTCTCTTGTGGCTGTACCCTTGCAGCACTCATCCCCTCAGGTGCCACAGAGCAGTGTGGGCAGAGGAAGCTGCTGCCTTGTGTGCATTTGAAATCCTGCATCCATCCAGGACAGCCACAACCCTTTTCTCTTTCCTTTTCCTTCCCCATCCCTTTCTGACTCATTTGAGAACTCACTTGTGTGTGAAATGCCAGGTTGGCTGGGCAGCATCCACTGGGAAAGCCAGGATAACGCCTCTTGGGGCAGCCAGGATGGAAGGGATGGGAGAGGAGTGGGGGGATGAAGGGCTGGCCACAAACTCGCCCTGGGGCTCCCGGCCTCACCGTGGAGATGCTGCCAGGATGTCCGGCCCTTTCCTTCCCACAAGGAAGGGTTTCTCTCCAAGAAAATTACCCATGCCCAGCACGGATCCCCCCGCCGAGGGCAGCGGCCGCCCGGGGTGTCCCTGACCTCTGCCCTTCACTGCTGCTTTGCTGCCCTTTCCCCACCAAGCTGCATCTGCCACTCATTAACCACTAAAGGAAGCTGCTTTCCCAGAGGAGGGGTCACTGCCTGCCCCACTGGACCCAAACCCATCCCCATGCTGCAGGCAGGGTGCTGGGCAGCTCCTGGTACCCGCAGGGCTTAGACCCTGCCCTGGATCGAGTCACCTCTTACCGGTCTCCTTTCGATCTGCGTTTCTGGAGGCTCTTGCCCTTGGGTCTCCTCTCGCTGCCGATGCAGAAGACACCTCCCGGGCCGGTCACCCGGATGGACTCCAAACCTTTGGATGACTTCTTGAAGGTGAACTCGACAGCTTCGCCCTCCTTCAGGCTGCGGAAACCCTCCATGTGGAGCTTGCTCTGGGGGGGAACAGGGAATGGATGGGGGTCAGCACAGAGCCAGGGGTTCTCTGGGCACACAATAAGCAAACACCTCCCGTGGCACAAGAGCTGACATCTCCCCCATGGCCATACCTTGTGGGGGGATGGATATCAGGGACCAAGCACCTTCATCTCCATGAAGTCTCTGGAGCCCCATTTGATAACACAGAGCCTTTAGTGAGCTGAGGCAGCTGGCTAAGTGGGGCTCACTGGTTTGGCAAGCAAGGGCCAGCAGAGCCAGTTCTGACCCAAATGTCAACAGGGTTCTCTGCAAAATGCTGACTCAGCACTCCAAAACAGCCCCTTGTTCCCAAGAACAGGCAAGAGCTGCCCCTGCACCTCCTGGCACCTGGGGCTGCTCGAAGGGAGATACAGAACATCATTATAAAAAGACAAAAGGATCTCAAGGCTTTGCAAAGGCACATACAGCCCTGCTCGTGGCAAGACCCATACCAAGGCCAGGGGGCTGGAAGCTGGCACTGCTGGCCCAGGGTCCCAGCCCAGCCAGCCCCCTTGCTTCAAGCCATTTAATTACCTCCAATAATTCATTAAGCAGCTGTTTGGCCCTGGGTTGTCACTGTGGGGAGCATCTCCTGTCCCTCCCAGGGTTGCCACATCGGTCACAGTGCAATTTAACCTGAGACTTCATAAAGACCCAGGCTGGGAAGGGAGGCTATGAAATGGCTAAAAAATCCATTCCACTTCCATAAGTCCTGCCCATGACAAGGGGGGTTGGAAATAGATGATCTTTAGGTCCTTTCCAACCCAAACCAGTCTGTGATTCTATGATTTTAGCAGAAAAAAAATCATAAGGAGCTGAGCTGGACGATGCAGCCAATACAGCTCTTGCCCCTCTGTACCAGCAAGTGCTGCCATGAGCATCAGTGCAGGACCACTGCATCCCGGCAGCGATCCAAGCAGGGCTTTTGCTCCAGGTCTTAGCGGAGCTCAAACGAGCACGAGCAAAGAGTTAAGAGGGATTTGCTGGCAGAGGGAGGAGCAGCTCCAGGGGCTCGGGATTCAGGCTGGGGATTCCCGGCGCCAACGCCTGCGCGGCTGCAGCGGGACCCTGCATTTATGAATGGAGCATCTCCCCCATTCATCCTGGTGAGTTCCCGTCACGTGGGCCGCGGCCGCCCATTCTTCCCGCACCGAGAGCCTCCATGCACACGCTGCTGGGTGCGTGGCCGGGTCCCCTCTTCCATCCCAACCCCACCAGGGCCCACGTGGAAACACCCCACATGAAAACAAAGAGGGAGGAATTGGAGTTGTTGGGGTTTAGAAGTGATTGGTTTTCACAGGGTCTTGCAGGACACGGTGCCTGTGTCCCTGGGCGCATGGGGGACTGGGAATGCAGCAGAGCTCGAGGAACAAACCTTGAGACCCCTTTTTCTGCTTTTGCCCCCCCCCCCCCCAGTTCTGTGTTTGGGGGCCCAGCTCTGGGTGGGACAGACCCATTGGGCTGGGACAAGTCACCCACATCCACCAGGTCCACTTTCCTGCTGGAGTGGGGTCCAGAGCAGGCCAGATGGGGTTGTCTGAAACCTTTGCTTTCTGACCCACTCTGCTCCCAGAAGGGAGAACCAAACCATAAGCTATGGGGTCCCCAGTGACAACAAAGACATGACAGGGTCTTACAGCAACCTCTGCCCATCCATGGCTATGCTGGGTAGTCCCACCACCAGTGGCAAACACCCTTCCATACTCAGCACAACAGCCAAATGCTGCTCCCAAACTCCAACTCAGCTTTCCCCTACTACTGAGCGGCACCAGGAGGATGCTGAGAATCACCCAAGCAAGACCACTGTGTCCAAAGCAGCTACCAGCAGAGCACAAGAGGTGCTTAGCTCAGTCTCAGCGCCTTGGGGTCAGTCACCACCCTGTGTGAGGTGGTTTGGGCCACAGGGGCTGCCACAGATGGTGGATTTGCCCCACTCCATCAGCAGCAGCGTTTTGGGGGTGAGGAGCTGAGCACCACTCCATGGTGAGCATCACTTGTACGGCCCAGGAGGCAGCTGCAGGACAAGAGCCAGGTCCTCCCGCAGATCCTGATGGGGTGTTTACAGCCCCAGCAGCCCAGCTGTGTTTACACTATGGACATGAAAACCCCCAGGCACCCAGCCCCAAGCCTCAGGACAAAGCCAAGCCATGGCTAGGGGGGACCCTGGCACACAGAGGCTGGACACCCCCCACAACCCCCCGGCTCACAGCCCGTGCCTTGGGCACCATCACCCGTGGGCAGCCAAACTGCTACACCCCGTGAGCCACCCGCTACCCCCATGGTGAGGAAGAGGAGGAAGCGCTGGGACAGAAGCTGCCGCAACATGACGGGGAAGCGATTTGTTTTCCAGGAGCGGGTGAGGATGACAACCGCCCCCCCGGCCCCCGGCCCCCTCCACCAAAAGGCCAAAGGAAACGCCCTCTCCCCAGGGAAGGAAGGGGGGCAGCGGCCGGGGCGCCCCAGCTCTCCCCCCACCGAAGCCTTTTGATGTGAGCTGCGGAGTGGCTGGTGGTCCCTGCGCATCCCCCCTGCCCCCTTCCCAAAACACACACATTGCTGGCATTCCTCTGTTATCAGATAGGTAATCAAACTGCAGCCCATTGAATTAGCTGCATACCTCCTGCATCTGAAAGGAAGGGGCCCAGAGCCCCTGCCCCACACCACACACAAAGCCGGAGCCTTCCCAGGCCTCCGCACACACACACACACACCCCCAAAAAATAAAGAGAGGAAGGGGGGGATTGGAGCAAGCCGGGGATGCTGGGGATGGGGGGGGAGCGCAGGGGAGGGCCAGGGCCGGGAGCCACCGGCCAGCGAGAACAAAGGGCCAGCGGCGGCCGCGCTCCCCCTGCCCAAATTCCAGGAGTTCCAGGCCACGGTGGGGGGAGGAAGGGTGGGCGGCATGGCCGCGGCCCCCTGACCCCCTGCAGCCCCTCACCCAGGGGAGCTGGGTCTCACCCGCTGGGTGCTGGGTTTTAGGTCCCATGATGGAGCTGAGGGGTCAGTCCTGGGGGGGGATGGTTTTGTATGGGGGGTGTAGGGTGACCCTCTGGGCTTGGGATCACAAAGCATTGCCATCCTCATCATCAAACTGCTTTAAAGCATAGCCGAGCGCAAAGGGGGTTTTTGTCATCATTAGGGTCCAGAGTTAACCAGTGGGACAAGGAACAGAAGCAGAGCTGGCACGGCTTCACCCAGCTCTCTGTGACCCCCCCACCAAGCATCACAGTGGGCACCTCTCTGCTTTTCCACCCATCCCACTCTCCAGCAGCTCTGTGGTTATTTATGGCAGACAAAGACACAGCACGTGAGCAGATGAGCGCTGCCCATCACCCCTGCACCCCACCTGCACACGGGTGCCTTCATCCCTCTTCTTCCTCCCACTCATCACAGATCCCAGCGTTGCCCCTCCCAGAGGGGTGACACCGTGGAGCATCCCAAAATCCAGCCACTGCTCCCCGAAATGCGAGGCTCCTGTTCACCCCCTCCCAACCAACCAGGCTCCGGAGGGGCTCGGCAAGCCCCGGGGTCACCATTGTCCCCGTGGCCTCCCCAGCGCGACACAAGGGGACGTTTATTCCCATCCAGCCCCGGCCACTCAATCAAACCATCTTTGTGTCCAGAGGGGCCTGGGGCGGAGCGGCCGCTGCACCTCGCCTCTCGCTGCGCGGGAACCTTCCAGCCCTTTAAACGTCCATCCCTGGACAACCAGCCGGGTTGGGATGCTGCGTTAGGAGCCGCTGCGGGAACGCGAGCGGCAGCGCTGAGCCATGCGCAGCACCTCGGGCAGCCCGACCCCGCTCCAGTGCCTTGTGCCTCAGTTTCCCCCGCCCTACAGAGGGGAAGCGGCCCACAGGGGTGAGGAAGGGTGGACCCCGGCATGTCCCAGTGGTGGACACAGGGACTGCTGTGCCCCCATCACTGCACCCCACTTTCACCCACAGGTTCAGCCAGCACTCTCAGCTACACCCAGGGCTCCTCAACCACTGTGCTGCCCCCCTCCCCGGCCTCAGCACCCCTCTGTCCCCAAAGCCACCACAGCATCCCTGCCCCCCAAAATCCCTTGTTCTGCTCAAGCTGTCCCTGTGCTGATGGCACCAAGGCATCCGCTGACCTGGTTGGGGTGCAGCCATCTTCACCCCAGCGTGATCCCAAAGGACTCCTCCCAGGGGAGCAGCCCCAGCCCTCGGCCACCCCCAGCCCTGCAGGGCTCAGGCTGGGTGCAGAGCAGCCCTGTCCATGGCTCCTGCACTGGTGTGCACTGGCTCACCCAGTACTGGGGGCACAGCTCCTATTGCCACCAGGCAATGCCATCGCCATCCCGCTGGGATGCAGCAGCCTCAGCCCAGCTCCCAGCCCTGTTCCAGCAGAGCTGGGCACTGCCCCACAGCAAGCAGCCCCCAAAGCACATTTGGGCAGGGTTTAGCTCTGTGACCCAAGCCCCCATGCCCCAGCAGGGCCACCATCGGCCATGAGGCCAGCAGGGAAACATCCCTCTGCCTTCACAGCCCCTTCATGGATCCATCCCGGAGCAAAGCCCTTCCCTCTCTCCAAACCACCCAGGAAATCTCCCGGTGCCGGCATTTCAAGGGCCAGGGACTGCGCTGCTGCTATTTTTGGGCTCACACACGTAAGGCTTGCAGCAGGGATCATCCCGTGTCCCTTCCTGCACCTCAGCCCCGCACAAGCACCCGGCGGATGCTCCTCGGGAAAGAGGGTCCTTCCTTAGCTCCGGGGGCTTGTGCAGAGATAAAGATGATGCCTGTGATGAGCCCATCAGGGCGAGCACAGGGGATTTAGCAGAACATTACCAAGGCTTTCCAGTGTCTCCCTACTGTCATCTGGAGCAATAACCCCATGGATTTATTCCCCAAATCAAGTAAAACCAAAATAAAACCATTTTACTACCAAAGCAACTGCACTCGCACCTCGTTTTCCACCATAAACCAGCAACATTGAACGGTAGATACTGGTTATGGAAAAGAAAGCATTCACCACAGCATTAACCCTGCTACCGGCCCGAAATTCACACTTTCAGCTCCCTTAGTTGTGCTTTTCCCCACCCAGAAGGTCCCAAACCCTCCTACACTTCCCAGACGAGATCAGCGTTAACCTCATACTCCCACATTAAAGCAGGGGCACGGCCGGGAACAGGAGCGCATCTTCCATCACGGATTCTGTCTTCATCCCACTTTTACTGGGAGTAAATAGGGAAAAGGAAACGCTGGAGCTGAGAGGGGCAGGGGCAGGGTCTCGCCAAGCCAGCGGCTCCATCCCAGCCGGCCCCAGCTCCATCCCTGGCTTTAACGGGAGCAATCCCATTCATTTGGGCCATTTTATCTGGGAGACCATTTAAGGGTGTTTTCTCTCGCTGCCCCTCACCCTGGGGCTGAGAGGGGGAGCTGGGGGAAGGGATGTGCCTGCAGCCATCAGTTAATCTTTAGACAGAGACAGGAGGCTTTTTTTGTGTGTGTGGGGATGGAATAAAGCTGCTCTCTTTCACCATTCGCCATCAGGATGCGGAGATGCCATTTTAGTCCAGGGGCTACTTAAAAAGCCGAAACAAACCAAAAACCAAACCAACAAAGAACCAAACCAAACCAAACATTTGATCCTACTGGATTTTCTCCAAAGCAAAGCTCCAACAGTTTCTCTCCAGGGAATCTCTTCCCCAGGGACACACGTAACGCTGGTGCTACTGCGTCCTGCAGCCACCCACACCAGCACCTTGGGGTGACCCTGGTCCCAGAGATCAAATGCAGGAGCGATGCACACGAGAAAGCAGAAAAAGATATTAAACGTGACCTGGGTCTCTGTGAGCATCACGGGTCCAATGCACTGACCCAAAGAGCTGCTCTGAAGGGTTCCCCCTTTGCTGCACCCCAGCTCTGCACACACAAGATCCCTCCAGCTGGATCCTGCCCTGCACCCCGGAGCTGGGAAAGGGCAGCCCATGGGAAGGCTGGACTATGGTCCCCGATAGAGAAGTCCTTCCTTGTGCCCCTGCCTTTGCTCAGGGATGGAGCTGCCTCCAAACATGTGCTTTTATTTCTGCTTTTATGTCATGCTGGTGGCTTGGTTGGCACCAAACCCTGCTGCATGCAGGGGGTCAGCACGAGTGCAGGTTGCAGCTGAGCTGGTTGAGTGCAGTTGAGTGCTGGTTGCAGCTGAGTGCAGGTTGCAACCTGAACAACAGCCATCACCCTCCTGCATCCCATTCCCTGCCCCACTGAATGGGGATGCAGCCTGTCACCAACTGCCACTGCTCTGGGGATGGCAGCCCCCAAGGGACTTCAGGGGAACCAAAGCCCTCCATGCTGTCCTGGGCACTCAGGCAGGACAGGGGGGCCACATCCCAGCCCCAGCGGGTGTAACTGTGTGCACGGCCTTATGTCCCCACAAGGACACATAGAACCACATCACTGAGATGCCGGTGACCAAAAGCCCCATGGCCACAGCAGCCGCAGGGTACCAGCGATGCCCTGCATCGTACCAGCGGTGCCCCGCGTCTCTCTTTGCAAGCATCATGAGAAGGAACAAGAAACGTAACAAGTAAAGTTGCCTTTATCAGGGTTTTCGACCCATCAGCTTGGAGAAAAGCCCGGAGACACGGAGCCAAGCAGCTCCCAGGGGCTGAACAGCCCCCCGGGATGGCAGAGCCAGGTCTGGGCTGTGCTCCCCGCTCCTGCTCTGGTCAGCGGCGCTGAGCCCTGGAGCCACTGCATGGGCAGGTTTTCTCCTCTCCCGTTTTCCAGGTCGCTTTCCCCTGTAACACTCCTGTAAGCGATGCTCAGAGCCACAGCGTGGGCCCGGGAGCCACATCTGCAGGGAACCACCGCAGCTTTGGGCTTGTCACCAGCACCAGCCTGATTTCTGCCACCCTCAGCCCTTTGCCTCCCCCGGGAGGACCTGCTCTGTGCTTCATCCCCCCTTATCTCCTCACTGCCCCCAAATGAATCCATCTCCAGTGTCCAGGGGAGGCATTTGAACCCAAATGCCTCATTTTTAGCTCATAATGTGAGGGAAAGGCAGCCCGAAGAGCCCTGTTAGTCTCCTGTCCTGCCGAGATTTTAATCTCTTTGTGATCAGATAAAGGGAGAGGGAGATGGAGACGCGCTCCCTGCAGAGAAGGGCCATTCAGACCTGGTTCCTGTAATAAAGTGATTTAATAGATCTAAAGAGGCCAATTCCCTTCTTTCTCCCACAATTACTTCCTGTGGGTCATCATTCACATATGTAAATGAAGAGGGGAAGGAGGAGGTTATGGGGTGCTCTGTGGTGTTAAACCCCAATAGCTGGCTTGGAGCACCCCAAGCCCTCTGTGTTGTCTCCCCTGGTTGTGGCTTTTGCCCTCCGAGGCCTGACTCCCTCTGTGGGAAGCAGAGCGGGCACTGGCTCTTGGGAAGCGCCTGGATGCTGGGATGGGAAAAGCATCAGTAGAAGGGGCACAAAAAAGCCACCCAAAAGCAACAAGCCCGGAATGGGAGTGTGGGTTTGGTCCCTCTGTGAGGAGGGGCCGGGGCTGAGCCAGTGCTGGGATGCTCCATGGTGGGAGACCAGCCCTGGCTGTTCTGCTGCAGGCAAGCAGCGACTTTGTGCCACCAGTAAGAAGGGCAGGAGGCAAAGCCCGACCTGAACGGGAAACACCATCAGCCCAAAGCTGCCCCACTTCTGGTGGTCCAAACCCCCTTGGCAGCCACACACACACTGTCCCTCTGCTACCCAAAATACCCACTTCCACCCAGCGTCCTCTGCATCTCCTGAATGCGGCAAACCCTGCACACGGGACCCCATGGGGAGCACCAGGAGGCTGCACCTCTCCCGGGCGGTGGGATACTCCCGGCAGAGGCAACCAAGCCAATTCTCTTTTCCTCCAGGAATGTGAGCAAGAGCAATCAGGAAACCAGACTGTCCATGGGCAATAAACCCCCAGGAGAAGGGCGGGAGGCTTCCCCCACGGGCACCAGGTCCCGCTGTGCTACATTGAGATGCAAAGACCCATTTGCTCTCAGAGCACCAGGATCCAGGTTTCGGTTTTCGCTGGCTGATTTGGAGCCCTCACCTCCAATCCCAGCTGCCCAGGGTGGTAGCTCCGACCAAGGCAATTTAACCATGCTGAAGTCAATGAGAAGGGATTTGCTTCTCCCACCTTCACTTGCTAAACTGCCATAGCCCTGCCTTGGAGTAGGCACTGTGAGAGCCCTGCACAGCCCCAGGCTCAGTCTTGCACCCCCATCCTATCCGCAGGCCACAGGCTCGACCCAAATCTGGGGGGATTTGGGCCCATGGAGAGCAGCAGCCACTGATGCCGGGCTGGCCCCGGGGCTCCCCGGAGCCATCAACCTCTTGTTGCCGCAGCCCAAATGCCATGTGGCTGCTCCCAACCATACCCACAAAACCACTTGTGCTTGCAGTACAGATCCAGAGCTCACTCTGCTCTCCAGCCCGGGTGGCAGCCGCTTTCCCAGGGTGACTGGCATGGGTCACGCTCATCACACAGACGCAAGCACTGGCCCCGATTTGAGCACTATGGAATCAAACAGTTTGGGTTAGAAGGGACCTTAAAGCTCATCCACTTCCACCCCCCTGCCACAGGCAGGGACACCTTCCACTAGAGCAGCTTGCTCCAAACCATCTCCAAACCCATTCCCCCACGAGGTGTGGAGGGGTTTAAGCAGCTGCAGCCCCAAATCCACAACTCCCCTCAACGTAGGATTACAGACACGTGCTGGGCTTCCCCAGTCAGCAAGGTGCTTGTGCATCAAATCCGGACACAAAACTGCCACTAGAACACAGGATCCACGGGTTCACATACACCTCACACGCCTTTGTGCGACCCGCAACCGAAAGAAGGGGCCCGAGCAGAGATATCCCCGACTCCGGGAAAGCCCGGTCCTGCACCCGTGCCTGGCTCAGGGCTCCAGGACCCTGCACCGCGGGAAAACCAGCTCTTCCCCGGGTCCTTCCGTGGAGGGAGCAGCATCCCTGCTCCAGCACATCCCGCGGGCACCTGCTCCCCGACTCCAGGGGCTCCTCAGGGAACCGCGATGGGAAAATTAAACCGTTCGGGGATCAGCTTACAGGGCCGGTCCCCGGAGAGGAGCCCTGGGCTGCACCGGGGCGAGCGGCCGTGCCCGACCTCCGGGAAAACGCACCCGGGGGACCCCGGCTTCCCCGGGATGCCGAGCTGGGATGGGGGAAGCGGCGTGGGGTCCCCATCCGGCCCCGCATCCTCCCAGGGGCTGCCCCTCGCTTCCCTCCCCAGAACCCAGCGGTGGATCCGGCTCCGTACCTGGTGCACGAAGACATCGACGGGCGAGTCCAGGGTCGCGCCGCCCTTGGCGGTCATGGAGAGGAAGCCGAAGCCCATGCGGACATTGAACCATTTACAGATGCCGGAGCCGTGCAGAGGCTGAGATTCGTTCTCGGCCTTGGGCGAGTCTCCGGCCGGTTCCTCGCCCGGCTTCGCACCTGGAGAGAGACCCACGGGGCCGCTGAGCAGGAGGCTGGGGGAGCCGCGGGTCCCCCCGGCCCAGCCGCCCCGCACCCGGCCAGCAGAAAGAGCCCCCCAATCCTTCTGGGGCTTCCGGGGCTGGAAAAGGCAAGGAAAAAGATAGAGCCCCCCCAACCCACCCGAGCAGAGCGGTCGGCTCTGCCCCCACGTGTGCGTGGGGATCGCCCCAGGAGCGGGACAAAACGAAGGCATGACCCAGGCGGTGCGTGCGGTGGGGGCCCTAAATCCGTTGTCCCCGTGGAAACGTTAAAAACGAAAAAAAAAAAAAATTAAAACATTAAAAAAATCACACTCCCCCCCCCCAAAAAAAAAAAACCAAAATAATTTAAGAATAAAGAGAAAAAAGAAAAAACACAACTAAAAATCCAAACCTACCAAAAAAGGGGAAAAACTGCCCCAAAACACCCACCCGAAATCCCCTTGTCCCCAGGCAGCCACGCTGGAGCGAGGCTCTCCCCCGCCGTCAGCATCCCCCCGCTGCACGCCCCCTCCCCGCTCCCAAATAACCCCACAGCCACCACCGGCCCCAAACTTTGGGCTCATCCTTGGGCTGGGGGGGAGCGGTGTGAAAACCAAATAAATAACCCTATCCCTGCCCCCCAAACCCCCCCAGAGCTGCAGCGGGGGAGCGGGGCCACGCCGGGCCCGGCCTCGCTGCTGGGGTGCGGCGGGGCTGGATCTGGGGGGGTCCCGCACACACCACCCCCCCCATGCGAGCTCTGTTATTAATAATCGCGGAGCCGAGGCGGGCTGAGACAATAATATAACTTAACCTGCAAACTGCTGGTTGGAAACAGACCCCATCCCGACACTGGCTCGCAAATCCCGAGTTGTGGCTGTGACCGCCTCCTCCTCCTCCTCCCTCCTCCTCCTCCTCCTCCTCGGCCAGCTTTGAGGGTATCGGCCCAAAAAAAAAAAAAACAACCCCCAAAAAAAAGCAAAAAAAAAAAAAAAAAGGAGGAAAGAAAAAAAAAAAAACCAAAAAAACCCCAACCCAACAAAAAAAGCGGCTCAGACCCCGCCGGGAGGGAGCCGGGAGCGGTTTGACTCCATCTTCCCTCCAACAATAGGGGGGAGGGAGCGGGAGGGGTTTCTCAAAGGCTCCCAAATTCTCGCAGACAATAGCAGCCCCCGCCCCCCCCCACCCTTTTCCCCCCCCCCCCCCCCCACCCCCCCCCCCCCCCGCGGGGCCGGGGGGGGGGGGGGGGGGGGGGGGGGGCGGCACCGGGCCCCGCTCCACCATCCCGTCCCCACGTGATCCTAATTAACACCCCCACCCCCCCCAACCCCGGTAATAGCGACACATTCCGGGAGGGATTTGGAAGGGGGGGGGGGGGGCAGTGTGTGTGGAGGGTTGACCCCCCCCCCCAGCTTAGGGGCGAGGCCACCTGTCAATGGAGACGTGAGTCCCGGGGGGTGGCACCCCGAGGGCTGGGGGCTCATCCACCTCGCTTCTCCGTTCTCCCCCCCCCCCCCCGCCGTGGTCCCCCCCACGAGTGGAACCACCTGCAAGCCGTGTCCCGGGACAGGAACCGGGACCAGGCTGATCCACCACGGGGGGGGGGGGGGGGGGGGGGGCGGTTATCCGGGACACCGGGGGCTTCCCGCGCCCCCAGCCCCATCCCGTGTCCAACGAGTGAGCCAAGCACCCCCGGGGCCTTTCCCCCCCCCCCGGCCCGGTGGCAGAGCCTGCCCTCCCGCCGGCGGTGCGGATGGGGGGGGTGGAATGGTCCGGAGCCCCCCAGGCCGGGCGGGGACAAAGGGCGAGTGACCAGGGCTCCATTTCCGGCGGCGGACAATGCCCCGCTGCCGGCCTGGCCCGTGGGGGCACAGCGCCGCCCGCAGCCCCTCCCGGGCTGTGTTGGGGTACGTGGTGACCCCCAGAATGGGGCTGAGCGGGCAGTGCCGCCCCCCCCCCCCCCGAGGGAATGGTTGGGGGGGGTTGCATTGACAGCGGCCGCCCCACGCAGGACTCGCTCCCCGTGGTATCACTGAGGGGATCCGGGGGGGGTGGGGGGGGCAGTGAGCTGAGGGGGAGGGGGGGGCACCCCGGGGATCCCAGTGTCACCCGTGGGACCTCCCCCACCGGGGCCCGGTCGGTGCTACCGGTAAGATCCCGCGTGGGGCAGCCCCGCGCGAAGGCTCCGCGGCGGTGGCGCTGGCCATGGTGCTGAACGGCCCCGGCCCTGTCCAGGGTCCTGCAAGCCTGCCTTCCTCCTCCCGCCCTTCCTCCTCTTCCTCCCGCCCTTCTTCTTCCTCCTCCTCCTGCCCACCACCAAGGCTGCCTACACCCGAGGGCTCCGCTTTGCTCCTTCCCCGCAAAGCCGAGCGGGGCTGGGGTAGCAGCGGCGGGGGGAGAACTTCTCCCTGCAGGAAAATGGGGCAGCCTTCGGGAGGAGGCAGCTGGGGCTGCCCCCCAGGACGTCAGAGCTCTGCAGCTCCCTCAGCTGGGTCCCCACGGGTGGAGCAGGAGGTGTCCGTGACCTGCCCACAGCAGCGTTAATTCCATGATGCTCATAGGGTGTTTCCTCATCTTTACGGTGTTTTTAATGGGGACGGACCAGGAGGCTGAGGAAACTCCACTGGTCTCTTATTAACATCAGTCCTGACTCAAATCCAACGAGCAGCCGCTCGTCTGCCACTGCAGGACAGCAGAGTCCAGCCGGGTGCTTCCCGGGCACAGACCCGGATCCCCATTCCCACCCACAACCAGGCTTGGGCAGCCTGCAGAGCTCTGTACCCGGGGCTGGTGAGAGGGGAACCACGGTTCCCCTCTTGCTCCTGCTCCCCTCTCCTTGCCGGCACCCACGGCCGCCCCGGGTGGGGATCCGCTGCGGGAGCACTCCCGGTGGCTGCGTGCATCTGTCACCCCCTCCTGGCCGCCGGGGGCTGGGTCCGCGGGTTCCGTGTGTTCCCGTTCTCCCGTCTGTGGGATAAGTCGGGTAAGAGGGAAGGAGGAGGAGGGGGAACCCAAGACTTGCAGGAGACCCTTCCGTGTGTCTCTGTCCCTCCTTCCAGCCCATCTCCTTCCATGCTCCCCACCTTTTGCCAGCGATTTAGGGAGGACACAGCCGGCTGCCTGCGCATTTTGCTCCCGTGCTTCTGCCCATGAGGAAGGGCAGCCCTGGGAAACAGCTCCATCCCTTCGTTCCTGGAGGGAACACCCCAGTGCCAGCAGCCGCATAGCCTGGGGACAGTGTCCTGAGGCAGAAAGGACACCCTGAGTGGTGCGGGCAGTGGGCAGAAGCATGGAGGTACAGGGGAAGAATGTGGTGAGGAATGAGCCCTTGTTTCCTCCAAACCAAATCCTTCAGAACACAACCCATTACCATGCACCAGCTTCCCTCCTCCCCAGCCCCTTCCTGATGGACAGGAGGGACCCACAGTCCCCTGGGACACTTTTCTGTTTAAACTCATCAAGTTTCTCCGCATCACCCAATTCCTGCCCATCCTCGCTGATTCCCATCCAAGTGATGCAGCCACATCCCTGGGCAGTGTCCTTTTACCTCCCAATCTCCTGTACCGCAGCCCCTCGGCAGCGACAGCCCCACACCATATTTCCGTGTGTGGTGTATTTGTTTTTGGGGGGCCTGTTGAATGGGAAATGCGAAAGGGAAGGGGACTCCTTCCTGTTCTTTCAGAACCGGGCGCTGCGCCCTGCTCGCCTTCAAGGGAATAGCCGGCGGAGCGGGCGCTTGCACAAATAATGGCTTCATTAGATTGAAAGAAGTGGACAGTGACCTCACCGAAATGGACTTTCTGACCCCTGCTGACCTCTGGCCCCGGCTCTGACAGCCTCTAAATCTTCCCCCTCGCGGCACGGCCGGGGCAAGGGCAGGCAATGCTCTGCCAAAGCCCAGTGCCGGAGGTGCTGCCCGTGGTCCGGCATCAGGGACCACACGGTGCTGCCAGCGGACTGCCTGGCCCCAGGCAGGTCCTGAGCCTGGCAGAATGGGGCCCTGAGCCTGGCAGGATGAGGCTCAAGGATGTGCAAAGCCTGGGCACATGGGTCACAGCTTTGGCAGAGATTGGGACTGGTGTCCTCACTGCAAACAAAACCCATCCCTGGGGAGGTGAAGGGCCCTTGGCAATAGCGTTATTGGGGCTGTGGCTCCGCCACCGTCTCCCATCTCACCACATGCCCATCGAGAAAGCACAGACCAGCTCAAAAGCAGCCTCCAAGCCCCTGCCAGGGAAAGCTGAGCCATATCCCTGTGCATCCCACAGGCACAACCCACCTGGCTGCACACAGACACAGACAGACCTCCTCCAGCCCCCACTGAGCCTACCTCCACCTCCCTCCCATGAGCAAAGACTCTTCCCTGCAGCCTCCACAGCCCAGGGCACTGCCAGGCACCCAGCACCCAGTCTGCTGGTGGGGAAACTGAGGCACAAGGAGGGTGCCAGTGGGTGCCTGTGCAATGGGAACCCCCACCAGGGTCTCCACACCAGAGCTCCCCAAGGCTGGCACTTGCCTCCCATGGCACAGCCCCAGTGCTGGCAGTAAGCCCCTCGCATCCCAGTGCCACCACCTCCCTCCTCCCCATCCTTGCACGCTCACTGCTGACCTTTGGCTATGAAGCAATCAATAACAGAAGCCATGGTGCTGCTACTCCCTCCTCACCAGCTCCCTACACCCCGCACACCCCCCGTGCCTCAAACAAGGCTCTTCGGGATTGAGGGATGCTCTGGTACCTGCCAACACTAGGGACACGGGGCTGAGGGTTCATTAACCTGCTGGAGACACAAGTGTGCTTGCAAGGATGCTCTCATTGGGCACCCCATTCCCAGCACTCCAAGAGGCTGGGGCTGCTTTCCAGCTCCAGGGTGTCAGTGGAACCCCACACTTCTGGGTTTGGGGCTCTGAGGTCCCTACAGAGAGACCATCAGAAATGGGGCTTCCCAGAGCATTGGCACTCATCAAGGGAAAAGCAAGGATTGTGCCTGGGTGGTGACCTGCCTGGATGCTGCCTGGGGCCAGGATTCCCCATGGATTCACTGCCTTTTGGGTAAGGCAGGATGAGGTGAAGCCGGATATCGACAGTCCTGGCCTGGAGCGATGGGTTGTGCACACATTCAGTCACTCCCTTTGATAAAAGACCTTGGGCAGCAGCTGATTGATCAGCTGTAAAGTGGGGATTGATCAGGATTTCAGCCCCATACATATTCCAGCTCCCTGATAAAGGGAAATCGATAGCTGAAAGAGATATTCCCCCGAGGCAGCAGGCTCCAGCAGACCAGGGCTCACAGGTTTCCCCTCACCCCCTAAATCCTCCCACCCCGGTTCAAGCCTTGCCCCTCCCAACAGCGAACTCAGGCAGTGGGAGACAAAACTGCTTTGGGGCAGCTGGGATGGGAAGGGGGCCGGGCATGGCAGGATGAGGATGCTGAGAGGGGACAGAGCCTCCCCTCCCACCGCTGAACTCACCTCCCAAAGCATCACCGTGCCCTGCAGCTTCCTCCCCTCACCGGGGGTCGGGCCCAAACCCTGGGCATGGCGATGCCACCAGCACCCTCTGCTGCCGGGAATCCTGGTTCCGTGGATGGTCTGGGGACCAGCGTTGGTTGCTGCTGCTGGGAAGTCCGCAGCTTCCCTGGGTGCTGGAGGGATTAAGGCCAGGAGGATACGGGGGCTGTGCGGGTCACACACAGCGTGAGCACGTCAGGTCTCAGCTCCAGCCCTGTGCTGGTGAGCTGAAGATCCCCAGGGGGACTCGGGGTGCCGTGGGGCTCCCTCTAGGTCTGTGTCCGTCCCCCCCCTCCCAGGTGCTGCGGCTGAGCCTGTCCCTATCCCTGCAGCCTGCCCCATCCTGCGTCCCTCCCTTTACACACAGTGACTCAAGGCCCGGGCTTGCCCCCATGTCCCTCCAATTGCCCCAGTGCCTGAGGAACTGGTTTGCCCTGGGGAGGACTCTCCCCAGCACTGACTAAACCCTCCCCAGCCAGCCTCGGCGGTGCTGGGGGACGGGGCAGGGAGCTCCCGGTCCCACAGAGCCGCGGCCGGCTGGCTCACCTGGTTCAGCATGTTCACAGGCTTGCACACACTGACACATTGCAGACAGCCCCGGGGCTCCCATGACCCCACAGTGCTGCCCCTCATGGGAGCCCACGGTGCTAGAGGGATGCAGAGGCTGGATCTTGCTCCCGTACCGGGCACAGGAGGATGGGCAGCTGGGTACCACATGGGTGTTCAGTGCTGGGGCTGCTGGGGACCCCTCCCCTAACCCTCTTTCTCTCCTGCTGTTCCCAAGGGGACTCAGCTGCTACACTGGTACCACCATGGAAGCGGAGCTGTGGTTCTGGGCTGTCCTCACCTGATGCCAAGGTTGTGGCCAGTAAGTGCCACCCCTCCGTGATTATATTCAATGGACACTCCTGTCCCCACGGCTCCTCAGTGCCACTCAGCTCCTCCTGGAAGCTTTCACAACCACATCCCCCCGGCTCCGGCAGGGAGGGACAGGGCAAAGTCCTTCCAACCCTCTGCAGCTCCCACCATGACCTGGTGCGGCTCCAGCACGTGAATGGTGGCACCCGGAGCTGGGTGGCCCCAGGCACCCCAGCAAGGACCGAACTGTGGCCACTTGTGCCGGACTGGTGGTGGCCGAGGAGGCTCCGGGGCTGGGCCAGCAGCCGGGAGTGGTGGCCGCGGGGTGAGGCTGGTACTGATGGGTGCTGGGGAGCAGCGGGAGGGCAGGGTGAGGATACAGGGCGGGTGCTGGCTCTGCTGTCAACCCGAACCCTGCCCGAAAAGGGCCCTGTGCCCCGGGGTCAGGTCTCCTGCAGTGGCCCAAGGCTACCATGACCCCCATTGCTCCCCAGGCCAGCGCAAAGTGCTTTGAGAGCCTCAGCTCTCTGAGCCCTGGGGCATCTCGCAGCATTAGAAGCCTCCTGGGAATGGGCTACATTGCTGGGGCTCCACGTGTGACCCCCTTATAGATGATGAACTGGGTGCAATCACATCCCTGGGGACCCCCAGCCGCTCACGGCAGGGTGCTGGGACCCCGCCAGCCCCATGGCCTGGCCGATGCAGCGTCCCAGCTGGCTGGAGGTGCAGTCACCGAGCTGGGCACTGATCCCCTCCGAGGTTACCCTCACCCTCACCGAGCTGGAGGGAAGGGGTGGCCGGGCAGGACTCCGGGAGGCCCGGAGCCACCCAGGCCGGCCGGGCTCCCTCCCGGCGCTGCTGAGTCGGAGGAAATGGAGGAGCCGGGTGCTGGGGAACCAGCCTGACCGGCTCCCCGGCTGTCAGCACCTGAGGAATGCCAAACCTCCGTGCGCCAGGGCTGGGTGCTCAGGGCTGGGTGCTCCGCGGGTGACTCTGCCGGTCCGCCCAGCCGTGCTGTGCAGGCAGCAGCACCCCCAGCCCCGCTCGGCACGGCTCGGCTCCGCACCCCGCTCGCCACGGCGGGACCCTTGGCTGCAGGTACGTGGGGTGCAGGTGTGTGTGGTGATGGGGGGACACTGGGTGCTGTCTAGGCGCGCCTGGCTTGTGCGGGTGCTGGTGGGGTGGTGCTGGGAGCAGGAGGGCATCGGTGCTCCCATCCCGGCTGCCATCCATGGGGGCTGCCCCGTGCTGGCCCCCGTGCCCTGGTTTGGTGGATGCTGGGATGGGTCCCTGGCTCCCCTTGGGATTGACACTGGCCAGGGAGGGGGGACAGGACCGGGAGGTGGGGGCTGAGCCCAGCTCTGCCCCTCAGACCTCCAGTCCCCAACGGTGGGGGGCTGCTGGGGTTGTAACCCTGATCTCCCCACCAAAGTGCACCCCCAGAGCCACCGGTGTGAGATGGGGCAGGAGCACCTCTGGTGGCCTCAGGACTCAGGCTCCCGTGTCCCCCCTGTCCCCCTCCGTGCAGGGAGCAGAGCCACCCTGGCACAGCTCAGCAGGGGGAAGGCAGAGGCAGCGAGGGGACGTGGTGGTTCCCCTGCCCTCCTCATGAACCCCGGGTGCCGCAGCCCCACAGCGAGCACCCGGTTTTCCTGGAGGCGGCAGGCCCGCTCTCACCCGCGGTGATAGGGCTCAGCCCAACGTGGCCGGAGGCTCGGCTTAATCTGTGGTCACCGGCTCAAAGGCAGCCGCAGCTGCTGCCCTCGGCCCCTCCGTCTCTTCTGAATATTAAAGAGCACCGTGTGCCTTTTCCTTGGGTGCTGGGAGACCCTTTGGGGTGATGGGAGGCAGTGAACAAGCTCAGCGGGTTGGCTTGGTTTGGCCAGCGGGGATTAGTTAGCCAGGCGGTGTGCTCCAGTGTGGCAACAGTGCTGAATCCAGCATGGCACGTCCCGGCGGGCAGGACGGGCCAGCAGGAGCAGCCGGGAGGCTGCAAGGTCTCATCCTTGTGCCCTCATGTCCGTGTGTCCTTGACCTACTGTTGCAGTAGGAAATGCAGTAGGTGCTGGGGCAGAGCAGGGCTCCGGGGTGAGCTCCTTTGCCAGGGCTGCTTTGGTGTGCCAGGGCCTGGCCGCCGGATCCAGCTGCAGGGATGGGATGGGAAAGACACACACGGAGATCTTTGGAAATCCGGCTCTGGGCGAGAGGCAGCCGTGATGCTGAGTCAGCACCTCCCGCCTCCCCCCGGCACCCCGGTGCTGCACGGAGCCGGCGTCCCCATCCCGGTGCCACCCCGGGGCCACGGGCACGACGGGGCTGGGCACTGCCACTGAGTGCTTGAGAAACCGGCGCTGAAGCAAGGCCAGGGTGCAGCCAGGTGCCTGGTGGCTCCAGATCGGGTGGGACGGGCACACTGCAGGACAGAGAGGGGCCACATCCCCGTGCAAACCACGCTGCCCTGGCACCACTGACCTGGGCAGGAGCTTCCATGTCACAGGAGCCCCTATGTGCCTCCATCCTGGGGCGCTGGGGCTGCTTCCAGCCTGACCCTGCTCTTGGCCATTCGTTATTCCACTGGTGAGTGCTGTGGCCCTGGGGATCCAGCTGTGGCCCTGGGGATCCAGCTGTGGCTGAGCCCACGCAGATGTGTGGCCCCACCTATGCTGGTCCTAGCCTGGAGCGGCTCTGGCTGCCCCAGACAAGGTCTCATCACCTCCTGGAAAATGACACAAACTCTTCCTATCTGTACTGGAAAGACCTGCTGGGCCGGGAAGAGCGAGATGTGGAGGGCTGACAGAAGGGGCAGGCAGCTGCCTGCACCGGCGCCTCTCTGCCTGTCCCCAGCCTCCATGACCCCCTTTAGGGACGGGTGAAGTCCGACATGAAGCTATTAGAAGGAGCCCAGCCCCCGGTGGTGCAGGATGAGGCCCTCTCCCAAGGGGTCCCCCAGGAAAACCAGCCCTGGGGGCTGTGCAGGGAGGTTTCCCTGTCATCAGCAGTCCCCACGCTCAGCTTGTCCTCCGGCTGAGCCCTAAGTCCCGTCCCTCTGCTGTCCCCAATAGCTGGGTGGTGACACAGAGCAGCTCCTAATTGGGAGATGCAGAGATGCCGGAGTGCTTCCGGCTCCTGCTGTGTCAGCTGCTTCCCAAACCCAAACCCAGCAATAAAATCCCTTCTGGGGCAGGGACGCAGCTGCGGCACAGCGACGCCTCCGCTGGCATCCCCATCTCCCCCCCCCCCCCCCGCCACCACCAGCGTGTGGTGTCCCTGTCCCCTGCCCTGCGCCCACAGGAAACCACAGTGATGTCCACCCTGCATCCCAGGGACCACAGTGATGCCCGCCCTGCATCCCAGGGACCACAGTGATGCCCACCCTGCATCCCAGGGGCCACAGTGATGTCCACCCTGCATCCCAGGGGCCACAGTGATGTCCACCCTGCATCCCAGGGGCCACAGTGATGCCCGCCCTGCATCCCAGGGACCACAGTGATGCCCACCCTGCATCCCAGGGACCACAGTGATGCCCACCCTGCATCCCAGGGACCACAGTGATGCCCACCCTGCATCCCAGGGACCACAGTGATGCCCAGCCTCCAGTACCCAATGCAAGAGTGCAGGAGCTGAGTGCTGGGTACCAGCTTGGATGAGGGTGATCAGTGTCAATGGGGCTGAGAAGCGGATGGAGCCATCCCACCTTTGCCAAGCAGCAATAGGGAAGGCTCAAGAGAAGATGCTGCTCAGGTCCCCACCTCCTCCTGCGAGCCCTGTGGCTACTCCAGCCCCAGCCCCGGTCCTGACCAGGTCCTTTTCCCCCACGGAGCAGCTTCCCTGTTGCTTTCTGGGCTTGTTTGTTTACTGCATTTGCTGACTCGGCGCAGCCCTGCTGCCCTCCTGACTCATCCCGCAGCTTGGGGCACGGCACCGCTCGGGGCACGGCATGGCCCGGCCGCATCCTGCACACTCATCCGTGCTGTGCCGGCCTGCAGGCTCTGCTGGAGCCCACCTTGGCAGCGGGGCAGAGCTCCCCAGCTGGCTGCAGAAGCACTGGCCTGGGCAGGCAGAAGGGGCTCAAGGTTCCCTTTATGTTCTGCACATACCAGGATGGATGAGATGAGCACCCCGAGAATTGCCCCCAAACCACCTCCTGTGCTCATGGGACCTCCCCTATAAAGTCCCGCAGGGTCAGAGGGATGTCTCGGGGGTGGCTGAGGGTCCGGGGTCAGTCCCTGCTCAGCTTTCCCTGTGTCTCCTTCTCTCCTTGCAGCTCCACCAGCGCCAGCGTGGCAGCGGCAGGGGCTGATCCCGGCAGTGTGGGGTGTTACGGGGCAGTCCCCTCGCTGTCCCCCCGGCATGGATTCATCATTCCGGCACACCAAGGCCAGGGGCTTCGTGTCCAGCGCAGAGCTGAGCATGAAGCAGTCGGCGGTGGGTGCCGCAGGGCCCGAGGGCAGGTCCCGCTTCCAGAAGGTCTCGCTGGTGTCCCGGCGGCTGGAGAGCACGGGGACCGTGCGGGGCCGGGAGGGGAGTCCCTCCCGCGTGTCCCTGCTGCTGCAGGCCTGGGAGCGGGAGATCGGAGAGAAGAAACCCCCCGGCCCCGCCGCCCCGACCCGCTCGGCCCCTGCCAGCCTCCGCCAGGACTTCACCGCGCACGGACCCATCTTCTCGCAGGTCTATTCCCCAGCGCAGAAGCCGCGGCGCCAGGACGAGCGGGGGAAGGTGGGCGCCGGCGGCGGGGACGGCATCCCCCCGGCCGGGGGTGCCCCCCGGGACGTGCCCGTGCACAGGGAGAGCTACGTGCACGGAGCCCTGCTCCCCACCCGCGCTGCTGAGCTCAGCGCCGCGGGGCCCGGCTCAGCTCCTGGTGCCCCGTGCGCGCCCGGCTGCGCCCCTGCGCTGCCCAGGGCCAGGCAGGTCACGGTGCTGCGGACCGGCAGGGATGCAGCCGGGACAGAGCCGGCGCTGGCGGAGGGAAGGGAAGCCCAAAGCGGGGTGCACAGCGCTGCCGGTGCCACAAAGACGGAGCCGCAGCAGGAGGTGCGCGAGCAGGACAGCAATGGCTTTGCGGCGGCCGCAGCGGGCAGCAGCGGGAGCTCACCGGGCGCTGTGGAAGCCACCGGGCTCCTGACTGAGGGATCCCCCGGGGAGAAACACTCGCTGCAAGCCGAAGCCACGCCAGTGAATGCAGCCCTGAGAGATGGCGACAGGCCTGGGGACCCACAAACCAGTATAACCAGCTCCCGACAGGGTCCTTCGGCCGGCGCCGGTGGCCAGGCTGGCCCGGCTGCTGCGGGTGAGGGAAGCTCAGCAGACAGGGATGGCACCACTTCAGCAATGCCACCGAGGACAGAGAGCCCTCCGGGAGCTGGTGGCACCCCTGAAAACCCCTCCTCGGAGGCAAGTGATGGCCCAGAGCCTTCATCTGAGGCATCTCCAAAGGCTGAGCTGGAGTTGGATGGGGGCAAGATGACAGAGGACCCCCAGGGCACAGCCCAAGAGCCCAAGAGCAGCCCAGAGCTCCCTGCCAAGCCCCCAGCTTCTGACCCCCCAGCTGAGACCCCCCTGAACGGAGCCGAGGAGGACCCCGAGCTGCAGGTGGACATGGAGATCTTTGTGGACACGCTACGCAACATGGAGCCCTCAGAGATGCGCAAGGCACCCAAGACCCCGCGCCAGCCCCGGCCGTCGTCGCTGGGCCGCTGTGCTGCTCTGCCTCCCATCGAGGAGGACCGCGTGGCCCCGCGAGCCACCATCTCCCTGCCCGAGGCTCTGCGGGAGCTGCTGGCCCGGGGCCCCGTGGGACGGCAGGAGGAGAACCCAGAGGAGGAGATTGTGAACCCCTACCTGAGCCCTGATGAGCAGGCACCAGGAGGGACCCTCAATGGGGTGCCCAGGGACAGTGCAGGCTGCAATGGCCGGGTGGAGGGGGGCTCGCTCCTGGGGACACTGGGGCAGGTGGGGGCAGAGGAAAAGGCCAAGCCGGTGGCTGAGAGGAGCCCGTTCTTCCGAGGGAACGTCCTCAAGGGCATGGCGCTGCTCTCCCACTTCTTGGAGCACCGGGCGGCTGCAGCCGATGAGGGCAAGCCCTACTCGCGCCTGGACAACAGCGTGCTCTACAGCCGCTTCGTCTCCCCCAGCGCCGCCCCACTCGAGCCGCCTGGCAGGGATGGAGGGGTCACGGGCTCCTCCAACCCTCGGGACCACAATGGGCTGGGCCTTGGTGACCGCCCCAGCCAGGAGATGGCTGTGCTGGAAGCCCCAGTTCCTGTCATGGAGGAGCCAGAAGGCACCATTGCTCTGTGGCCCGCTGATGTCTTGGTGAGTGGACCTCGGAACACGGAGCCTGGGGAGGTGTCCTGCCTTCCTGGGAATGCAGGGAGGTGGTGGGGGTCTGAACCTTGGAGCATCTTTCCCTGTTCCCAGTACATGGTTTGAATGTCCCATCAGGGAGGCCAAGGGGTGAAAGCCCCTGGTGCGACAGGAGGGTACCAGGATGGGCGATGGAAGGGCGCCAGGTCAAGGGATGGGAGGGTGCCAGCACAGGTCACAGGAGGGTCCTGGGGCAGGCAGGAGGCCGATCCCCAAGTGCAGGAATGCTCAAGGTGTGGCTGCTCGGGGCGGTGGGAGGGTTTGGCAGACGCCAGACGTGAGGCTGCAGCTACAACCTCCCTGGGTCGCGGCGAGATGGCTGCTGCAGCCGACGTCCCTCCGTGCTCCTCATGCGCCCGTCCCCTTGGCTCTTCACAGCAGGAGGACAAGGAGGGCTTGGAGAAGATCAACCCCAGACCTGGCAAGGTACAGGCAGTGCGGTGGGGCTGGGCTGGATGGGGAGGGCACGGGTGGTGTGGTTTGGTGGGCTATGGCAGCACCTCTCTGCTGTGTCACCCCCTCCCAGATCATCCTCTTCTCCGAGGCCGGCTTCGCGGGCAAGAAACGGGAGATCTGGGGCGACGTCCCCGATGCCACATCCTGGGAGCTCTCACACACCATCTCCATCCGGGTCATCCGAGGAGGGTAGGGGACAGCACTGGGGCCAGGACGTGCGGCGAGGACATGGAGGGAGGGTTTGGCCGGCGCTCCTGCATTCCCTGTGCCAGGAACGGCAGCCAGGTCCCAGCCTGGGGTTCAGGAGTGACCATCGCACCAGTGCTCATTACTGCAGCTGCACCCCAGCATCGCAGTCATGTCAGGGTGGTGGCGGGATGTCCCAACCCATGCTGTGCCCTGGGGCTCCCGATGGCTGCAATGGGTAAAAGCAGGGTTCTCCCCCTTTGCTTCCATCCTGCTCCAGGTGGGTGATGTACGAGAAGCCGCGGTTCCACGGACGCAAGTGCGTGCTGGCCGAGGGGGACGTGGAGATTGACAACCCCTGGGCAGCCTATGGGCAGAGCGGCCAGCCCCACCGGCCCTTCCGCATCGGCTCCTTCAAGAGGGTGGTGCGGGTGAGCAAAGGGATCCCCCCGAGCTTTGTGCTCACCCCACACCTTGAGCACCCAGCAAGCTGGGGGTGCTGAGCCCGTAACGCTGCTCTGCCCCACGTCAGGATTACCAGACCCCCGAGATCAGCCTCTTTGTGGAGGAGAACGGTGAAGGTGCCCAGCTCAGGTTCACCGACTCGGCTGAGGACACCCGCACACGGGGCCAGGCGCTCACCGCTGCCTCCATCATCGTCCACTCGGGCCTGTGAGTGGGGCCATGGGGCTGGGTGGGAGCTGGCTGGGCTCCAGCATGGACTGGATGGAGCTGTGATGCTTTCCCTCTCTTCCCCAGATGGCTGGTTTACTCCAAGCCTTTCTTTGATGATGATCCCTATGTTCTGGAGCCAGGCGGCTATCCCAATTTAAAGGCTTGGGGAGCAAAGGACCCGTCCATCTGCTCCATGCACCCCATCAGGCTGGTGAGTCCCGGTTGCTGGAGCGCGGTTATTGGGGTGCCGGGGCCGTTTCCAGCCCTGGGCATGACAGGCAAGAGCATCTCCTGGTGGTTTGTGACTCACGTCAGTGAGAGCTCGGTGTGGAAATGTGCTGAGCGAGGCTCTGGGAAGTGCCTCTGTGGGCTAGAGGTGAAAGAAAGCAAGAAAGCCAAGTCCAAAAGAGCTTGTTCTTGAACAAATTAACCCCAAAAGCAGCTCAGGCTGTAAGGGAGGAAATCAGTCCCTGCACAGTCCCCTCCTGCATCACAGCCTCATGGGGGTCCTTCTCCTTCCAGGGCTGCCCCGTGGTGGAAAGACCCGGTGAGCCGCAGGTGAGCACTGGGCCAGCACCCAGAGGGAACATGGGACCGGGTTGGACGTGGGACCCCACTCACCCTGCCCTGTCCCCAGGTGCTCATCTACGAGGCTGTGGGCTTCCAGGGTCGCAGCTTCACCATCAGCAGAGATATCTACGACCTCAAGTGCCTGCCCGGGCCCACGCTGCCCACTGTGGGCTCCCTGCACGTCCTGGGTGGCTGGTGAGTGGTGTGGGGCCGGCCGGGAACGTGACCCTCAGCCAGGGGAAAAGGCTCGGAGAAGCTGCCTGGGGATGCGGGATGGACACAGGAGCCTGGGGGAGAGGGCGGCACTGGAGCAGCGTGGATGGTGTCCAGAGACCTCACTGCTTGTGTCTGCTGTGCCACAGCTGGGTCGGCTACGAGAAGGAGGGCTTCCGCGGCCACCAGTACCTGCTGGAGGAAGGGCAGTACCAGGACTGGAGGCAGTGGGGTGGCTACAGCAAGGAGCTGATGTCCTTACGGCTGATACGGACGGTGAGGGCAGGGGTGGTGGCGTTGCTTGGGGATGGACCCAGCGTGGGCGGAGAGTCAGCACCCCCGTCCCATCCTTGTCCCCCAAAGGGAGCCTTCCCTGCCTGCATCAGGCATGGCCTGAGATCCCCCCCAGCTCATCCCACACAGGGGTCCAGGTGCTCAGAGCTGCTCCCTGGGGTGCCTGAGGCCAGGCAGAGCCCTGACTGCAGGTGTGGGGAGCGCCGGGCCCCCATCCCCTTCCCCCTGACAGACCGAGACGCTCGGGGGGGGGCTCCTTCTCCCTGCAGGACTTCTCTGACCCGGTGCTGGTCCTGTTCGAGGCCATGGACTTCGAGGAGGGCCCAAGCGTGGAGCTGAGCGAGGCGCTGCCCGACACGCAGCTGGCCGGTTACGGCACCGTCACCCAGTCCATCCACGTGCTGAGCGGGGTGTGAGTGGGGAGCAGGGGGAGAGGGGGGCCAGGAGGGTACCCGGGGGGTGCAGAGCCAGCACCCACGTTCTCCCCGCAGGTGGGTGGCCTATGAGGGCACCAACTACTCGGGCGAGCAGTACATCCTGGAGAAGGGGGTGTACCGCACCTGCGAGGACTGGGGAGCCACCGACTGCCGCATCGCCTCGGTGCAGCCCATCCTGCAGGTGAGAGCGGGACCCACCTGTGCCACCGGGCTGGTGGGGGCCAGGCTGGAGAGAAGACCCCAACCAGCCCCATTCTGTCTGCTTCCAGGTTGGGGAACACAACCTCCATTTCGTCTCCAAGGTTGGAAGTGGCAGATGGGGAGGGGGACGTGCCCTCCCAGGGGACACGGACCCTTATGGGGTGGTGACGATGCTTTGCCCCCTTCACCGAGCCCCTCTGCTCTCCTTCCTCAGATCCTGCTCTTCTCTGAGCCTGACTTCCTAGGGGAGCACATCGCCTTCGAGGAGGACCAGGATTCCCTGCCCGCCGCCTTCATCCCACGCTCCTGCAGAGTCCGTGGAGGCAGGTAGGGTGTCCCAGGGCCTCACTGCTTCCATCTGGGATGGGAACAGGGATGCCACCCTGGCCGGCAGCCCCGCAGGCACCTCTGGGAGCTCCGCAGGAGGGTGGGCAGGATGAGGGTGCTGGGCCACAGGAGGGACGGACATCAACCACGATGGCCACGTCAGCCCGGGTGCGCTCCTCCCCACAGCTGGATCCTGTTCGACGGGAAGGCCTTTGCCGGGGAGCAGCACGTGCTGTCGGAGGGCGAGTACCCCACGCTCAGCGCCATGGGCTGCCTCTCCTCCACCTCCATCCGCTCCTTGAAGAAGGTCCCGGTGGTGAGTCCCAGCCTTTCCTTCCCTTCCCGCTGGCTTCAGGGCAGACACACATCAGGACCCATTTTCCCCTCCCATGGGTACCTCCAGTACTGGTTCTCCAGCCTTGGATCCGTTCTGCACCCATGGGCGCTCACTCCTCTCCCGCTCTCTTCCCCCCACCCGCAGTTTTTCTCGGAGCCCTCCATCTTCCTGCACGGGCTGGAGTGTTTCGAGGGGAAGGAGATCGAGCTCAACACCGAAGTGCGGAGCCTGCAGGCAGAGGGCTTCAACAACCACGTGCTGTCGGTGCGCGTCAAAGGCGGGATGTGAGTGAGCCCCAGCCCTGCTCTGCCCTGCTCCGGCTGCCCGGTACCAGTGTCCCAGCCGGGGCTGACCCCGCTCTGCCCATCCGGTCCCTGCAGCTGGGTGCTGTGCGAACACGGTGACTTCCGAGGGCGCCAGTGGCTGCTGGACTGCACCGAAATCACCAACTGGCTGACGTACAGCGGGCTGCAGCACGTGGGGTCCCTGTACCCCATCCGCCAGGTGAGCCCTGCCTGCCGGAGGGCACGGGGCACTGCCAGGGTGAACCCCACAACCTGGGGCAGGTAGAGCTGGAGCTGGAGCGGGGTGAGCTCCTTCCACCCAGCGGCGCTACCCGGGGCTGGAGCGAAAAGGGTTTCTCTCTTGGCAGAGACGCATCTATTTCCGCATCAGGAACAGGGAGCTGGAGCTCTACCTCTCGGTGCCTGATGATGTGGAGGACATGAAAGCGGGGCGGGTGGTGGTGTCCACTCTGAGCGAGGAGAGCAACTCCATCTGGTACTACGAGGACGGGCTCATCAAAAACCAGGTCAGGGCTCGTGTGTGGCAGCCAGCGCTGCGGAGGGGACCAGGGGAGCCCGTGTCAGGACTCCAGCATCTGACCCCAGCCGTGTCCCCAGAGATCAGTTGGTTCTCTCCTCTCCAAGTCTTCCCTGGAGATGCGAAGGTGCCTCTGCCTTCCCTGGGGAGTTTGTGTCACCCCCATCATCCCCACCTCTCACTGAGGGCTTTTTCCTGCTCATCCCATGTCCCACCCCAGAACCGGCTGCGTTTCCAGGGACACCCCTCTGAGCTCCAAGGCTTTGCGCTGGGTGGAAGCGATGGAAAGGATGGGACTGACCCAGCCACCGCTGCTCCTTGCAGGTGGCCCCCAACATGAGCCTGCAGGTCATCGGGCCAGCCGGGAAAGGCGCGAAGGCCGTGCTGTGGTCCAAAAACCGGATGCCACGTCAAACCTGGAGCATCGATTCCCAGGGACGAATCCGCAGCCAGATGTTTGAAGACATGATCCTCGACGTAAAGGGTGAGACCTCGGCACCAGCACAGGAGCTGCTTTCCCAGGGAGCCCCAAAAATGGGGTGTTTTGCCTTAAAATAGGGCACCCACCCCTTCAGCACCTTCAGGTCTGCGCCCTCCTAAACCCGCCCCTTGCTCCGCAGGTGGCAGATCCTACGACCGGGACCATGCCATTGTTTGGGATGTGACCGAGGAAAGACCCACGCAGACCTGGGACACAGAGGTGCTGTGAGGAGGTGATGTGGGGCCCTCACACCCAGTGTCCCTGTGCCGGGCCGGGTGGCATCCTACCCCCCCTCCCCACATGCCAGCCTCTGCTCTGCTGGCATTGAGGGACACCCTCATCCCCTCCATCATGAGCAGAACCCCCGGCTCCCTCCTGGAGAGCCCCATACGGGCTTCACGAAGGACCCCATGGACACGACCCTCTGGAGAGCGGCTGAGCCCCCTCCCCACCAGCTCCAGACTGTATTTATGTACGTGTGTAAGATACAGCCCTCCTCCGGGGCCAGCACTACCTGGGTGCTTGGTGTCCTTGTCCTTGCCACAGCCTGGCAGCGCTCATGCTGGGGAGCTGCCCCCCCAGCCCAGGGCCTAATCCTGCTCCAAGGACGGGAGCCCGGTGCCCTCTAGTGTTCACGGGGTACCAGCAGCACCACGGCCCTGGGGTTTGAGTAGGGAAGCAGGGGCCAAGCTGTGCCCCTGGGAGCACTGGGGGCTGCTGGACCCCACCAGCTCCAGCCTGTCCGTGCTGCGGGCTCAGGGTGCTGCTCTCGTGTTGCCCCGGGCTGAGCGCTGCATCAGCTGAAGGGCCGGATCGTGGCTCGGGTCACTCACGCCTGAGGTCCCTCGGTGAGGTCTCTTCCACTTGGGTGAGGTAGGAGCTCCCCAGGGACGTGACTCAGAGCCAGAAGGGACACGGGGTGAGAAATCCACTCATGGAGCACTCCCGTCCTTGCTGCTGGGGAGAGGAAACGGCTGCGGGCAAGGGCCTGGTTTGCTGAGCAGGTTGAGCCCAGTCGGGGAGAGTCACTGCATCGGGGCAGTGAGCGCAGGTCAACCCCGCAGCAGAACAGAGCAGTTCTGGCAGCGACAGCCACCCCGGGAGGCTCCTGCAGCAGACTCACAGCACCAAGGTCCTTGCATCAGGCGTCTGCAGCCGGCCAGCGACCGCTCTGGCTTTCAGCAATGGCAAATGTCCACCCTTACGCTGTGCACAAACCTGTCTGGGCAGCAGGACAGGCGAGCGGCGTGTGCTGCTCGGGGATGCGGGGCTCCGATACGCTCCTCTGCCAGGCCAGCGGGCAGGCGGTTACTGTGGGCCTGAGCCCAAACCCCTGCCCGCAGGCAGTGGTGCCAGGCACCACAACCCCACCCCATGAAGAAATGGTGGCAGGAAGGAGGAAGCCTCCAGAGAATGGGGCAGGGAAGATGCTGCCACCCTGTATGGCCTGAGCTGGGCCTCTGGAGCCGCGGATGGACATGGATACACACAGGCTCTGTGGGCAGGGAGACTAGCGAGGGGGGAAATCCTCACAGAGACCCCAAGACACCAAACCCCACAACCAGAGGGACCCAGCCTAGCAGGGACAGCTTAACCCCATCACCCGCTCTTATATACCCACCGCCAGCCCGCGATTGGCCAATACGGGGCTCATGGCAGCGCCTGATTGGTGGGGAGCACAAGCCCCTGCGCGGGATTGGCCAGGACTCGCGGTGGGGTTGAGAGCGGTGCTGCAAGGGGCCGCCCGGCCTGCAGGGGACGCTGTGTCCGCACCGGGCCCGTTTGGTCCCCCCCGCTCCAGCCGCGGTGCCGAGCAGCCCCATCCCCGCGGCGCAGCGAGCCCGGTGCCGCTACACAAGCGCTTTATTGCCCGGAGCTCCGGTGCCGAGCCGCCCCCGGGGCCTCGCTCCCAGCCGGGGCAGCGCGGCACGGACCGGGGTCACGGCTTCATGTGCGAGAGGCCGGGCGCTGCCCGCTCAGTGCAGCCGCAGGAGGAAGGCAGCGGCCAGCGCCAAGGTGAGGGGGAGCAGAGCCGCGGTGCTGCAGGGAGGGCTCAGGCTCTTCGCGGCGGGGGTCAGAGTGGGGTGCGGGGTGATGCTGAGCCCCTTGTCCGCCTGGCCCAGCGCCTGCAACAGGAAACGAGAGTCAGGCACCGCTCCAGGGGGTTGAACCCCCCTAAAGCCCCCAGCCCGGCTGCCCTGGGTGCTTCTCCTCCGTGCCACACGCACACATCCCTGTTCGCGTTCGGGTTTTCCCACCGCAGGGAGCTGCCCCTCACATCAGTGCCCTGCCTCTAGCCAGGGGAGGGAAGCAGAAGCTGAGGTGGTCATCAGCTGCTGCGAGGAAGCGGTCCATGGGCCCTGCGCAGAGGATGTAGAGCTAGGAAACACCCGTGCTGGAAGCCAAAGGGAGGAGGAAGGACCCTCGGTCCCCTGGGGTGTTGCAAGTGGGGATGTTGCAGACAGCGTGTGAAATATAACAGTCGGGATGGCGATTTCAGAGCAGTTTCCTTCTGTTCATATCAGCATCTTCCAAACTAAGATGTTTGCGTGAATCCCTCCTGCCCCAGCTGCCCAGAACCACTCCTTCCTAGGGACTCCTGGTGTAAGCGGTTAAAGGTAACTGCAGTGACAGGCAGGAAAAGGGACAGCCATTCCGTCCGTGAACCAGCCACCAGGCTGCTTCCCTCCTTGGGTCACTGCGGAGCTGGGATCGGGCCAGGGATGGGACCCCAAGGCCCAGCTCTGCCCCTTCACAGGCACCCTTGTGCAGGGTGGGTGCCAGGCTGGTTTGCCCAGCCGCAGATCCGGACTCTCAAAAGGCAAATGCACATTAGGTAAATGTAAAGCAGCAGGTCACAGCTGCGTGGGGTTTGAGAGTGAAAAATAAGCACAGATACATCTGGCCCTGTTACCAGCACATCTCCCACCTGCTGCTCTGAGTAGCCATCATCCTCCCTGAAAGCACCAGCACCTCCCTCCCTCCCACAACACAGTCTCCACTGAGCAGAGAGCTGACATCCACCAGCTTGGCACTTGAACTGAGCCCCATGGAGGGAAGGAAACTACACCCCAGTGTGGAGATGTGAGAGGAAACCACACAGCTGTGTGCCCACCCGGCATCTCCACAGCTATCCTCAGCATCCCCACACCAGGCACAGGCTGGGGCCAGCATGTAGAGAGGCTGCAGGGTGAGTGGAGAGCGAAGTGAGAAGGTTACAGATATGTGATGCTCTTGAGTAAAAAAGGCATTTAAAAAAAGCAATCTACGGAAATATTTAGACCTTACAGACCACAGTGCAAAGCTGCTGGTAAGAGCAAGACAAAGTCAAATAGAATCATGGAATGGTTTGGGTTGGAAGGGACCTTAAAACTTCTCCAGTTCCAACCCCAAATATTCAGGATTCCAGCTGAAGGCAGAAATTCTCCCCCTGGTTGAACCCTACAGCCCCCAACTGCCATAACAGCCCTGGGACAGAGCCAGCTGGACCCTGCAGCTTCTGTGTGCCCCACACCATGGGGTTTCTCTTACCATGCAGAGGAAAAGCAGGGTGAGCAGGAGGAGCAGGAGAGCGCGCTGGAGGGGCTGCATTGTCGGGGCACGCAGCTCACTGTGCACTGACACTTCCTCCTCTGCTTGCAGTGATGGCAGCCGGAGGCTTTAAGCACGGTAGTGGCCCCATCTCATCAGTCACACCTCCTTCCCTGCACCAGCCCCACCACTTCAAAGGGCTGTTTGAAACCAGGGTGAATTGGGGAAGTCACATCTGCCGCCGGCGCTGCGAGGAAGAGGGTGCAAGACAGCAGGGGGGGTTTCCAGGCAGTGACACCAGTACAACCCTTTCAGCCGCAGTTCTCCCCAGCCATCGATCTCCATCGCCCAGCACAAGAGCAGCTCCTGCTCCACACCACAGCCACACAGCCACTGACTCCAGCACAAGCAGCGAGCCTCTGGCCCTGCCTTTTGCCACGTAACAAAATACCACCTGCAGCATGAGCCCCCCTGTCCGAGCTCTGCTTCTCCCTGTCCTGTGCCCTGCAGCCTCGAAGGACTAACAGTGGATATGGGTTAAACCCCTTCTGGATCACTGGGAAGGTCCTGCCAATTGTGGCCAATGATTCAACCAAAAGAACAAAGCTCTTTCCATGCAGCTGGGGCAGGAGCTGGGTCCGAGCTCTGAATCTCCATTACACACCTGGGGTGGTCTCATCCGGATAACAACGAGGGAAACGCTCCATTGCAGCCCCCCAATATCCATCTCCTCATGAGCAGGTCTCGGAGCTCCCTCACCCACAGCAGCAGGAAACAGACGGGATCTGGTTATTTTAAGATGGTTTGACATTAGGTAGTGAAATGTGCCAGGCTCATCTGGCTGCTGCCGGGTTCTGCGTTGCTGAAGCACATCACAGTGCAGAGGGGTAGGCTCCACTGCTGCAGAGCTTCACCCGATTCCGTTGCCTTTGCACATCATGCACACACCAAAGGGAGCCTCAGGAGCAGCCACCCAGGTGCTACAAACGGGCCTGCTCCCTCCCCCGGGGGAGGCTGAGCTCTCTGGAGCAGCACGGACCTGGTGGGCAGCACCAGCGAGGCGAAACCAGCGGGCGGGGAAGCGAGCAGCGCCCGGAGCAGCGGGCGCTGGAACCCGAGCGTGCACAGCGAGCGGTGCCCCGGGCCAGGCCCTGCCGCGCTTGTCCCTGCGGGCTGAGGCCAAGGGCGTGCAGGGGGGGCTGAGGGAGGGGAGCGAGGTCCGGCCCCGGCCCTGGGAGCGTTCGGAGCGCTCCGGGTCCCCCCCTCAGAGGGGGCATCCCCCGGGGCCTGCCCCTGCTCCAGGCCCGGGCACGGGGGGGGCGGAGGAGCCCCGAGCTGTCAGCCGGGGGGGGGGAGCAGAGCGGTGCATGCTGGGATGTGTAGTCCCCGTGCTGCCTCGCCCTCCACGTGACCAAGGCTGAGCCAATCGCAGCGGCCCTCCGTCGCCGTGGCAACCGCCTGTAAACAAGATGGCGGCGGCGGGTGAGTGCTGCGGAGGCGCGGGAGAAGCGGGGGGGCACCCCCGAGGTTTGGGGACCCCCCCAGCACCTGGGCACCCACGTCATTTTGAGACCATTTTTGCTAGCGATCCTTCCTACCGGCCTTCTGGGCCCCACAGGGCTGCACATGGCGGTGACAGGATCAGAAATGGCACCGGCATGAACAGAACTCCCCTCCCAGCAGTTCCTTACCTGCTGCCTCCGGGCCGGCATCGATCCCCAGCGGGTGCCAGGGGTATGGGGCGGTCAGGTCTCTGGTTGAGGCAGAGCAAAGCTGCTCTCTCCAGCGGCAACAGCGCCTTTTGAACTCCAAAAAGTTACCCCATTGAGCAAATCCTCCCGAAGTTCCTGAAGCTGGGCTTTATTTTACATGTTATCCCCTCATACAGGGCTGGCCAAGTTCATTGCTTCCACTGGGGAGGCTTTTCTTGCCATCCTACATGTTCTTCAATGGCTGTAGCTCTTTTTCTCCTACACACGTCCAAAATCAGATAAGAAACAAAAGGTTTCCACATCCTCAGCAAGACCTAGAGCACATTAAAGCCTCATCTATTTTTACAGCTCTAGTTTAGGTCACATCCTTCCTACTACATCTTAGAGCAAAATCTCCCTTTCCACTGCCAGTGAAGCTTCTGTTAATCCCAGGGTGTTGGGCTCTTGGTTAGAAGAGCTCAATATTACCACTTGGTGCAGGCAGGATGCTCTACACCAGTGACAGTCTCTTTCTACAAGCCCCATTTCGTGTTCACCCTTTCCACCTGCCGAGATTGCACCTTCCCTTGGGTCCTGGCTCATAACAAGCTCCCACTTACACTCACTAGGTTGGGAGCGCCTATTGGATTGAATGGGCCACCCTGCTTTCTCCTGCCCTCTCCTCCCCTCAGCATAACCCCAGTATTCCTTTACCTGCTTGTGAAGAAGTTGCAGCTGAAACACTGCCCTGTTTTCTTTCCTTTGTGCTCCTTGTGCCTCTCTTCAGAGGATGCCAGCCTGCCTCCTAGGACAGAGAATCCAGAGCAAGGCATCCTCCCCTCGTGCTCGAAGGAGACAACACTGGAAAAGAACACACAGGGTAAAAGTCCCTCAATGATCAGGGGTTTCTGGGCCATCACAGTCTCTCAGTGACAGTCTGGGGGGCTCAATACCCCAGGCCAGGGCTAATTCCCCCGCCGTCACATACACTGTCAGTGATACAGCCATCTCCCTAAGGAATTCCTACCCAGTACCCCCCAAAGGGACCCTTGTCCTCCCTGCTCTGGCAGAACAGGAGTTCTTGCATGGGGTCCCCTGTGGTGCAGAGGATTAAATAACAGATTTGTGCTTTCAGACACAGCTCACGCTGACACGGAGCTCCACTCCTCCCCGATGCAAAAAATCATTCTGTTGGAACAAAAAATAGCAGAGCAGGCACAAGAAATCCAACTGAAGGTAAAATTACTACCCTTACTGAGCCTGTTTTGTGCCCTGCTTTGATGGCAATGCCACAGGAGCAGTACACCTCTCAGACCTAGTTTGCCTGAACCAAGTTCATCGGCAGCCTGCTCTGTTACACAAACAAGCCTTTTCAAAGCCCCAGAGCAATTGCGTTGGTCCTTGGGTTGGGAGAATGAACAGTCCCAAGTGATGACATGAGCACCCTGTCACTGGGATCAGCTCTTTGACTTCAGCCCTGCATTTTCCTTTTGCTTTCCAAGACAACAGCTGCTCATACAGCAGAGCCAGCCTGGGGCAGAGCCCTCTGCATGACTGCAGCTTCCAGTAAATACCCTTTTGTGTTTGGTTTTAAAGAGGTGGCTGCAGAGGTGCTGGTTTCGTTTCTAGATTAGCTACTTCCTATAGGTCAGAGCAGGAGCCTGAGCAGGAAGCTGGGAGCAGGAGCCTGGGTGTTTCCCTACAGCTCTTGTGCAGATGAAGGAGGGGGAGATAGGTCAGTGTTCCCTCACCTATTCGTGGAGCAGTGTATTTATATCCCACACCCCATTTGAGTCTAATTTGTGAGGTGGTACAGCCTTTCTGACCCTTACTCTGCCTCTCTCTGAATGGGGTGAGAGGATGTGCACCACTGACTCACCTAGCCAGGACTAATTGTGCAAACTGTGCCTCGAGGTCCTGAAGGCCAAGGAACTAAATAAGATCATTATCTGCTCTGGTCCTGAAGGATAGGAGGATTGCTGAGCTTGAAGAGAAGATGAAGACCCTTCAGAAAGAAGAAGGTAAAGATTATTCTACCCTTGGTAGAATACTACCCTTGCTCCTACCTGTGTGAGAGTACAGAGCTCCTGGCACTGCAGCAGAGCAGTGGAGACCTCCTCTCTGAGCCATCCTTACCTTAATAGCCCAAGAGCTTCTTCAGTGAGTGGTATCAGTTACACAGACGTGGTGCCTTCTGCCAAAGCAGATCCACACTTTATACCCACATCAAGTCCAGGTTGGACGGGGCTTGGAGCAACCTGCTCTAGTGGAAGCTGTTTCTGCCCATGGCAGAGGGTTGGAACTGGATGAGCTTTAAGGTCCCTTCCAACTCAAACCATTCTAGGATCCACTGCTCAGCTCTTCCGGTGCAGTGCAAAACACTATTTCCTGACCTATTTTCTGTGGCTTGCTAAGTTTCCATGAGCATAAATCAACCACACAGGAAAACACCCAAAACAAACCAGTAAATACTGCAGGGTTCAAACAGGCTGGAAACCAGAGCTACTCACAGCTGAGCAAACACAAAACTCTGCTTGGGATCTCAGGGAGGATTCCAGCCCAGGCTCCCTTGTCCTGGGAGGCAGCCTAACTTCAGATTGAGGCCAGCTGTGAGTGAGTCACTGAAGGTCTTTTCCCCCATTCAGTTCCTTGGAATCCAGCAGCTTCTCCAGCTGAGCCCAGACACGTTTCCTACAATGGCTGACCTACCTTGTAAGCATAAAGCTGGAGTAAGCTCTCAATTTCCTGAGCAGAGAACACAAATATGCCTGTCAAACCACAAGTATGTGTTTTATACCTCATTGTGCATTGTCCTAGCCATTCAGCCCAGGTTTCCCAACCCAGCTTCAGTGGACACCTGCTAATTTTCTTAATAGGTCCCTTAAGACCAAGCAAGCAGAGCAATTCTCATTGTTTACTTGCCAACAGCACCACTCATGTCAACCTCCTGCAGCAGAAAGCTTCACCACTACCATCCACAACTACTTTAGTCTGGCAGCATCTTCAAACTGCTGCAGGTTGAATTGTCAGGGACCAGCATGCAGAGTTCATGTTCAGCTCCTGTGTCTGATGGACTTTAGTAACGGGTAGTCAGGTACTGCTGGGGCATCCATGCTGTGTGACACAGGTTATCTATAGCTCTTCTTTAAGGTTGTACATATTAAAACCAAGACTTCCTTTTCAGACCCTTCTGACTCATTCACAACAGAGGAACTGGAAATTAGGTGCCTTCAGCTGCAGCTCCAGGTCTGGCAGATGGAGGTGAGACACCTGCTTCACTTGCCCTAAGCCATCTGCACCTCTGGTTTGAGATCACTGCAGTCCCAGGCTGCTCAGGCTTTTTCAAGCTGCCACTCTGATCACCACAATTCACCACCTCAGCCCTCTGAAAACAAAGAACAAGTTGGATGGGAGATACAGGGCAGCAGGAAATGATACCCAAACATCTGTGCCTCCTGCAAGCCTCTTCATTTTGATTTCTAGGGCTGTAGAAATACTCATTGCAGCTACCACAGCCCTGGGAGACTACTGTGGCACTACAGATGCTTTCATTCTCCCTTTTGCCTACTACTAATAGAGCTGCTACAACTACTGGCCCCTGCCAGGGCCAAAGAACCCCAAGACAAACTTCTTTCACCTCCCCTTCTGCTTCTCATGATCTCAGCTGACCACCCTCAGGCTCCCATTTCTAGTTCTCTGAAGCTCTGGTCTACAACACTGCCTTGTGCTTTCCTCACAGCAGTTTCTAAGTGACTATGGTCTGATTTGGGTTGGAGAGAGACCTGAAGAACTGGAAGATGTAGAATTGCTCAAGGATGAAGAGCTGCCAGGAAGGAGCTTCTGGAAGCCAGGTAAAGCACCAGCACTCCTCGCTGAAGCAGTTATCCTAACTCCCACTGCATGCTTATAGAAGGTGTGATACTCCCCAGAGTAGATAAGCAGCAAAGACCCAGAATTTGCATCTTCAGAATCTGTGATCCTGTGCTGAGGTCTTCACCTCAGCCCATCTCAGGGACAGAGACACAGAGCCATTGAACAGGAGCTAAGCCAGGCAGAACATTGGTGTTTTATACATCTGTATTTTGTAAGCCTCATTTAGGGGATGAGGAGAGAACCCAATGGCTCAGCCCTTTGGAAGGAGACCCTCAAAGCAGCTGCTTCCTGCAGAGGTCACATACCCTGAATGTTTGAAGCTTGATTGCTCCAATAACACATAAAGTGGGTGGAAAATGGAATGAGACACTTTGTGTATATTGTAGCTGTAGTAACCTACCCATATTGTCTGGCTCCATCAGAGAGTATTGTTTGCCTTTCCTCCCAGCCAACACATGAGCAGTTTAATAGAGACCTGATTGTGGAGGATGGGGTCCAAGCATATTTGGCAATGGCTTCTTAGGAAGTGGTAAAAGAGGGGGAGAAAAAAGAATACTTGGGCTGTAGAGCCAATGCTACTTCCTAACTGCTATGCAAATATCAGCGAACTAATCCTTCCCTCCCTCACATGCAGGAGGGGAGAAAAGGGGGGAAGCAGTAGGGATTTTCACTGTTTTCAGCTCATGCTTTTTAAGGACTATTCCCTAGCCCTCCTTTATCAGATTGTAAAAAAGCAGAACACAAACCACCAAAGGCTTCACCCTCTCTTATTTCCTCTCCTCTGATATCATTCTTCTGTCCCATCACCACTCTTACTTCTCCACCCTCCCCCAGCACCCAGATAAACATCCTCAGCAGCAGACCAGCAAGAGAGAGCAACCTGCAGGTGGCAAGCAGCAAGCACCTGCCCCTGTTTACACTGGCATTTCCCCAGGGAGTCTGCCCTGATCCCTTTATCCATCCCACTTAACCCAACCAGTTCTGTTCTTCACTGTGTATTTTACAGCACCACATCAAGGGACAGCAAAACACTTTGGAAATTACAACCAGGCAAGGAGCTGAGCATGGTCTCTAAAGAGCTGCCTGCATCTGGAGTTATATTAGCTGGTAGCAAAGGGCTGTTTCCCTGCTGCCCTGCCCCTGTGGTTTTGCACACACACCCATGCAAACCTGGCACTGTTGTACCACAGCAGCTCAGTGTTGCACCACACTTAGTGAAAGCGTGAAAGGCAAAGCATGGAGAGGGAGCAGAGACACCCCACAGTGTCAGGGCTCAAACACACCTCAAACTCACACAGAGCTGAAAGCTGCTGAGCTGGTGTCCCCTTCCCCCTGTAACTCTGGTCCCTCTGCCGCAGGTGAAGCAGTTGTTCCCCAGCACCACATTGATTTTGATTTACTCTTGGAGAAGGTGAAGGATCTGAACTTGCTGGCTGGAGAGGGCATCTCTCACATTGAGCACAAGCCTGGGGGAGCTCGGCTCAGGCAGCCAGAACCCCTCCCTCTCACACTGTATCAGAATGGGATTGTCATGTTCAACGGACCCTTTCGGCCCTATGAGGACCCATCCACACAGGTATGGAAGGGTCTGTAGGGGAATTAGACTTAGAGCCATTCTGCTATAGTGTTCACTAAGCAGCAGGAAAGGGAACGGATAGAAATAAGACTTGTGAGCTCATCTCAGTCCTAAAGAGGAGCATCTAACAGAGATCACCAGCTTCAAACCTGCATCTCTTTAAAGGCTAGCATGTCTTTGTGGGGTAGTTTTTAAGAGATGAGATTCTGGGTCTTTTATGTAGACTTTTCTGCACAACAATAACACCACAAATAGGAACAGCCCAGAAGGAATGTATCAGCCATGAGATAAACAAAGCCTGAGGTATGCCCACAAACTCTCATTTTGTTTCAGCAATGCCTACAGGATATTATGGATGGCTATTTCCCTTCGGAGCTGCAGATGCGTTACCCTGATGGCATCCCATTGCAGGTAAAGGAGTGCAGAACTTGTTCAGGTTTTCTCAGCAGTCTGCTGGATGCTCCCCACAGCAAGTTCAGTTTGAGGTTTCTGGAGGCAGTAAGACTACATACATCAAGATTAACTCTGTGCGTGCACGTCTCAAGGAAAGGGTGGCTGGGAACACACCTGCCAGAGCTGTTACAGGAAGTGAGTGAGGGTTTCTGCATCAAGACTCAATGGTTGCTCTGCCTCAGTGAATCTTGACTCAGAACAAGACTTCTGAGAGCAAAGCAGGCTCTGTAGCAGAGAAGCAGCACGTGCATGTGAAGAGCTGTGTAACAAAGGAGAAAAGCTCTCAACTAGTTCCCATGGGAAAGCTTTTAAAACAAGATTGAGCAAGGATCCATCAAGGAGGATGTTGGAGAGTTTCTTTTGCTACAATTTCAATGGATTTGGCCACCTGAGGTTCTTTTAGGTCCCACTTTTTGATTTCTCAGAAATGGCAAAAAGCCAAGGCCACCTTTTCAGGCAGGAAGCAGGCAGAGAGCCTCAGAGGACTCTAATCTAGGTCTTCACGTGCGTCTAACCAGAGGGGTGCACCTCCCCTCTGCCACGAAGAAAGCAGGGCAAGGATGAGGTCAGGACAGGCAGGGTGAGCTGTAGGTGTGGTAGGTAGAAAGTCAGCTGGAGTAAGGATTGTGCAAAGCTCTTGGGGCTGTGGCTCCCTATAATCCATGCATAGCTGGTGCGTCTGGAAGCCACAGGACACTACAGTAATCTGCAGTAAACACACACACAGAGAGTGCACCCACCTGTGGTTTGTTCAGCCAATGTAAGAGGAACAGAAGTGGAACCCAGACAGACAGAGCTGGTATTTACACAGCCTGCCCCACTGCTGGGTGCATTCTGCCTGCCTTGGTTCATTAGAGCCACCTGACAGTCCCCACTGCAGCCTCTCACAGCCAGATCCCTCTCCAAGCCCAGCCTGCTGCTTCCACAGCACCTTCCACCTGCAGAGCCTTTGCAGGTGGGAAAAGGTCAGGTCCAAGCACATTTCTTACAACTGGTGTGCCTGTGGAGCTGAATGAACAATTGCCCTGCAGTCTGGGTGGCCCATCCCAGGAACCTGGGGGATACACAAGGATGTGCTTTGTTAACAGAGCCTATAGGAACTGAAAATGCATTTCATTTGATCAGAAGCAGCTGTCATGGTTTCACCTGGGGTTTACAACTCTTGGTTGCCATTGCTGTGGTTTATTGCTCTTTGATGCAGTGAGAACAAACTTGTCCAACTGTTAAGATCTGCTTATGGCAGCTGGTCTTAATTTAACAGGTCACTGACAGAAGGGACATGGTATTTCAGGAGAAACACCCTCCAGGGAGCTTTCCTGGTCATGGCCAAGTGGTTGGCCATTCAAAATCACGTGAGGTGCAGGAAACCACCCAGATCCCAGGTAAATTCTTAAACCTTTGGTTCTCCTACAAGCTCATTCTGTAAAGGTGGACATCTTCAGGCCAGACTGATCTTCGACTATACTGAATATGGGATGATTCCTCTTCAGGCTTTCATAAGAGAATATGGGACATAAGGTCAGGTCCCAGATTCCTCATTTTGCTTCTAGATTCCAGAAGTCTGTAAGCAATACCTGGCAGGGCTTACACCAAATGCAGTCAAGTCGTACAGACAGAAAAGAGTGGGTTTGTGCATGTGTAACTGAACAACCCAAACACGTGCAGTGCCCATCAGCAACATCTTCCTGTTTATACAAAACTGTACTACTTGCTTGCTCATCTCAAGGCACTCACAGACAGAAGCTCTGCTAAATGTTTCCTTTATCCGAGTTGTAAAGAAAACATAACTGTCCATTGCCACCACAGAAAAGGGAACAGACACCTACAAATACACCCTCATGAGATGGGACGTTTTCCAAGTCTAAAACCTGACATAGTTTCGGTTTTCCCTGTTCACAGCAGGACTAACCAGGTTTCAACCTGTTGTGCATCCCAGCTGTGTGCTGCACAGGCTGCACAGTTGCTCACTGCTGAGGTTGACAGTGGAACATTTAATGGGTCACAAAGTGGGACAAGCTTCAATGAGGGAGACTGAGCCAGCCCCAGCATGGCTAAGGGAGGTCAGAGCTCTCCCTGTCTGCTGTTGTGCTCTATCATCGCAAACCCAGCCTGTTCTGAGGGCAAACTGTTTGTCAAAAAGGTCACACATGGACAATTCTCCTCCCTGCTTCACCAGGTCCCAAAATCTCCTTGGAGCAGCTTCTCAATGAGCTTTCCAGGCCCTTGAAACACACAGAAGAGGCAACTGGTGCCCACAACTCAGCCAGAGCAGCACAGCAGGTACGAGCAGATCCCCCAAACACTTAAAGAAGGTGCCAGGAGCGATTCCATGGGCTCATCACCCTACACAGCGCCAGCACCCGTTCCCTTGGGCCTCTCTGAGCTCTGCATAACCTCCTCCTCCCAGAGAGGCTCCACTAGAGCACACATGGCACCCTGGCACCTTCTCCTGGCTCTGGCTGCTCTCTGTGCAGAGCAGGCAGTAGTGACACTCACCTGCTTTGCTTTCAGGCCTCTGAAGGGGTGCGCAGCAGCAAAGAGATCCTAGTGGAGACACCCAGGCTGCCTGCCCTGGAGAGGTACAGGCACGGCCCCTGCCCTGTCAGGCTCTCATCTTCCTCCTGTTATTTCCTACTTCCTCCTCAACACTGTGGGTTTCTTTCAGGGGTTTCAGTTAAGGAAGTAAATGGAGTTGTCCCTTTTACACCTTAGAAATAGAAAGAAAGGTGAAGGTTGATCTTTTGGGAAGACCACTGAATTGTTCACGGCAAACTTGCCATCTTTTACAGCTCCAACAAAAAGCTTCTGTTGTTCAGACTGCTACTTCCTGCTGTGAAATAGCTTTCTCAACAGCAAACCAAGGCCTCAGAGTTTGAAACCATCTAAGAAGCTGTTTGTGATCAAGTTAAACGGGAGAATGCTGCCAGGAGAACGATGCCCAAGTGGGAGGTCACACAAACAGCACTTTTCCACTCAGTCTTCTGGCAAGACAAGACCCAAATAGAGAATGAAAAAAAAACCCAAGCAGATTATTTTTAACCAAAGAAGTAGGGCAAGGAACTTACCAGACAGCCTGATCTAAAATGAAAGAGCTGAAAAACGTCAACAACCCTCTTCTCAAGGCACCTTTAGGCAGGGAAAGCAAAGCAGTGGTTTGCTCTGTGACTGGTCTGCTCGCACGCAGTCATCTCAAGGACATTCCCAGACGTGAAGCACCCTGTTGAGGTGACCCAGGCTCTGCCACCAGCGCAGCACTCGCTCCTCAATTGATGAGGTTCTCTCACCTCCAGGGTGAAGGTGACTGAAGAGGTTGAAGCTCCTGCCCCTGGTGTCTGCACTCTCCGCATCAAATCAGAGAGCGGGGAGCAGACTTACATCGTAAAGATGCTGTTCACAGAGACCATCGGGGACCTGCGCCAGCACCTCGCCCATGCCAGGTAGGCCTAGGGCTTGCTCCCCTCCTTACCCAGCTCCATAGAGCCCTAGGGAAGGTTTCCCAGCTGCTGCTGAAGGCCCTGGAGCTGTGCTTCAAAGACATCAGCCCTAGCTGAGCAGGGCTGAGGGTTACAGCCCCAGGAGCTGCCGGCACCCCCTGAGATGCTCTCTAGGCAGCACTGCCAGGGTCACACTCAGCTCAAAGTATTTAATACCCACCCTTGCCAAAAAGCTAACACAGGCACAGATAAACCTCTTCAGTTCTCTCAGAGTTGCCACTTGACCCAGGTCCATCCCTGCTTTTGCCTGCTTCCAGCCAACTATTCCCACCATTCCCAATGTGGTGGTGCAACCTGGAAGCTGAGCTGCAGCCTTCAGTTTGGCTGATGGATCTGCTGCTGGATAAACACCCCACTTTGCTCAGCCAGCTCTATATCCCAATGGATTCAATGCTGCCTAAGGGCTCTCACACCTCTTTGGGGACAATTCCAGATAGCTGGGGAACCCCTCTGCTCTCCCCTCTTCCCACTCCTGTTGCCGGCCATAGGCCTGGCTGCAGCCTGAGCCCAGGATGAGCTCATTGCTGTTGGGATGCAAAACCCTCTTTCCTACCGCAGCTGTGCAGCTTGGAATGGCCACTCTGCCTGGCTGTTGCATTTTGGGCAGGAAGCCCTTTTTTCTGCTCAGCTTGTGCTTATGAAATGGTCTCTCCTCCTTTCATAACCACAGCTGGATCAGCCAGAGGATCCCTCAAAACCTTGGGGATCCTGCCTGTAGGAAAAGCTGTGCTGTTCTTTCCTAGGGGTGGAGACTCCGACTCGTATGAGATCATCAGTACCTTTCCCCAGAGGGTGTACACGGACAACTCACAGAGCCTGCAGGAATGCGGCCTGACCCCCAACGCCTGCTTACTGCTGCAGAGAAGAGACCCCTACCAGCAAGAGGGCTGCAAACAGCTTAACTCCTAGCAAGAGCTGCTCACCCAAATTCTGCAAGAGGAAGGAGCTGCCTTGCACCTTTAGCTGTGTTATAACCTCCCCTGGCTGGGAAGAGCAGAGGGGTGACTTTCCAGACTTAGTTTCATTGTGCTGTTACCTGGGACAGAGAGAAGTGCTCAGAGGCAGTGGGTGGATGCTCTTCCCCAAGACCACTGGGCTCCTAATGCAGGGGCATTTCAGTCAGCTCAGACCAAAGCCCAGTTTCCTCATCTCTACTGAAGGGTTACACAGGCTGATGCCAGCCCAGGGAAGGCCACCAGCTTTACACTGGTCCTGGACAGTGGCTTAGCTCAGGGATTGTCTACCGCAGCAGGACAGACAAACAGCCAGGGTCAGTTTGCTTTCCACACACAGCTGCTCCCCAGCGATTTCACCTGTGCTTACACCACGAGATAAACAGGCTCAGTTATATGGTCCCTGGCGAAGCTGAACCAAGAGGCTTTGAGCCGTTGCAAGGCTGGGTCTGAGCCAGGCTCGGCTCAGCCAGGAGATCCTGCTGCTGGGTTTCCTGTGCGTGAACAACTCCTTCCCTTGGACAGCCCCCAGCTCCGGCAGGGCCCCGGCTCACAGCCACACCGAGCTGCCAGCCTGGCTCCCTCCCTCCCTGCTGCAGCCATGGGCTGGATGCTGCAACAGGACACCGTGTCATTGGAGAAGAGCATAATCCCGTTGCTGCTTCCCTGAAGCATGAATAAAGCATCTTCCTCCCTCTCCCGTGGGCTGGGGCTGTGCTCTGCAGGCCCTTTTCCAGGCACATTCTTCCCTTTTCAGCTGTGACAAGCTCCCACTTGACTCCCAGTTGACAACACTCCCACTTGCATGAGGCAGCACCTCCTGACTGGTTCCCTCTCAGCAGAGACCCAGCCCTCAAAAGTCCCATAAAACCACTGATTTCAGATGCAGTTTCCAGTCCCATTACATTTCAAGGGCACAGCTCCTGTGGGAGGGGGCAGGATACACAGGGCTCTTCCCAGACCACTCCAACCAGAGCCAGACCCTGCACAACTCAAGTACAGGAAGCTCCACTCCTCCAAAGCAGCAGCCTCCACAGGTTCCCCATGACTCAATCCCCACAGCTCCAAGTTAGTTTCCTTCCTTTTTCATCTATAGCAGATACAGGAGCATACAAGGACTCTCCTACAGGGCAGCCTTTTCCACTGCCCCTCTACACACTGGTATGTAATCAACCAGGTCATCTTTGTGCCCGACTGAAGCTGTTCTCCTCTGGGCTGCTGCTCTCACCATGTAGAAAAGAACACTTGAGAGAGGTACCTGTCACTACCGTGCTGTAGGATATTCAGACAAGTCCTGTGAGCCTCTGATTAGCAGCAGAGAACTAAGGTGTTAAGATCTTTGTGTCAGGCTGCATCAGTGAGTACAACTGACTCGGCTTCTCTGAGCTGGAAATGACTCAGAATCATTACGTAGGGCGACGTTTAACCTGTAGTCAAAATAAAACCAGATTTAAAAGAAACCCACCAGTACCGACATGAAAGGTACAGTAACATTTAATAGCATCTTGAAAGACAACACTGGTTATAAACTTCCTTTTTGGCAGGAAAAAAAAATGCACTTGGTCCAGGTTGCAACAAAAGCCAACTTAAAGAGGAAAGATAAGACAACCGAGCATCAGCTGTGCTGGAGCAGCCCTGAGCCATTAACGCTCACCAGGGAGCCCTGGCACCAGAGCAGCACAGGTCCCACCTCTAGGTCCATCCATCCCCCCATGCAGCCTGCTGAGCAGCTCCAGCCTTCACCCCAGCCCTGGGCCCCTCTGGTGGATGCTCAGACCCCAGTTCTGTGCAGCATTTTTGCATTAAATTAAGACAACCCCCCAAAAAAAGGACTTAGTTGCCATAATCTGTGCAGTTGAGATGAATTAAACAAAAGTAAAATAAAAAAGGGAAGTGAGGCAGCAGGGTTTACAATTTAACAGCAACTGGGACAAGTGGGAAGTAACATCAACCCTAAGCCCTTCCCTCCTGAAGCAGAAGCTCTCCCTGCAGAGGCGAGGGCTGACAGATGGCTGCACTTCACACAGCCCCAGAGGCTTTGCTGTGTACAGAGGCACTGGAAGCTGCCGTGAGCCAGGCCCAGCTTTGCTCACAGGCCATGCGCAGCGAGCGTCAGACTTTCTTTGGATCCCTCTGAGATGATACCAGGGTTAGGCAGGAGGGAATCGCAGGCAGCTGCAATGAGTAGTTTTGGTCATGGGTTTCCCTGTGCTGGGATATAGGTCGTGGTGCCAGGACAGCGCTGACAACCTGGAAGTGAAGGTGGTTGGAGATGAGGGTGCTCAGGGATGCAGGTAGAGTCCAGGACGAAAGGGGAGCCCGGGGCTCAGGCCAACTTCAGGAACTCCTGCAGGGTGTTTTGCTCTACTGCTTCCACAAAGAGCTCATAATCCTGCAGGGAAAAGTCACAAGTCACTCACCAGGCAAGAGCAAGGGGGCTGCTCACCCCCATCCCCTGAGCACACAGTGCAAACCAGCTCACGGCACTGATGCCATCAGTTGTGTGGAGAATGACAGGGTGACATGAGGACAGCCCCACACAGCACAGCCCCGCTGCCCACCCGCACCCCAAGTCCCCCTGCCCAGGACCCCTTTTTCACAAGGCACCGTGCTCCGTTGACCCTGGCAGCACCTTGTCCTTGTGCCTCACAAGAAATGCTTTCTGAAAGGCATCTTAACACCATCTGTAGCAAAAAGGAGGGGACTGGACTGTGCCCACCACCACCCAACCTCCACGGTGCTGAGCACAAACCTCACCCCACAGTAGTGGTCTCCGTTGACGATCTGGGGCGGGATGGCTTTGGGGTTACCAGCCTTTGCCCTCATCTCCTCCCGCAGAGCGTTGTCCTGGGAGATATCCACCAGCTCGTACTTGATGTTTTTCCCATCGAGGATTCGGGTTACTTCGCTCTGTTGGGATTTGATCTGGAAGCCGGGCGGGAAAGGCAGGTTATGAGGAGCTGGAGAGGAGCCCGAAGGGCGGGCACGCACCCCAGCGTGCCAGCCGCACTCTGCAAGCGCTCCTGGATCCAGACCGCACCCGGCCGCGGGGCTCGGCCCTGCGTGGGGTGAAGGGGGACACCCAGCGCGGAGGGATGGATCCGGTGCAGCGAGAGCAGGGGAGGGGACTCCAGGGATGGCTCAGAGACGCCCACCCCAGGGAAGAGGGGCCCCGGACGCGCAGCCCTGCCCCAGCGGAGCCCGGGCCGCCGCTCACCTCCCGGGAGCCGGTCACCGAGGTGCTGTAAACCTTGAGGGTGCTCATGCTGCGATCGCGGCCGCTCCCTGCGCTCAGCCTGGCGGAGGGAGGGAGGAAGGGAACGGGCGGCCCCGCCGCCGCCCTGCATGTGACTGCGGGGACCAATGGGGCCGACGGGCCCGGGCATGCGGCATCGGCGGGGCCCGGCCCCGGGGAGCCACCGCCGCACCGCCCCCGGAGCAGGACTGGTTCGCACGGGTGGAGCAGAGCAGCTTTATTTTATACTCAAAACACTCAGTACAAACAAGCGGGCGAGACAAAGGCCGGTAGAAATACACAGCGCCCGACGCGATGGGGGAGACGCAGGCAAACAGGCAGACGGGGTGAGAATGCGGTCCTGCTGCCCCTCTCTGGGGTGCTCTATAAAGAAGAGGCCCCGAGTTTCCCCTGCACAGAGAGCAGCAGCCGTGTACAGCAGACGGTCACCACCTGCCACACGGGTCCAGTCTGCAGGAGGAGGAGAGAGGAACACGCAACCCTGGGTCCCCCAGCTGCTGGGACACTGCCAGGCAGAAGGCTCCGAGCATCAACTGAGCTGGTTTCAGCCACGACCTCATTGCACAGAGGGCAATTGTGTCCCCGCACAACACCTGGGAATTAGATCTTGCACCCTACACTGGGGAAAGGGGATCGGGCCAAACAGCACCCTAGGGAGAGAGCGACTCGCAGCTGGTGCTGCTCTGCACCCCAGTGCCTAGAGAGCTCCCAGCAGCTAGGACAAACGACCTTAGGAAACAGTCTTGGCCCACATTTAGCTCAGTACATGGCAGCAGCATCCTGGGAACAGAAACAGTCTGAAACGTAATACACCTGATGCAGACAGAACAGGGCAGACACCACCATGCTCTCTCCCTGTACCATGCAGGGGGTAGCTCAGGACAGCAAACTAACCACCTCCCTGCCACCATCACCCATGGTGGCCAAACAAAGAACTAAGAACAAAACAGATTTGGTCTTAAAGAAAAAAAGAGGAACACCAATGCATTTCTCCCAAACCTAGGGCCTGCAGCCCCAACATGAACCAAGAAACAACCAACAGAAGTTTCAGCAGTATTTTCTCTCCTGCAGTACAGCTGACTGACTATACTGCTCTTAACTCAAGCTGAAAACCAAGTAAGTTCCACCCACAGCACCACAGCATTGGCACAAGCAAGTGCTGTGGAGTTGTCACTAGGTTAATGAGGGTTGTGATAAAGCAGATCACATCCCATACAGATTTATTTAGAAATCCCATTATTTAGCAGAAGAGCAGGGAGTTCCCAGACATCAAGGGGCATGGCTACAACAAAACCCAAGTGGTCACTGCCTTGCAGGCAGCAGGAAGAGCTTTCAGATCCAGCTGTGCCATCCTGCCATGGTAGGACCAGAATGGCTTTCTCCCTAGCAAGCTGAGGGCCAAGCAGAGGTGCACATCCCAACTGCCCTGGGCAGGTCACCCGGAGTGCAGAGCCTCTGGATGGTTCTAGAGGCTGCTACGAGAAACAGCAGTTTCTCCCCTTGCCAGCAGATGCATTAGCATGGGGACAGGAGGTTTCTCATTAAGGCACTTCAGCAATCTGCTTCCTCTGCAGCCTGAATCATATCCAGAGTGCTATTGGGGGGGAGGGGGGGGGGGGGGGGGATAAAAGGCTTAAGGCTTCTGGGGTATCAGTGCCCAGGGGGAGCATTTTCAGAGTCTTCCTTTAGTGTTGCTTTATTCCCCAACTCGTCTTGACTACTGAAAGACTCCAGATGTGTTTACCTGAGGAAAACGGGTCCTGCTCCACAAATAGTCCCTGAACACCCCAATAATCCTCTAGTCTTCCTAGTCACACAGGATCTTCACAGAGAATTTATCAGGAAAATCAGGGCATACATTTCCTTTTAGTGATCATTTTAACTGTCACATTTGCATGTTCAGCATTTGACATGCCTGGAAGGCAATTCAGAATTCATCTCCCAGCATCAGAGACCACACCAGCTCCAGCAAACACAGCATAAACACATTCCACAAGATCAAAGCTACTGCAAAGCCTGACACCAAAGACCTGAACGATTCCAGTTCAGCAGCTGAACACTTCTGGCAAACAAACCCCCTGGATTCTCATGGATTGGATAAGTCACACATCTTGTACCCGAGCAAAGGGATGGTAAAGTGCTGAATAGGTTTTGAGTTGTAGGAGCTCTAGACTCCTGAGAGTTTCAAGTCCTGGTTTTCTGTCTTACTTTGGGAGTAATTCTTTACTGAGTGATGCAGTTGTCTCCCATGTCCTGAGCGTATCTGTCAGATATTGCCGTCCTTAAGTCCTCCACCTCTTTGTGAAGCTGTTTTACCTCCACCAGTTTCTTTGCAAGTCCATCAGGGCTCAGTAAGTCATCCTTCTCCTTAGCAGAGTACTGCACAGCTGTGGAGTCAGAGAAGGGAGTCACCTCAACATGTAATAGTGACCAAAGATCACACACATTTGCGAGTGAGGCAGAAAAAACAATGCAGGTTTACACAAGAGGTGCTACTTAACATTTAGTTCTTACAGCATGCACCTTCAGAGCTGGCTAACCACAGAAAGAAGGTTCAGAACCCTAGAAAGATGAGAACCTCTTCTGTATTATAGAAGTGCTATATTACACACAAGTTTAATTCTGCCACAGCACAGGACCTGAGGGGTTTGCTCTGTCATCACTCCACATACTTACAGCGAATGCCCAGGAGCAGAGAGAGGTTGGGATCCTTGCCCTGAGCCCTCTGAGTGACAATGCTGTAGACAGACTGCAAATCCTGCAGGCAACTGGCCAGCTCACTGTGCAGGTCCTGGGCCAGGCGGGCTGTCTCAGCAGGCAGTGGCTGGGTTGTTAGCTCTGCCTGACGGAGCCGTTCCTGAAGGGTCAGGTTCTTCTCAATGAGATCCTGGTTCTGCACTGAGAGCTGAACAAATGGGCACAGCAGGTTAGTGGTGACCTGGGTTAGAACTAGTACACTTAGAACAACTTAACACAAGTGCTCGATGATGATGGGAGCACTGAAGGCAGGAGAAGCTGGTTTATATCAAGCCCTCCAGACTCTTGCCAGATAAGCAAGAGTCAGTGTCATAAGGTCTAGGGGAAAATTCTTCACCTAGACAGTGATCAGGCATTGGAACAGGCTTCCTAGGGCAGTAGTGGAATCACCATCCCTGGAAGTGTTAAAAAAAAAAAACCAACATACAGATGAGACACTTAGTGCCCTGGTTCAGTGGTGGCCTTTGGCAGTGCTGGGATAATGGTTGGACTTGATGATCTTAAAGGTCTTTTCCAACCTGGCTGATTCTATGATTCTATTCTAAGGTGTGAGCGTTCAGCTTTCCTGGCTCAGACAGGAAGCACCCCATGACACTGCACTATCCCTCCTGGGGCATGATGCAACAAAATAAGCTGCCAGGAGGTTGTTCACCAGTTGCTCACCCCAACCCTTCCCTCAAGGGCTGCCACTGTGCTTGGCTTCCTTCAGGTTTGAGAGTAGGGCTCAGCCCTGCCCTTGAACCACGGCTGTGGGCCAGGTGGGAGTCCTGCTCACTGCCATGCTGCCCCCAGCTGGCAAACTCAAACCCAAGGCAGGAACTGGGTTTCTCCTCCTGCTTTTTAACAGAGGAAAGCTCCTTTCGGAGCAACTGACTAGCAGGAAGCAGGAGAGGTTATGTTGCTGACTGCAAATTAAGGGCCTAGCTAAAAGACAATTTGTTGTTCATTCAGCTGGTACACTCAGGCACTCAGCACTCCTGCTGACCTCTTTCACAGCGGCCCGGAGCTGCTGCAGTGCATTCTCTCTTCTCACCGCCTCCTCTTTCAGAGCTTGGCTTGTCCCCTCTTCCTGGGTCACCTGTTCTTCCAGGTTCTGGAACAGACCATGGGTAAGTAGTGAGTCTAACTCACATCACAGCAGATTCTCGAGTTCTAGGTCCCTCCACAGTCACCTCTCACCTTTACTTGCAAGGACAACTGCTCTGCCTTCTTCTGCTGTTTGTCCACAATCTGGAATCAAAAGCAGAAGCATCAGAACTGGCCACACAAACTCAGTAATTCCACCAGGATTTCTCCTGCAGTAAGAGAGCATCTCCCCTCTCCCCCCTTTTCCCATCCATTTACTGCTTTAATCACTGCTTCTGTTAGTAGTGGATTCCCCGATGAAAGGCACCATTAGAAGTATCAGCTAAATACAAGACTGGACAAGTTGCATTCATGTGGTTTTCTTCTACATTCTGCAACTTGTCTCCAGTGTTAAGTGCAGGAAAGCAGTTATCACAGCAAGAACAGCTTCTAAAACCACTCAGCCTGGAATTCTAGGAACTGCTGCTTCAGTACAACAGTGACTGCAAAAGTCCCCAATTTCATTTTTAGTGCCCGGTGTGACTCAGTGGAAAGGAAAAGGTGAGATTCCCAGCTGGGACACTGTTACCTTCCTGAGGCGGTCACATTCTTTCTTCAGAGAGTCATTTTCTATCTTCTGTCTCTCCCCATCCTGGGCAGAGGCTCCTCTCTCTGCATTCTTCACACACTGCTGCACCTTGTCCTGCAAGCTGCAATTGGCAGAACACCATGGGAAAACCAGCTTTATTTAGGGTGTCTCCCTCACTATGAGGGGGCAAATGATTTTCATCTCAGGTGTCAGTGTTGCCAGGGCTATGACAGAATTCTCCCTTCCTTGGACACAGCCCTACCCATAATATTGGCACATTTGCAGACACAACAATTGCAGACTAAAGAGGTCCGTTTTGCCAGGAGTTATGGTTGACAAGAGCAATAACCTGAGGACACAAACAAGCCCAGGTAACAGAATAGGGGCCCCCTTTCTTTCAGCATGTGGTTCTGCTCCCACCCTCCGTTGCTGGCACACAGAATTTAAACACAGTTTTAGCAAGCACTCACATAATCATCACACGGCCATGGTAACCAGGTTCTGACAGGAGGGACAGTGGCTGTGCTGAATCATCACAGCCCTTGTGCAGCAATTACTTCAGTGCTATTAGAATCCTCCTGACTTTTACCTGCGCACAGTAGAAAGAAGCTCCAGCTCCTTGTGTTTTTGGGTTTCCAGCTGCACCTCTTGCTCCCTGAAAGCAGCCCGGACATCTCCAAGCTCTGTTTCCAGTGCCAGCACTGTTTCTTGCATAGCAGTACTCTTCAGTTCAGATTCCTTCAGCTGCAACAAAGGCCATCAGAACATTCTAGAGACCTCCCAGGGGTTTTACCACACACAGCATGCTTCAACTACATCTGCAATGTCCATTTTTAGTACCTATGTGGCAATTCTTAGTTATAGCTCAGAACATTCCTCCTCCAAAAAGATTAGACCACAACTTTACTTGTGCAGCTGCACTGCAGCTGTAGAGAAGTCACCTGAGCAAGTATGTGAAGAGCTATCATCACAACTCAACAGAAGTTTTACCTTCTGACTCTGTTTCTGGTGGTCCTCAAGGGTTGGTAGATCAGCCAAATATCGTTCCAGGGTCTCAATTCTCTGTTGTCTCTCTCTGTTCTGTTCAGATTCCTTCTGGCATTTCTTTTTAAGGTTATTAATGTGTTTGTCTCTTCCCTTTACCTGCAGGGACAGTTATAAAAAGTTCAGTTTATATAATTTCTTATCCATTCTTCAGTCCTATGTAAGCCTCATTTACCTTTTTGTACAGCACTAAACACCAAAACACAAGATCACCTTAACTCAGCAGTATTTCTGCTCATCTAGCTAAAGACAGGCCTCCTCTCTGGTTAAAAGACGAGGTACTGAAATCCTTCTAACTGCAGGAGAAAGGGCTTTTGCTTACAATCCAAAGTACTCCACAAGGAGACCAGAAAATACCTGCTATGACCATGCCCACAAAAAGCTTTCATCTTCGCACTACATGGACTTTCAGTTTCTCAAAGCAAAACCACCTTCCAATCTTGAGAGCAATGGGATCATACCCTTTCTTCCTGTTTTTTTAACTCCTCTGCATGTTTCTGCATAGTTTCCTTCAGTGACTCCCTTATAAGCTTTGCATCCACCTCTGCAGCAGCCAGTTTTCTCTCCAATTCAATCTTCTCCTTACTGAGGGATTCAGTCTTCTCTGTGAACTGTGCTCGAAGAAATGTATTCTCCCGCTGCAGCTCCTGCAAAGAGAGCCAAGCTGGTATTAAGCATCTGTGCTGCCTCAGAGCTGTGTTCTCAGCCCCCCCCCCCCCAAACCCCAAACATCAGTCAGGCCATTTTATACACTGCAGTATCTGAAACAGCATGTCAGTGCCATCAGGCCTTTGCATCACTAGCAGAGCTTCTAAACAAACCATAAGACTTCAGGGCTTGAAATCTTGAAAGATTGGTAATAAGGGCTTGAAAGACAGGTAATAGGGATCCCATACAAAGGATCACTTTATTCTGCATAGCTCTTCTACTCAGGGAACACCTAATAAGAAGTGATAAGGCCATTGGATTCAATACCAATTTCTTACTGACCCCCTGCTGCATCTGCTTACCTGCATTCTCAACATGTAGACATCTCCATAGGTTGCTGGGCAGCCAAGCAGGGCACTGTGAACCTGTAGTTCACTTTCCCTGACCTTCTGCTCCAACTGTGAGATGTGTTGTCTTTGCCTGTAAAAAGCAACAACTGGTAATACACTGTCCTCAAACACACAGCAGAGAGCAATACAGCATGAACAGTGCCACCGCAACTCTAATGCTCCATACAGGGACAAGCAGACCAGAAAGACAACTCTGCAACTCAGAACTGACCTGCAGAGAAACGATCTGGAAGAGTCTATGATACTGTGACATCCATTTCAAAGTTTCTTAGAATTGGTATTAACTTTTCCTCCCTCCCTTCAAAGCAACTCCCAGCAACAATTATAGATAAAACACACAAGCCTTCCATGCTGTGGAGGATCTGGCTTGGTTGTAGAGCTTGTGTGAGTGACAGAACTCCAAATGAACAACCAGAAACAATATTTACAGCCCAAATGCTGAAGGTAGTTTTTATTAGGACTTACTTTTTCCAAAAGCTTATGGACCATGGCATTAGGTATGAGAAATGTGCTTGACAGCCCAAATTCACAAAGAGCTAATTTAAAATAAAGCTAAGAGCTCCAAGGAAATCCTCAAGCAAAAAGGCAGCAGTTTTGACATTCCAGATAATCATGATGTGAACAGAAATCTTTATCCTTTATAAAGCATAGAGAATCATAACCAAAATTGATTTATTTGATCCCTTCAGGATCATCATCCTAATTCCAAGAGGAGGGGGAGGAGAGCTCATGAAAAATATATGTTCTTCTCAAAGGTCATCATACTGCTCTTTGCAACAGAAGAGACCCAGATGGACAAGAGGAACTCTGAGACAGGACCTTTCCTTGGTACTTTCAAACCCCTCCCTTTCCAAAAGGCAATGCACTGGAGCCCATACACCACATATCAGTAGCAAACTCTCACCTATCAATGAGGAGCTCTTTCTCCTTGAGTAGGTTTTCATTGGAGTTCAGGATATTGATCCACTGAGCTGGATCGGGAGTAGGCAGTGAAGGAGAATACATGGAGGGATGGTGGCAGGCACCTCCATTTTGTAACTGAAAGAGAAGGCAAAATGAGGAAGGAGGTCTGTGCTCCACAGAGGTAACTGCAACGCTGCTAGAGCTATTTTGCGCCCTGTGTGCTCATCTGCATGCCAGGACAGAGCTATTTCAGTCCCTGTCAATGTCCAAGAACAAGTAACTTTGCCCAAGCACAACTGGAGATTAACAAATAATTTTAGCTCACTGGAAACAATTTGTCTCCATTCGGGTACAGCTGGTGGGATAAACAAGCTGGTTCCATCTAATAAATCTTAGTTTTATGCAGCTTTTTTAAGCCAAAAAGGAATTTCCCAACTCTAGATACAGAATACAGTTATTGTAGAAGTGAAGACCTTAGCATGCTTTTTCCTCAGTTTCTAGCAGACAGGATGTTTCCCTCTTGATCTGATCCATTGTGCAGTGCTGTAACTTAATACAGAGCTGCTCTCCATAAGCAGCACGTCAAATGATACCTGTGACACCATATGCTGTAAAAACAGATCATTAACAGACTTTCAGTGTAAGACAGGGAGAAGCAGCAGACTTTTTCCCCTCTTGCTTTATAAGTCTGGAATAACAATTCATGACTACACAGGAAGTGTTTCAAACTCATACATTCACACAAGCAGCTCCTTACCTGCATTTGCTCTACTTGCAATCGCACTTTGTCCAGCTGCTGTTTCCAAGCACTGAGCTCACAGACCCTCTCATGTGGGTGTAGTGTGCAGCTGTCCTGCATCCATGCTCGAGATGGAGGACTTACAGGCTTTGAATAGAAATTGTTGGCCGGGAGTCCCGTTGGCATCAGTCTGTTTGTGCTTGGCCACGCTCCATCCTGGGGCTCACAGACTCCATTAGCCCCCGCCGCTTGCTTACTCTCTGGCAGCACCTTATAATGGTCCTTTCCTGCCTCAGCTGCCCCAGAGTTCGGACTGAACTTCTGGAACCTGTGGAGAGGGTCAGGGCACAAATTATCCAGAAAGAGAGACTGGTTAAGGGTGCGCTCGATGGCAGGGGTGTCAAACTTCCAAGTGTCTTCTGCTCTCATGTGATCCGAAACAGGATGCCAGGGTTGCTCAAGACCATTTTCCCCTGAAGTCCTGTAGAGGTGCAGGAGATCCCTGGGTGGCACCTGAGAAGACTTCCCAGAATTAAAATCTCCATTCCTCATGAGCCCTGCGTGTTCAGAAGCAGCAGATCCTGGCATAGCAGGTTTTGATGGATTCTGTAAACAGCTCTGGTCTCCTGCAGGACACAGCTTGGAGGGTGAGGCACCCAAAGTAGAAGGCATAACGTGGGCTGTTGGGATGGTCACTTGGGCTTTGATGGGCTGGAATGAGGAACCGTTACTGGAATTGCAAAAGTCTGAGGAAAGAAGAACAACACTGATTACAAACCCGAAACATTCCAACATGAACAGCCATTCCTTTGAGGAGCGTTCCAGAAGAAATTAAAAACCTGACTCTTTTCCCCCTGAACATGTCCTCCTAAGCAGCAGCAAGACCAAGGCACACCAATGTTCCCCCTCATTACAAGTTTCAGGAGCCTGCTGACATTTTCCTACCACCATATCACAGGAAGAATCCAAGTTTAATTCAGCAGACATTTTTAATCCCCTGTTATTAAGCTACTCCAGTATAATCTTAAATCAATAAGGTTATCTTTCTATAGGTTTAGAAATCAAGTCCTTTAAATTGAATAAAAAGGCTGGAACTTACTCAGCTGAGCACTGAGACCTCGATTCTGTTCTGCCCGTCCCACAGCTCAGCGGCTCTGAACCGTGACCAAAGCTAACGGGAGCCTTCACTAAGCCCATGATGAGCTTCAAACATAGCTGAACACTGGGTCACCAGCAGTTGACCTTCGAACTCCTCCAGGACACTGCAGCAAAAGAGCTTTTCCTAGAGTAATGGCTGTGCCTTATTGCCACAGGAAATGAGACAGAGTTGGGCACACGCACCCCAACGTGAGCCTGTCCTGGCAGACGGGCACCAAACCTGGCTACGGGGAAGTGCAGGGCTATTCTTAGCAACTCTCAGATTTCAATACAGCAACAGCAAGAACTGAGAAAGGCAAACAGCAAAGTCCCTGTTCTCCTCCTGGTCACCACATGCTGCATACTGTGGTAATTCCAGGTTTCTCCCAGCTACACAAACTTGTTTTCTTCATGTGTTTGGCTAAAGGCCCACGCCTCATGATGTTTCTTTAATCCACCCTCAAGACTGCAACATCAACCCTCCACCTGTTTGTAGCCTCAAAGCATTGCTACAGGAAGGAATAAAAGGTTCCAAGTTGAACGGGACCAAAACCAGATTCTGCAAAGACCATCAAGCTACAGGTAAATATCACAGTAAAGGCACAAGGTACTCTCCTCAAAAAATGAGAAGGGGGGAAATCCCTCAGACATTCATTGCCTGTGCCTGGAACTCCACAGAACACCCTGCTACCAAACAGTCACAAGAACATTCACCTCAGCAAACAGCAGGGACAGGACAATTTCCTTTTACAGCCCCTGGATTTGTATCCCAGTATCACTGTGAGGAACTCGAGCCCTCTGAGCAACACATCACATGCAGATGCTGCAATCGGTTCCTTCAGTGTGCTGAGGCTTGTCACAACAACACATGGACCTGACAGGCAGAAATTCAGCCTCAGCTCTTACAAACAAGGCTACCACATAGCAAACATTCCAAAGGGCCATTTCTGAAAGGGCCATCATTATCTCCCCTGCCTTGAATGTGCAGCTGGATGTTTTATTATCCAGAGAGGCACTAAAGCGGACACTTAAACATGGGCTCTAGTAACATTTCCAGCAATATTTCCACAAGTCAGACCTTCTAAAACACCTTCATTTTAACTCGCACATTATTGAGATCTATGGCTGCCAATGCAGCTTGTGAAATACATGAATGTGCAAAGTATATTATTTTCAAGAAAACAGCAAACTGCCTCACTGCTGAAAGAAGGGTCAGTGAATCAATAGTGGTTTATGTCACTTTTGTGGATGAAGATACAAGTGGAAAGGATTGCTGGGACAAGCAATTTCACAGAACACACCTCAGCTGAGGGACAGGCTGCAGCCTTCTTCAGTGAGCAGTACACAGCTAACACTGAGGACACTTAGGCACACTGACCTGAAGCCTCTAGAGGCACCTATAAATTACTTCTTAAATCACACATCGCGCTTGCTGATAGACCACTTGGTCAGAATGAACCAGCAAGTCAATAGGGTGGCTCTTTTAGTCAGTTCAAAATGCTCACTACAGTTAGAAGACACCAGCTTAGAGAAACAGCAAGTCCCTTAATCATTTGTTTGTATTTCAGTCAGCATATCTGTGTGCTGAGGTTCTGAAATAGTCCCCAAACATCATTTCAGATTCTGCTCTCTCCCAAGTTTTACATTCTAGGGTTCGGTAATATCAGGCTATTTAATGCTTTAAACTCTCCTCCTGTGTGACCTCATGCTGACCATCACCTTCTGTGCTGTCTGAACAGGAGGTCCCAATGCCCCCATCCCCGCTGTCGGCCACACTTGAACTGCGGCTGACACGGCTCTGGAACTTCACAGACAACATGGGTGTTTTCCAGTCAGTCTCCAGGAAATGACTCTTTTGACTGGTGCTGGGATCTGGAGAGAAAAAGCAGGAATATTTATGTTTCAGCTAACAGACTGAAAAGCCTTTTAATACACCTAATTAAGCCATATCTAATTACCCGTTCTACCTAAACCCATCCTTGCTTGACTCCCCATACTGTTGCTAAAGAAATCTCTTTTGCAAAAGGAAATGGCAGCAAACACATGGAAATCAAATAATATTAACAGGAGACTGAAAAAAAAAAAATCAATCTAGTTATGGAAGTCAGACTGCAAAAGCAGTAAATTACATTCCCATTGATGAGCTTGGTGATATTACACCCAGCTGATGCTCTGGTACTCAGATGAAACAGAGGAGCAGCAACATTGGCCCACAGTAAAACTGGTTGAATTAAAGGCACATTTTTGCATTAACTGGTAATAACTTTTCCAGATGTATCACTTAGCAATCAAGAGATAGGTTTGTTATCAAACAACTCTCTCCTCAAGCACACATGGCAGGAATAAGACATCATTTTCAAATAGAAAGCTTCTGGTAATGAACTCTTCTCAAGGCCATCTGTCTCCTCAGGGGAGCTGAAACAGGATCCGACAGCAGCAGGGCTTTAAAGAAAGGACTATTCTTACCCGGTGGATTGTTCTGCTGGAGCCTCAGGTCTGGCTGTTTCTCCAGAGCAGCCATCTTATCTGTCCAGTGAACTACAGAGCAATACATCAAAATCACTAAGTCAGTATAAACCAGACCCTGTTCCCACTAACCAAGGGGTACACACACAACAGTTACTCTCCATTCAGATTAACACAGTATTTCGCATTTAATGAGCATCTCCTCCCAAGAATGTCTCTACTTCATCCCCGCAGCACAGAGGCCTTAAAAAAAAGCCCCTGCAGTTACTGTAGGTTTTCTTCATGCCTGAGAAATGAGCAGAGTTCCTGTTTGCAACATTCTCCAGGTCTGCAGCACTTCAGCAGCTCCTTTCAACTGGGGCATGTGTTATCCCCATCGTGGTTATTTATAGAGCATCAGTCACCATGGTACCTACACGCTGCCTTTATGTCTACAGAGACCAAAAATTTCCTTTCACAAGTCTTAACTCCAAACCAGTTCATTTCTGCCCTCTGTAGAGGTCACAGAGCAACTACAGGCAGAAATGCAGCCATTCACAACCTGGCATTGCTGCTCCATAAATGGCAGTCATTATCAGTCTAGAGCTTTGGTTTAATTGATCTGCTTATCCAAGTACTTCAGACAGTGAATTTCCTAACTCTGATGATGCAAGTTATGATTTGCAGCTCTCAGGCTGTGGACATTCAGGGCTGCTCTCCACTCCACCAGCCAGATACTAAATCCTCAATTGCCAGCTCCTACGGATTTGTGCTTAACTGATTCAAAGAGCTCGCAGAAACCATTAATTCTTAGGAAACAGACACAGATTTTACAACACGGGACAGACACTGGGAACACAACAGGCTAATGAAGCAGCAGCAGCATTTCGCTCAGCAAAGAAATACAACACTTCTAGCTAAATATATCACTTATTATGCTCAATTTAGGTATGTTTCTGACAGTCCTGAGTTGGAAACCCAGACTCCAGCACTACAGTGCCAGCAGGGAAATACAAGCGTGGCTTTTGACATAATATAGAGAAAACAAAGTGCTCCCACCTCACCCCGCACACCCTCACACGCAGACACAGCACCCACCCCAGGAGCAGGCCCTGCAGAAGGGGTAGGAAGGGAGAGAGAGGTGGGTCACGAAGAGGGGGAGCAGCGCTTTACCCGGTGGAAGGGGAGAGCTTGGAGGGGACGCGCAGTGATGTGAAGCGAGGCTGTGAGGGGAAACGCTTCGCCCCGCCGGCAGTGATATGGGTGGAGAGAGGGAAAGGCCCTCCCTGAGGGGCACCGGTTCCTGAGGGGCGCGGGGAGCGGAACGGAGCCGGTCCCTGCGGGGCGGGGAGAGAGAAGGGGTGGTTTCACCGAGGGGGGGGGAGCGCTGTGCCCCAGGCCGAGGCCCGCGCCGCGGTGCCGGTAGCGGGACGGCTCCGAGCCCCTCACCTGCCTCCGCCGCGCGGCCCGCGACCGTTACAGCCAGGGGGCGGGAAGCGAGAGGCGAGAGGAGGGGCAGAGGAAAAGCGACAGAACCCCGCCCCTCCCTGCCTCCGCGCCTGCGCAGCTCGTCCCCAGTCCGGGCAGTGCTGTGCGGACGCGGGCACCGCAGCGTGCTCAGCCCGTTCTGAGCTCTTCACCCGGGGCCCTCGGTGCCGCGGTTTCCTGGTGCTGCGCTTCCCGAGGGCATTCCAGTGCCTAAGGGGCTACAGGGAACCTGGAGAGGGCTTTGGACGAGGGCCTGTAGGGACAGGCCAAGGGGAATGGCTTGAAGCTGACAAAGTGGGGAAAAGGGAAGTCCCAACAAACTTTTATTTAAGCTTAAAAATTAGATAAATGTGAGGACATCTTCATAAATCTGCACTTACTGGTTCACCTGTATCTTTGTAGAAAAAATGAATCGATAAGCCAGCACAGAAAACGTGAAGAGTGTGTGCCTCAGCTCTCCCATGGCATTCTCTGGGCTGCCTTCAAACACAGTGCTGCTGGTGGTCCTGAAGGCAATATTGGGTACTACGACGGTCCAAATTTCTCAGTATTGCAGTTTAGCATTTGTGATCCTAATGTCACTACCGAAAGAAAACCATGGGCGAGTGTCCACATTACCCTGAAAGCCTGTAGGACACATCCCTGCTGTTTGTGCCTCTAGCTGGCCATTGTGGGTCAGACAAGTACAGTAGAACAGAAAAATCAATTGTACACATAAAATGCACGTTATTGATGAGTAGGGATGAAAAGGTGTTGATATTCATAGAATATTTCCATGATTGAATGATTTCGGTGGTGTCTGACCCCGAGCTAAGAAAATACAATTGAGTTGTTGAAGTCTGGGGGATGTTTTGCAGCAAACCTTGTATCACTAAATATTCTGTTGCTAAACACTGAATGTCAGTATGACGGTTTGTATAGCCACATGTGCAAAATGCTTGGCCTTAGGTAAAGAGCAACACTGGTGCTATAAGACTGTCATTGGTGCTTGAATTCATTTCCCCCCCACAACTTGTCAAGTTGTCATTTGACTGAAATACTACTATAAATGAGCTAATGGAGCCCAGAACATTATGTGCAGATCATTCAGTGTTTGTCCTAGCACCTTTCACAGAACAAGCAGCTCCCCAGCCACCATAGTTCAGTCTCAGCAAACACTTTGGATGTTCAAACAAAGCTGTAGCATCTTTGTGGGGTGGGAGAGCCTGTGGACCACTTCAACAGACTTGGAATTTTCAGGAACAGCAGAAACATGTTTAGAAACCTACTTTAAGTACTCTGTAGAAAAGACAGTTAGAAACCTGCTGGAAGCGCCAAACAGGCTGCTGTAGGTTGCTAGCTTATCAAAATGATCGAATACTTCCAGGCTGTCATTTAACTATGAAATCGGACGTGACCTATTGACTGATCCTCAGCACCCAAATTAGAAGATAATGATTAGCTTTGTAGAGTTCTCAGCAGAGGAAGTTTATTTACCCCATGCAGGACACTTGGATAAGGAATATACATTGGCAGGGCACCAAGGAGAATCATCTGAAAGAGCTCTATAGTATTAGATATACTCCACTCATATCAGTCCTAGTGGGGGGAGTTACACATTAATACCAGGCACACTGCTGCACTGCTAATGCTGGCTCCAAGGCAGTCTTTGAACACAAAACAAGCATATTTCTTTCTCTCAACTTTCCTTTTCTAAAATGAAGTCTCTTTCCCTCCCTTTCCCCCAACATTTTTTGCAGGCATTTCCTAAAGTTTAGAATGTTTGAAAGTTGGTTCCCCAGCTCATCACTGGTCCCCCAGATGCACCAGAGCAGTCCAACAGGCTGAAAAATCAATTCATGTAGATTTGAAGCTCTCTGGAAGAATTGTCTGTGCATCAGCTCTGCTTATAAACTGGGATCTATCCCCCAGTGCCAGGTGGACTTCTTCAAGATGGTGTTTACTCTTAAACCTTTATGTAAGCAAAGGAATGAGGGTGGTGAGACACACGTTGGCAGAGAACTTGTGAATGCTCCATCATTGGAAGTGCTCAAACTCAGGTTGGATGGGGATCTGAGCAACCTGGTCTAGTGGAAGGTGCCCTTGCCTGTGGCAGGGATTTGGACTGAGTGGTATTTTAAGGTCCCTTCTAACCCAAACACTGGAATTAAACTGGAATGATAATGACTTACTCCTGAAAAGAAATACTTGAATTATACAGATGGCGAAAATGGGGTGTTTTAAAGTCATCAATGTGACAAGTGAGAGGGCACAAGGAGAACAAACAAGAGATGCAAAATTGAAGAACAGAAAGAGAGATGCTGTCACGAAGAGGAAATGAGTATGTAGGGAATGAAAGCGCTACACTGAGTTTTTACACGAGAAGCGTGGTGCTAAGCAGCTCCAGGAGAACAGACTATCTGCAGGGATTTACAGTGATGCTATTTGGGAGAATTTACCTTTTCCACCTCTGCACAGGCAAGCCGAGGGGTTCTGTGAGATAGGGACACAAAAACTTAGAAAGTTTTCTTTTCTTCTGTTTGTCTGAGGTGGAGATTGTTCTTAAAACGTGGAGGGTGCTGGAGAGGTGAAAGGGAAGATAATCTGAAGGAAATTAGATTTTTCATTTCTGGCTTTTTAAAAGGAGATTCTTTCATTGGTCATAGTTAAATTAGGCTTGGAGCAGTAGCAGACTGAACACTGATTGATTTTCTCCTCCCTCCATCCCTAGCAAATATAACCTCTGTGTGTCAAAGCTTGTGCTCCAGCACTGGCTCTTGGAGCAAAATAAACTGCTTATAATGTGAAGTTTCTTCACATGGGTGGAAGATGACGGTGGCTGTAACGCGTCACTGGATGCTGAGGGTCTGTAATTTTACAGGTTTTTGTAAAGAAAGGTATGTGTTCATTTTAATTTGCCATTTCTGTTTCATTTCTTTATCTTTCAAACCTGTCTGACTTGCTGCCCATTTGTACAGCAATCTGCAAGAGTATTTTCAGGTTTGATAGGCTGCCTTAACATAAAGTTGCCTCTATAGTCATCGGCATTGCAGCTGTAAACTGCAAATTCCACTTCATTTCTTAACACTCCTGTTCTACAGGGTGAAAACGAGTCCCATTTCAACAGAAAACACTGTGTTTAGTGGTGTTCAAACACCTTTATCCTAAAAAGAATAAATAAATTAAAAGATCAGATTATTCTATTTTTAGTATTATCGAATTCTGGTGGATAAGATGGTTTTTGAGTACTTTTGTATAACCAGTTTTTGCTGGGGAGAGTCATTGGACATCACTGTAACTTCAGCTGTGATGTGGGGCTTGGAACATCTGAAAAGGAGGACTGGGAAATACTCCTGTACCTTCAGAAGTGTCCTAAGTAGAAACATGCTGCTCTGATGCTGCTGTTGGCTCAAACATATTGCATAATGCTCTTAAAATCCTACAACAAGTCAGGCATCCTGATATAGACTGAGGGTGCTTAATATTTCATAGTGATGAGCTTATCAGGATGTCTTTTACTGATACATTAGACAGAGGTGGATGATGCATTTCTCTGTCTTGTAGATGGGAGACAATACCACCCAGATTCTCAGTGAGCAGTGGGTCATGCACTGTGTTAAGAAAGAACTCCAGCTTCAATGTTTGATACTTTTTTCTCTCATATATTTTAGTGTTAAGATGGCAGAATAACCATGGGAGACTGGAATTTCCTTGGTGGCATTTTAGAGGAGGTCCACATTCATTCCACTATTATTGGAAAGATTTGGCTAACGATCCTCTTCATATTTCGAATGCTTGTCCTTGGAGTGGCAACTGAAGATGTTTGGAATGATGAACAATCTGAATTTATATGCAATACTGAGCAACCTGGTTGCAGGAATGTGTGCTATGATGAGGCCTTTCCCATATCTCTCATAAGGTATTGGGTCTTGCAAGTTATATTTGTGTCTTCCCCTTCCTTGGTATATATGGGACATGCCTTATACAGACTAAGAGCCTTGGAGAAAGAGAGGCAAAAAAAGAAAGCTCAGGTAAGGGTGGAACTTGAAAGCACTGAACTAGAAATGACTGAAAATAGGAAAAGGCTGGAGAGAGAACTCCGACAGCTGGACCAAAGAAAGCTGAACAAAGCACCCCTGAGAGGCTCTTTGCTCTGCACTTATGTGATACATATTTTCACAAGATCTGCAGTGGAAGTCGGGTTTATGATTGGGCAGTATCTTCTTTATGGCTTTCATCTAGATCCCCTTTATAAATGTAAGAGAGATCCTTGTCCAAACACAGTTGACTGCTTTGTGTCTAGACCAACAGAAAAGACAGTGTTCATCTTATTCATGCAATCAATAGCAACCGTATCATTGCTTCTAAATATCCTTGAAATTATCCATCTGGGATTCCGAAAGATCAAAATGGGACTTTGTGGGCAGAGTAAAACCAAGGATGACCCTGAAAATTTCTGCATAAACAAATCTAAGAAGTACTCTGTGATACCACACTCTTCTTTGGGAATATCCACCACCCCTCAAAAAACTCTTCCTTCTGCGCTTAGTGGCTATACCTTCTTAATGGAAAAGCAAACTGGGGCCGCTGTCTACCCACTTCTAAATGCTCCTCCCATGTTTCAGCCTGTGCAAAACAACCGTACAGAAAGCAGCAGCAATTACACTCATTGCAATCAGGACATCAAGTCTCCAAAGAAGAGGCCAGCTACAAATGCTTTAGGCAATCAGACTCAAAATACCAGCACCAATAATAATGAAGGCTTGCTTGGAGAGCTTGGGAAAGAAGCACATGATGTGCAAAAAGAAGCTGAAAAGAAACATTTCCTTGTTGTTACTCAGAATGCAGCTCTAGCTTCAAGCATGTGCTTGGGAAGCTGTGCTGAAACGGCATCTCAAACTTCAGTACAACCCCACACAACTTTTCCCGTTACCGGTTTCAGAAGACAACATGGAATCAGTTCATCTTGGAACTGCTCAGCAGTGGCTGAGAGTGCAGAAGCTTCTACAAACTCTCTTCCAAAGACCAGCAACAGAAGACAGAGCACTTTCAGTGCAGACAAAGCCCAAGCTCCTTGCAATGCTGATGTAAAGAAGTGTAGTCGACCAGACACTCCTGACTCTACAGGCGAGGTGAGCTCAGGGTCTAAACAAAGTAGAACCTGTGACAGCCCTAAGCCTTTCTCTCTGTCTAGACGAGTGTCCATGTCAAGCAGTGCCAGCAGCAGGCGAGCACCCACTGATTTGCAGATATAGCACCAGTTAACCCTCAATCGCCCTGATCAGTTCTGGATAATTACTGACCACTGAGACACAAGCAGGACCTATGTGTAAGAGTAGCTAAACTACTGAGCTTGAAACAGTTGTTCCACATAGCTAGAAAAGCACTTTGGATCTTAGCTAAGTAACTTTTAAACAGGCTCTTTACTTCCTTTGTAATGAAAAGGTGGCTTAGACCTCAGCATATAAACTTACACATTATCCTTCCAGCTCGAAAGGGAAACACACATCATGTAGTCCACATATTAGGAAAAGTCAGACATAAAATCACAGCTAATACTATTTAAACTGAATAAAACTAGAAGACAAAATTTACAGTCTAATAATGTATTTTACAAAGACCAATAAATGAAATGAGACTAAAGACAGCACTGGTGCTCTCAGGAGAAATTCATTATCAGTAAATATAGTTCTGCTTAATCTCTCTGAGAATTCACACAGGCATTTGAGCACTGCCTGAAAGCAGAATGTCAAATGTATTCCTGTTTGAACTGCGTTAAATACAAAAAGAACAAAGCATTTGATACATGTATCACTAATTCGCGGACACCGCAGCATACTTTTTTCAGTGTATCACCATTGACTTCCTCGGCAGAAAAAGCAGAGTGAATCTCTGTTAACATTAAATACACTATTACAGTTTCCAAGCACCGTAATTTCCAGGTGAGTTACAAGCTTTAATTGTGAGATTTTGCATACAACTAGTAAGTTATCTTTTTCTTTAATCAGCAAACAAGTTATTGGAATTTATTAATGAGAAGTTTTGGATTTCACCAACCAGACTTACTATGGGGAATAAATGGCAATACCGTGCTACTTTCAGTTACTATGTCAAAAAAATATAGAAAAGCTTTATCAAACTGTAGAATTACTCCTTTTTTGTCTGTCCCCTAAATTCTGCAAGCTTTTAAATTGAAGAATGCTTGTAATTGTTTAGAAGGAGCTTTTTATGGGGGTAATAGAACGAATAAAGGACATTCATCCACTTGCTGCTCCAGGCAAGTTCCATGGAATGGATGGAAAGACAAACAAAATACTGTGTTACATTTGTAATCGATAGGTCTATGAATGAAATACGTTTACTTGAGTGGCTCAGCACTGACAGGCTGCAAGTCCTTAGCGAGGTGGCACATCTGGGATGCAGCAGCGTGTACCTGTGTGGCTTTTGACTTACTGTACATGTACTGGAAAGATAATATGTGAGATGTAGCATCATGATATTATGGCATCATTAAATTCTTAATGTGTGTTATCATTAAGCTTATGAGCCAGCCATGGTTTAGATTGGCCAAAGGCTTTACAGTATTAGGGAAAAAAAGGAGCCAGGAAACCTGAAAGTCTTGCTTGCAGCAGCATTAATTTGGCTCTGTCCACACAGAAATACACATTAATACCACTAAAATTATTTGCTGTTTTTTTCCAGCAGCTATTCTCACCTCTAGTGTTGCTCTATGTGTAATCATAAATAGAGCCTATGTAATTCTGCTACACTGTAAAATTTAACATTGCACAATACACAGCAATGTATTATACGATGCGTATATATATGTGTAGTGTGATTTAGCTGAGTTAATCCTACTACTGTGGCTTTAATTCTTGCACTTCTCAATGTGTAAGTTTCTTCAGGTGATAACTGTGCTAGTGCATGTTTGGCATTTAATGTCTCTGTAATAAAAAGCCTTGTATTTAATGCACTCTGCTCCTGCTGTCTAATAATAAAGAAGTAGCATTCAGATGCTCACCTATGGGATATGACATTTGCATTTCCGATGCTTCAAGACAAGATACAAAAGAATTTGTTTTACAAATCAGAGGATTTTTATTCGCTTTTTTTGTGGACATGGGTCAGTCAATTTATTTCATCATCATGGCACCTTCCCAACAGAAAAGAGTGACATAATTCCTGCAGACACTGCAGGAACAGTGTGCAGAAAAAGTCTGAAAGGACCCTAACATTACAAGATCATTCCATTGGTTCTTTTTCTTTCTATGTTTATAGCAAACAGACTTGACCAGTCAGTAAATACCAGTGTTTCACAAAAATAAACCAGTAAAACCGCTTCCATTTTTATAACAGGCGGAGGTCAAAGACTTTCTTTTTGATGCAGAGTGTTGCTACATAAGACTTTCAGGAGCCCCTTGGGAAGGCAACTCTGCAGCTGCAGCAACTTTCTACTCTGGACATTGTTCATTGAGGTCCAGTTACTACCCAAGCCCCGAGTTATCTGACCTGAAAGCTGAAAGCTGCAATCCTGGGTGGTACTTCACTGCGCAGGGACATGGTGAATGCCCAGACATCACATCTCCCCGTGGTCTGGATGACTGCTGCCGTGGTGATGTACACCACAAATGGGCTTTGCCACGGTGATAACGGTGTCTGGCTTGATGAACACCATCACCTGGAGAAACAAGACTTTGTATGAGCAATACTGACTTGCCCTGACCTTGGAAGAAGAGCTAAAGGCCTGATAAAAGGAGGACATCTGCAGTAGAAGGTGCCGAAGACAAAACAAGGCCTAGAAAAGCAGGAAGTCAACAAGCCATAGTGGTGATTGGGTTAAGGGGCACGGTGTCTGGGGGAGATGGCAACCACTGACTTAACCCAGGACCATGCACCTTCACGTGCTAATTTACATGGCAAGCAAGAACAATTTACCCACTGGAAGGTAGAGAATTAATGATATATGTGATAACTTCTGACCAGTGAAAGGCAGTTTTTTGTCCTCTGAAACATATATAACCCGATGTGCGCAGGGCTCAGCCGCGCTGGCTTTGGGGAGCTGCCGCTTGGCAGACGATGAACCGCCTTGGCGCTGTGTCGGGACAACACCGGCGCTGCCCGGCTGAGGCGAGACCCGGAACGGGGCCCAGGAACGCGGCCCGAGAAGCGGGGCCGGCGGGGGAACGGGCGCGGTGCGGTCCCGGCCCGCCCGGAGGCGTTGCGGCCGTTCGGTCGCTATGGTAACGGCGGGGACGCGCCTGGCGCCGTAAAACCACAGGGCGCAGTCGCGCGGGCGCGCAGGCGCGTTGAGGGGGTCGATGGCGCATTACAAGGTAGGAGCGGAGCGAGCCCTCGGGGATGGTGTGGCCCAGTCCCGCCGCCAGCGCGGGGGAAGGCACCGGCCCTCCGCGTCCCCTCCGCGGCGGTGAAGGGGGAGCCGGGCGGGCCTAAGGAGCCGCCTCCGTTAGCTGAGGTGCGGGGGGAAGCGCCGCCGCGCTGACCGTGTGGGCGTCCTCCCTCAGGCCGAGGACTCCAAGCGGGAGCAGTTCCGCCGGTACCTGGAGAAGGCGGGGGTGCTGGACGCGCTCACCAAGGGTAAGTCCGCGGCCCGCGCCCGCCGGTTCCCTTCCCCGCGGCGGCGGTGGGGGGGGGGGGGCGGCCCCCGCTCCGGTCGCGCTTCCCCCTCGCCGGGTCCGGCCCGGGGAGCCGAGGCCCCTGCTGGGGTACCTGGGTTCATGGTGCGCGGGTCAGTCGGTTGCTAAGAACCGCACGTGGAACGGGAAGGCGGCCCCTTCCTTCTTACGGGGTGTGTTGGAGACTTCTTGTCCGGCCGAGGTGCTTTTCTGTGCTCGCTTTCGGGCACAGCGACGTTGCTTGGAGGCTGTTACTCAGCCAGAGAGCTCCAGACAAAGGAAATACTTGAGGTGAAATAACAGCAAATACGCTCTTAAAACCACTTTGTTTAAAAGGATCCATTCTTGGCTGGAGTTTAGTGCTTCTCCTGAAGCTACTGAACCTGTGAGAGTGACCCCATAGCACAATGGGGAAACGGTGGTGCTAAACTTGATGCCTGTTTTGGCTTTCTGTATGGCTTAGTGTCTTTTAAATCCTTCTGAAGCCTTTTTGAGAGCCTTACAATAGTACGTGGATAAAAGTATTAATGTTCTTGGAAATCACACTGTTTAAAGAGAAAGTAGTAGATTTAGGATCTTAAGTGAATAGGTGCCACACTAAGACTCTCGGTCTGGTATGTGGGTACCATTTGATTTATCACAATACTGCACAGCCTGTGGGATGGCAAAATGAGGTCTTCCAAGCAGTGGGGCATCCTAATCTTGTTTTTCACTGAAGTGCTTGGCTTAAAACCAACTTGGCTGTGCAGTTTGGACATCTGAAACTGGGAGGAGACATCTAAGTATTGATGAAAGCAGATGTTTTCTATAGCCGCATGTGTGCCCCCGTGGGGAGGAGGGAGTGTTTATGTGTGGGACTTTGAGTATTCAGGAATACTCAAAAGATTCAAAGATATATAAGTTCAGAACTTGGACTGAGTTTTCCAGATATGGAGTTGGTGGCTGGCTGGCTGTGCTGGTCTCAGTCAAACCGTTAGGGTACTGCTGCTGGTGTCTGACCTCCGTCCATAAACATCCAGTGTCACAAGCGTCAACAGCAGCCATTTAGTTTTGTAGCTGTAGGTGGTCAATGGAGGTTTGCTTTTATGCTGGAAGCTGTGGAAGTGCTGATGATGTCCTGTGTTTCAAAGCTTAAGTGGAAGTAATGGTTTATGACTGGGAGAGTCCCAAAACATTTAAAGACTTAAAATTGCTGATGAAAGCCAATACTATGGTTGTATGTGGACTGTATAAAAATTGCCCAGGCTGTTTTAGGCTAGAATAGCCAAAAACTGTGGTCAGGGAATCAATACAGCTTCTGTCCTGCTGTCACTGGGTGGGATGCTCTGTTCCCTCCTGTACAGCAGATGTGTTTACATCAAAGTATATAGGTGAAAATCTTGTTACTTAGGGCAATGTGAATGTGACATTGCAGCTTGTGTGCCTTCTGACTGTTGGTACATGGTTTTAAAACTTAGAGTTGAATGGAATTGTTGCAATTGTTGAATATTTTCTATTTGCAGTGTTGGTAGCCTTATATGAAGAGCCAGAGAAACCAAATAGTGCACTGGAGTATCCTTTTTCTCTTCTGCTAACTGTTCATAGAGGCTTCAGACCCAACAGCTGTACTGCTTCTGACCCGTAGGTGAGCTGGAGAGGCTCCTTTACAGACTTACATGGAGAACGTGGCTTTTCTGGCTGCATTTTAGCTGGTAACTGCATTCTTCCAAGCTAACAGGAAGTCTGACAGGATGCAAGAGAAGTGTGTCTATCAGTGTGTCAGCAACTAGAAAGCTAAGTTAGAGACCTGTTGTGCTTTAAGCCGAGCCGGTAACTCAGAACCATGCAGCTGCTTGCTCACTCCCTTCCTTCCTCCCCCTGTTCCCGGAGGGATGGGGAGGAGAATGGAAAGAATGTAACTCCCACAGATTGAGATAAGACCAGTCCAGTAACTAAGGTATAACACAAACCACTACTGCTGACACCAATAATAATGATAGGGGAAATAACAAGGGGAGAGAAGACAATTGCTCAGCACCTGCCAATTGATACCCAGCTTGACCTGAGCAGTGATCTGGGCCTTTTGGGTAACTTCCTGCAGTTTCTATACTGTGCATGATGTGCTGTGGTATGGAATATCCCTTTGGCCAGTTTGGGTCAGGTGTCCTGTCTCTGCTTCCTCCTGGCTTCCCCTCTTCCCTGGCAGAGCATGAGACCGAAAAGTCCTTGATTGGGGTAAACATTACTGAGCAACAACTGAAAACATCAGTGCTATCAGTGTTGTTCCCAGACTAAAGTCAAAAACACAGCATTGCACCAGCTACTAAGAAGGAGGAAAATGACTGCTACAGCGGAACCCAGGACAAGACCATTACAGACTATCTTAGACCTGCAGCATTAGATTTGAGTAATCACAGTATCTGTGGCTTCTGAAGTTGGCTGCTGCTTTGTTTTTTAATTAATGCAAGGGGGGTGTGGGAAAGTAATATTTTTGGTTTCCTGCTGGTTTTAAGCAGCTGCCCTGTTTTGGCTGTTGCTTCTGGTTTTTAGTATTCCTCCTAACTGTTCAGAACGTCTCCATTTCAGAGAGGAAGAGGCCGGTGCAGTAAAACATGAGAATTTGCCCTGTATATGCTGATGTCTTGTTGTCTTGTTTTTTTTTTTCTTTAAGGAATAATACTAATGAACTTGACAGACTTCCTTATTTTTGCACCTTCATCCCCTAGGATGAAAACCACTGTAGTAACTTTCAGTGTTTTAATGCAATTTTGGTCATATGTATTGCAGCATTAACTTCATAAGTATTAAAATTAAAATATGGTTATGTTATCTAACTGAATAAACACTTAACATCTAAATAACAGCTTTCTGAAGCATCATCTGGGAGCTTTAGCTCCTGAGAATCCAGAAATAGAGGCACTTCGCTTGGAAGTGGCAGAGATGAAAGAGAAATATGAAGCTGTGTTGGAAGAAAATAAAAACCTGAAAGCCAAGGTACAAGTCTACTTGGTGTCCCTCAGTAGTTCCACATCACGCCACAAGAAGAGTACTTTAATATGTCTACTAACTTCCTTCTATTAGAGTAACTGATGAGTGTTGTTGCATTGTATAGGCTGAGGGATGCTGATAAATGTTGTAGTACAGATTATTTTTTATGGGATGCTTCTTATATTCTCTAACATAGAACAGTATTGCAAAACTAGGAATTTTATTACTTGGTGGAAGTCTATATTAAGGCTAATCCCATGTCTTTATTCAGTCCTGTGTGGATGTGTTTAAGTTGTGGCAGCATGAGCTACATAATATCAGACAAGTGTGGTGAAAAAAAGAAGCTAATGTATCTATCATAAAGGCTTTCAAAAGGCAAACTGAAGGAGGAATATTCCATGTTGGTTTGTATGGCCTTGCACAGACTTGCTTGTGTCAGGATGTCACCAGTGGAGGCACATGTATCCATGTGGAACACTCATTTCCACTTTTCAGCTAAACCAGCCTGGTGGCCCTCTGGCTGCAAGTACACTGGCTCTCAAGTGTTACCTGAGGCAGAGCCCTTGTGTAATGGGTCTCCAGTCTGGCTGAAAGGGCTCTGAACAACTCCCCCTTAGGAGAGGGCACTGATGGTAAACCTAACAACACTGAAGGAGACCTTTGAGAACCTGAAGCTAGTAGCTTATGTGCTGCTGCAGGTTTCCATGTGTTTGTTGGCAGAGGATAGCTGTTACGTGTAAACATCCCTAAACATGTGTTTAGGGAGCTTAATTATGGGAGAAGGGAATACTGGGCATTACTTCTTTGTGTATCTCATCTGGAGTGCCCTCTTGCTGTCTCCTTGTAATTCTTCTCCTTCTGTTACCCACTGTGAGTCCTTACAGCTCCATTTGTTATTTCTTACTAGGAAATATGGCAAAGAGCAGGATTTTAGGGGGAGTAGCAATAGATCAGTAGTTCACTTGGTGTAGCTGACTTTAAAGCAACCCATAGTAAGTAGTCACATGAAACCAGAGTAACCTGGGTTGTTGTTTAAAGGAATCTTTTAACATAGTCAGAACTTGTTGCAGGAAAGTCTCTTTCTGTAATCATGGGTTTACTTGTGCTTTCACCTTCTTCAGCCTTCAAATAACAACTCCTACTGTATGTGTTCCAGTATTTGTGTTTGGTTTTCCCTTTCTTTCCCTTACCACCTTCTGCCTGTCATTGGGACATACTGTAGAACTTTCCAGGGACAGAATGTGGGGAGAACATTACAGTTTAGCAGTCCTCTAGCACAAAATACATGCCTTTAATTGTGCATTTAGTGGTAATTTTGTGTCCAAATACGTGGTGGTGGTCTGTGCAGATCTGTGCTTTTCCTTGCATCTACTAGTCAGAATGTCAGGTATTTAGGTGGGGTAGGGGCAGGAAGGCAATAGTTAGTCCCTCTGTGGATAGGAAAAGTCAGGATTGTGTACTGGCCATCTGTGGTTAAATCTATGAGAATGCTATTTTATCGGTTCTTGTTGGGGACAGAGGGATTGCTCTAAGTTAGAGTTGCCATGAGGAACATGGGGGTATTAGAATTTATGTACTTTGTTTAATTTTACCTACTCCACAATTTGCAGGAGAGGGGAAGAATCTTCATTGAGGAAACTGGGCTGAGATTCAGTCCTAATGCTTGAACTGGTTTTGAAGCTTTATCTTTAGCGTAACTGAGGTCAAGTAAACACCTTCATGTATTATTACTCGGGAATAACTTTGCAAGTAAAGGTCATACTTTAGTGCATTATTCCCTGGCCATAGTCTCCAGAAAGCACAGTGAAAGCTGGAATGATGACAGGGAATGTTGGTTTGGGTTCTGCTGCTATGAGTGATTGTTTCAGTGAAATCAACGCTTAGAGGGCACTGATCATCATCAACTGCTATTTGAGATGAAAAGTACTTAACGAGACCTAGAACAAGGAATAGGGAACAAAACCTATATATTTGAAAGGCTATTTAAACCTCCTTGTTATAACTTCATGACTATACAATGTGACAGGCTGATGTTCTGAGGGATGGGATACTTTGTTGCCTGACTTGTATAAACGTCAGCGATGGATTAAAAGGCCCAAAGTAAATGGAATGCTTCCAGAGCAGATGTATTCCTACGTTTCTGAATGTAGAAAGTGTCTCTGAAATGTTGCAGCTAACTGAACTCCTCTCTTTAAATCCACAGCTGGCTCAGTATGAACCACCTGAAGAAGAGATGCCTGGTGAATAGCAGTAGTTCCTCCTTTAATATCTTGACTTAATAAAGGGCTTCCTGAGAACTGCAGTCTTTTTTTTGTGTGTGTGAACTCTGATGTCTAGTTTGTTACCTCATCATCTTAAAGAAATGATGCAGTATTGTGAGCATGCAGCTGCAGCAACGCATGAGTTTAAGCAAACTGGCCAACTTTCTTGCTTTCTGTGCTTCAGGGAAGGTGGTAGTTGCGATGAATGCGTAGATAACTGAGCCTGCCAGCTTTGTGCAAACTCTGCTTCGTGGTCAACGGTCCTCTTAAACTGCTGATCTCTCTCTTTGGTTTTCTTTTAACTGGAGGGGATGACATGACACAGATGGACCAGCTGTGAACTAAAGCAGGACCTCCAAGGTATGTTCCAAGTTGATGCTCAGCACTGAGGGTGGGCTTCTGCTGAAGCTGATAGAATAACTAACTACTCATAGGAGCATGAAAAGGAGTGAGTGGAGTTGTGCTACATGGTGGATATAGCACAATGTTGGAGGTGCAGTACCTACTGAGCTTGCACTTTAATTTGCATGAGGTGTATGTGTTTCCATGCAGTTCATGTCTCTAACCCTGGGGATTTGATGCAGGTATACCTGGACAGTTCTGAACAGAATAAAACATTATTACTCATAATGGATGTCCTGTGTAATTAGTGGCACATGTTAAATACAATGTGGGGAGTTCTCTTTTCAGATGCATCTAATGTGGAAAAGAAAATCAAAATGTACCTTTTGAAGAGCTGCATTTGTCTCCTAAAACTGGGTACTTTAAAGGCAACTGATGGCAGGAAAAATCACAAGGAGGGAGAGGTGCAGTAGCTGTGTTGTGTATCAGATCTACTGGCTGTTAGTTTAACTTCTTTGTTTCTAGGATGGGTTTTGCAGCTTGTCCTAGAGGTGTGTGGGATGGATCAGAACGTGTTCTGAAGGCAGTGTAGGAACTGAAATCAAGGGCTAACAACTGTAATTGGTGTTTATCTTACTAGTGCTGCTATTATTGATTTAGAGACCAGAAGAGAGCTAAAGGGGGGGGGGGAATACTGTGTGAAATCTGTAAGACAGTGCCCCAAAACCCTGCCCTGAACAAACAGGAAAAAAACACCCCACCTTCTACAGCAAGTGAGAGAAGAAAGCTCACTGTAAGTTAGGACAATACAATAAGTTGTAGCATGTGGAAAGAGGGAGAGGATGATGCTGTCAAATGCTTTGTGCAGCTGCATGTGTGCTGTGAGTAACACAACCGGAGGAAAACAAACACTGCATGGGACAAGTCCTGCCAAAACAGCAGCAGGCGGGTAAGGTGTTGCGGTGAGGCTGTCATGGGGTGACAGAGACTATTCTGAGGGCTGTAGTACACGTTTACACTGCTCATAGCTGCTTTCCCTTCTCTCTGGAAGCAGCTGAATCGTGTGAACCTTGGCTTATGACGGGAATGACTTAACAAATACTTGTTGCAGCCTCAGTCCAGCTGCCTGCTCGTACAGATGGTGCCTGGACTCCTTCCCCAAGGACTTCGGCTACGGGGAGGAGGAGGAGGAGGCGGAGCTGGAGGGAGGCCCAGGGCCCGGCGGGCCCGGTGGCGGCGCGGGAGGGCCTGGCGGCGGCGCGGGCGGGGCGGACTCCAAGCCGCGGATCCTGCTGATGGGGCTGCGGCGCAGCGGGAAGTCCTCCATCCAGAAGGTGAGGGGCACCGGCGGCTCCCCGCCCCGCCTGCCGCGCTGCCTCTCCGGTGCCGAGCTCTTTCTCCTTTCTGCGTTGCTGTTGAGGCGATTTCTGCTTTTTAACGTGGGCGAATGTGGCCAAGTTGGAGCGGAGGGAGGCTCCGGCTTAAAGACGCGTGTTTCCCAGGACGGACACCGATCGGCAGCTCTAGAGAAAAGGGTTATGTAGCATAGGTCGTAGCCTTTGTAGTTCTTCACTTTTAGCACTTCAGAAATAAAAGCGCCGTGTGCGGTTCAGGTGCGTGTTTAGCGCTCTAGGAGACTTGAGCTGTTGTTCTGCCTTTTGGTCCTTTGAAAGAGACTTCTGCTTTCGCATCAGAGGCAGCTTCTGGTTTCCTTCAGTACGGTAGACTGAGCAGAGAGTCACTGAGAGAGGAGGAAATAAAACAGTTTCAGTGCCTTAGATCTGTCGGTAGCTGTGTGAAGTTGTGTTTCTTAATAAAAAGAAAACAAAACTGACTGTTTTCACTTGTGATGTAGCGCAAGGCAGGTGTAGTGCTGAGCATGATCCTTGCTCCTCAGTGCGCGCTTTGGATTTGCAGTCCCTATTATGAAGGTTTAAGGTGACCTGTTTTTTAGGGAAGGGGTTACTAGTGCATTGAGGTAGTTCTCAAGCTGCAGGCTTAGGGGCCTCAAGCTTTCTTCAAATGCAAGTGTGGAACCTTCAGATTTCTGCACGTTTTATGCAGAGGAGCCTGTTTTGGACGTTGCAATGTAGCGGGTCTGCTACACTACTGCTTTTAGCAGTCTCATGCAGACAACTTGGCACTCCATAGACTGTACTAGACTGATGGGTTCTAAACTGATCTGCAGACCTGCATCTTCTGCTGTGGGCTTTTCTGTCTTCAGACAAAGTTTACAAGAAGTACCGCATCTGTGAGTATTTTTCTCAGGAGCAGACTGGGCTGTTGTTGCTCTTCAGTCTTTCCAGTTATTCCCTGTAATTTAGGCCTAATGCCTGCACTGTATGTGCAAATGCAGTGGCTGCACTGATAGTATTTTTCTGAGTCTTTAGTTATGTGAACAGCACCAATTGTAGACCAGCAGCAAAAGCAGAGATCTTCCTGTATTATTCACAGTTGAAAAAAATGAACCCTAAAATAGAGAGAGAGAGAGAAGGAAGATTGAGGTAAGACATTAGACACAAGTTCTTCCCTGTGAGGGTGCTGAGGCTCTGGCACAGGGTGCCCAGAGAAGCTGTAGCTGCCCCATCCCTGGCAGTGTTCAAGGCCAGGTTGGACACAGGGGCTTGGAGCAAGCTGATCTAGTGGAAGGTGTCCCTGCCCGAGGCAGGGGGTGGGAGCTGGATGAACTTTACGCTCTTTTCTAACCCAAACCAGTCTGGGATTCTATGAAACATTAGCCTTGAGGAACTGAATATTTTTCCCTTGACCTTAAAAATGTAGGCTGACGTCCTACTTTGAATCTCACCAAGCAATCCATTAGCTATGCTGGGGGTGGAGTGGTTTGTCTTGCAGTTTTTTGACAGTAATTGTCGCACTAGAGCTCTTTAACGGGTGACTTCTGTAACGGTGGAAAACACTAAAATAAGTAAGTTACCAAGCACTATATAGGAAACATCTTTCTTTTTGCAGCCCTGGTATTTGAACACCTTACACTTGTAGCAACTGTTATAATATAAAGTTGAGTTGCTTGAGCACAAGGATTGCTGTTGACCCTGCAGCAGACTGGGGGGATACGTACTAGTTGTGTTTGTTCAGGGAAGGGCTAAAATCACAGCAGGGCTTTTTGAGTAGTAGCAGTGAGTATGTTTTTCACCAGTGCAGCTGTAGTGTTCATCAACTGGAGTGCAAGCTTTCATCCTTTCTTTAGGGTGCTTGAAAGGAGAGGGTCAGCAAACACAACTCAGTTGTTACTAGACCCAGCTATTTGGGTCTCTAAAACTGAGATGTTATTTTTGTACACTTATATTGTAGTTTAGGATCAGGCTGATTATATTGTGTTGTAACGCCTGACACCAGACTAAAAGCAAAGGTTCCTTTAGAAATTACCTTTCCTCTCCAGTCTTAAAGCTCACAGTTGCTGCATTAACATGGTGGCTTTGCATTAGATCTGAATTTGGTTGATACAGATGAATTGGAAAGTCCTGTGTTAGACCTGCAAGGATGAAACAGTAACTGGGATGTGTGTGTCTGAGTGGCAGTGTTATTTAGACTTGTGAAAAGGTTTAATTCCGGTTGCTTGGTTCTGGTCCAGGGGAAGTTATTGCCTCAGCTGATGCAGAAAGTTCTTTACCAAAAGGCAAATGTACGCTTTAGAATGAATAAACCTCTTTGTAAGATTCAAGTCATAGGACTTTCACGGGTCTCTTCTAACATTCTAAAGTCAAGACTATTATTTGTGTTCTTTTACCAGGTGGTGTTTCACAAAATGTCTCCAAATGAAACTCTGTTCTTGGAAAGTACCAACAAGATCTACAAAGATGATATTTCCAACAGTTCATTTGTGAATTTCCAAATATGGGATTTTCCTGGACAGATGGACTTTTTTGATCCCACATTTGATTATGAGATGATCTTCAGAGGAACTGGTGCTCTAATATATGTTATTGATGCCCAGGTAAATGCATATCGCTGAGAATCACAAGGGAGTTTCCTTTTTGCTTTGTGTGAGAGAGGAATGGAGAAGCCAGTAATTTGTATTTTTATCTAAGTTTAAGACATCTGTTATGTATGAAAGGATGCATTGGGAATCTGACTTTGGGTGTGTGGTTTTATCTCTGTGAAGTGACTGGAACATACCCGCTGGTGGAGAGAGTGGAAAGGGGCGAGTGCTCTGAGCTTACCCTTCTACAGTAATAAAGAGAACCTGCTGTGCTAGATGGTCTGACTTAGCCCTTCCCTCTGCTGTTGACTGCTGTGGAGTTCATTTAATAGCAGCACGCTTCTGGCCTCAATTTCAAGTCCTGGTACTATTTGGTATCTGGTAGCTTCTAATGAACTTAGGTCATTGTACCATGGGAGATTACCTGGTTGGTAGGACCATCTTGGGGATCACCTTTTGCTGGAGTTGAAGTGTAACCTGCCCTTCTGCTCTGAAGCCTGTTTGTGTAGCTGAGCTTTGTATAGCTAATGCCACTTAATGTACATAACAGAACCTAAGCTACTCGGATTTCTGACACTCCAAAATATTCTACTCTCCCATACTTCTGTTAGTTACAGAAGGGAACTTCTTGCACTGAAATATTTTGTCCTTGTGCAGAATGGAATAGTTATTGGAGATAAGCCTTGTCATTCATTCCTGCCAAAACTGATTTACAGGATGACTACATGGAAGCTTTAACAAGACTCCACATTACAGTTTCAAAAGCCTACAAGGTCAACCCAGAAATGAACTTTGAAGTTTTTATTCATAAAGTTGATGGTTTATCGGATGACCATAAAATAGAAACTCAGAGGGATATTCATCAGAGGGCAAATGATGACCTTACGGATGCTGGGCTTGAAAAGCTTCACCTTAGGTGAGTTAAAAGTTCTGGCATGTGTGATTCTACTGCTGCTGATGTGCATACAGATGAAGGTCTTTTAGATGTACTACTGGATAGGCTGGAGCAAGGCCTATTAGTTTCTTAATATTACACAAACTCTTGTTATAAAATACACTGCTGAATTTATTGGCCAAGCCTCAGCTGTTGGGCTGACCGAAATAATGCAGACTACTGGATCACATTCCAATCAATGGATTTATTCATCAACTCGACAGTAATTCAAGGGCCTTTTGCATACTTTTAATTCAGCATAACAGGCTGAACTTGTACATGTGGCCTGGAGGGGGCAGGGGAGGGAGAGGGGAAGCTGCCTGCCCTCTGATCCTGGCTGGCACTGACTTTTGTTTGGGTTTAAAAGCCTAGTCCCTTACTTGATGTTTGGCTCACTTTTAAGGTGTCTTCTACCAGCACCTTTTAAAAGGAGCTATCTGTTCTTTGGTTTTACTGCTATTTTGATTCTCTTGGGGCTTTTAAGAACTGCCAGTACCTATTGGTGAACAAAGCGGAAGACCAGAACAGGACTTGAAGAAATCTAGTCAATCATTTGCCTTGTGATAAGCATTCTGTAGGTTAAGCCTATTGTGAAGCAGATTCAAATCTTTCTGTCTGTACTCCGTTCTCCCAGGGACAGGGGAAATCTGATGTTTACTGTAGCTGCTCAGCAATGAGGTTCTTGGTGCAGTGGCCAGTTATATCTGTGATAAAGGCATCCCAGCTAAATCATCAGGCCTGAATGTTAGAAAACATAGCTTTAACATTTCTATTACAGTTCTGAAATACTCTTGGATCTTTGTTCTTTTTTAATCCTTTTCCCTCCCTTAGCTTTTATTTGACCAGTATCTATGACCATTCAATATTTGAAGCCTTCAGTAAAGTGGTACAGAAGCTTATTCCACAACTGCCAACACTGGAAAATCTACTAAATATCTTTATATCAGTAAGTGTTAATCTAACAGAACTTGGAGTGAAATATGGGGAATGGTAAAGTGAGCCCCTATGTGCTCTGTTATCACAGTTACCTGTATTAGAAGCTCCTTCCTGCAGTTAAATTGTACTGGTTTGTGCTTTGCATGGGTTTCTCTAAATACTGCCAAAGAACAGTCTGGCTGTTTAGAACTGTTGTCTGGAAGTTTTCTGCCAGCACAGTATACTCATTAGTCTGCTAAGGCACTTAGTAGTCTAATGCAGATGTTCTTGACAAGAGACTTTTTATTTCATGTGGCCTATGAGACTTTTGCCCCTTTTCTGTTAATCTTTGCGTTTCATATAGAATTTGTGACATAGAAACTTGCTGCTGTATACTTTAAATCAAATAAAACATCACCCTAGAGACAAGGCTTGCAGTAGCCTATTTCATTTAAGTTATGTCTGTGAGGCTGTTGCAGGCATGTGGACAACATGATAAAACCCAGTTGTGATAAAGGGGAGCTGTGCGGGTCAGATGTGTTGCTCCACATTACTACTTTTTTTTTCCTGTATTGGTAAAGGACTGTCTGTAATAACCTAATAATAAACTAAAAAGAATTCTATCAGAGTCCTCAGTTTTATTTTTGTCAACTAGAAGGTGATGTTGATATGTGATATAGCAACAAGGGTACTGTATTTATTAACTATATGCTCTAATTATTGATTCTGTCTTAAGCTTCTCAGTTATGTTTAAACCATTTCCTGCTCTTAAGAATGTGAAAGTGTTTGAATTCTACTTGAGATGTTAATAATGTAGTTATTTTAAAAAATTAATTTGAATCCTTTCTCTTTCTGAAGAATTCAGGCATTGAAAAGGCTTTTCTCTTCGATGTAGTCAGCAAAATCTACATCGCAACAGACAGTTCCCCTGTGGACATGCAGTCATATGAGTTGTGCTGTGACATGATTGATGTAGTGATAGATGTTTCCTGTATATATGGGTAAGTGATGAACACTCCTTGGAAAAAAAGTCCTTAAAAGTTGTAGAATAGGCTGCACACTGCACAAGTGGTGCTGGCTTTGTCCTCCAGAAAGATGCTATTGAGTGCTCTGTTCAGCATACTCGTTCTGTAACTAACTAGAATAAAGCCAAATAATTTGGCAGCTGGATCCAACATTTGTACTCTGTTTCCCTCTACTCCTGGTTTTAGACAGCCATCTGACACTTGTAAGTTAAGTGTTTAATGTAAAATGTGAATACTGCTGTGTCTCATTTGGCATGGTGGATGTAAGGCTGTTAATACCTGCACGTAACTGGGGCCAAGTAGCATGCTGTACCTCCAAAGTGTAACTTACACTCAGTGTGGCTTTGAGACGTGCTGCTGTTTTGTGAGGTCAACTCATTTCTTGCTGCCTGTCTCTGAGGGATGCATAGTGCCTGTTTCTCACAATTTACCCCTGAATTCTACTTCACAGTGGATTTCTGAAGTGGCTCTGGAGAAGCAGTAGCTTAATTTAGGACTGTGGTTGCAGCCTGGAAAATACAATGCTGCCAGGAAATACCACAACACTTAATAGGTTGTCTGCTGATGGTCAGCCCAGGGTTGTGTAACTGTTTGGTTTGGGTTGTTTTTCTTTTTTTCAGGAGTGAGTGCTTAGAAGTAGCTTGTCATACATCGTTTTGCTTTGCAGTATTTGATTAGTAACTTGCAGATAGAAAGCAGCATCCTAATCTTTTCTTGTAAATGCAGGTTGCTTTAGCTTAAGACCAAACAATGTCCTGCTCCTTGTTACACTCCTGCCTCAGCCTCACGAAGGAAACCTTTGTAGTAATTTACCAGAAGTAATTTTGCTGAGATGTCTCTCCATTGACATTTCTACATAGAAGTCCTGCATTAGAATCTTCAGACTAATTGCTTGATACCTTTACTGTGGCACTGTAAAGTTGGTGAGATAGTGAGTGAGTAGCAGTGACTCTGGTTTGAAGGTAAACTATGCCATAGTTTTTGTTGTATATAATGTACTATATATTACCTCTGTTAGGAATGCTCAGCTGTAAGCTCAGTATCCCCTAACCTTCCATAGCTCTTAGTTTGATAATAAATAATAAAAATAATAAATGCTGATAGCTTGCTCCTAACTGCTCAGCTAGTACAGTGTCTGGTGAAGGCCTCTACTCTGTTTAGGTCTAGCTTTCCAGAGAAACTTAAGGTGTGATAATGGTCTTACTTAAGACCTACACTGCAAGTTCTTCACTTGCTCACCATTCAGTATGAGCAATATTCTTTTAACTGCATTTAACAGGTACTAACATACTAGATAGTATATTAACATACCAGGTTATGTATTGTGTTAACTTATTCTTTCTTAGGTTAAAGGAAGATGGCACTGGAAGTGCTTATGATAAAGAATCAATGGCAATTATCAAGCTCAATAACACAACGGTCCTGTACTTAAAGGAAGTAACAAAGTTTTTGGCATTAGTTTGCATTCTTAGAGAAGAGAGTTTTGAGCGCAAAGGTAAGGACTTCCCTCCATTCTGTGGCTTGTATCTAATGTTTTTTATCAACTATAAAATACATTAATATGACTTTGTAAGTCACCTTCATTTCTGTGTAACTAAATATGTTCAGTTTCTTCTGGGAGGCATTTTCTCTTTTCCTAGAGATAGGCAGAGAGTTTGTTCGCATGAGTCATTGTCCTTCTGCTGAATTGACTTGTGTAGCTAATGTGGCCTATATCACTACCATCTGCTATGGTACCTAACTATATAGTTAGTTGGATCTGTAGGAGATGGTACAAGTGGTCTTGCATATGTTACAGGGTAGAAATGACAGTGTGATTTCAAAGTATGATTTGAATCATGCCAGTCCTTCCCTTGGTATTTTAAAAAGAGAAAAAGAGGATATGTTCTTTTAATAACTGTACTGTATTTGATCTCAATGTTTTCCTCGCTGCAGTTAAGATGTATTTCTATGTCGTAAAGTGCAAGATAACATTTAAGTGGTGGTTGTGCTGTCCTAGTTGTTTTTAGGGGGTAGTCTTGTGTTGTCCCCTCACCTGCTGTTTAATTATGAATATACTGCCTGCATCCCAAATGAGTACCATTTTATAAAACTGGGACAGTCTAAATAAATACTGGCATCAGTCAGACTTTGTTAATCTGCTGAATCCAAGTTCATACTAAAATAAGTAGCAAAATAGCTGGTAGTTAAATGAAACATGCTCATTTTGAAGCTCTGTTGAGTACGTAAATGTGCCAAGCTGAGCACAGCTTTTCCTCTCCCCTCTTTTCCTCCTTGACAGGTCTGATAGACTACAATTTTCATTGCTTCCGCAAAGCCATTCATGAAGTCTTTGAGGTAGGTGTTGCCTCCCACAGAATCTGCAACCATCAGTCAAGCGCCTCAAATATGAAAGCAGTGACTCACAATGGCACACCCAGGAACGCCGTCTAGAGGAGAGCGAAAGGCCCTGGATAGACTTGTCAGCTCTTCACTCCAAATTTTTGTGGAACAAGAGAAGAGTAGTCTGAAAGCCTGAAGTAACGTTTCACAGGAGAAGAGTGGTGCAAACTGTGGAGCAGCAGCTTGTAACTCATGTTGGACAACTGCAACTACTGTAAAAATACTTTGAGGCCAGTGGAGTGAGAAATGCCGGTTTGAAACCAGCTTTATTGCAAGAGCAGTGGGTTTTCAGTTTGGAGTCCTGTTTTGTAACAGTCTGACTGGTTGCCAGGTCAAAACTTACAAATGAATGAATTTTGGGTGAAACACTGAATGGTCACTTGCTCAAGTGTTTGTTTTTTTTCTTTTTTTAGATTATTCTATAAAACATCCACTTTTGCTTAAGTTTACCCTTTTGTCATGAACAACAAAAGTGGTGGCATTATTTAGGCTTGTGAAACTCAAGCTTTTTGTTTGGTGGGGCTGGTCTCACACATCATTCCATAAAATAATTCTTGGTCATACTGATGTGCTCAGAGTATCCTCATGGGTTCTGTACTCGTTCAGTGGATGCAAGGTAGAGCTCTGTTCTAGTGATTCTGTGGTGGTTTGGAGAGCTGACCTGGAGCTTCATTTTAAGAGATCGTGATACTTTGCTTTCAGACCACGCTTCTTGGTATGTCCCCTTTGAAGGAAGGGAAGTATTAAAAGCAGAAATAAACTACCTGCTCTCTTCTGCAAAAACATAGATGTTATATATCTGTGTGATTAATCCTATTCACAAAACAACTGCATGGCTAACTAAACTGGAATGTCTGCCATCCGTTGGAGTAAAGCAGCCACTTTCAGCTATTCCCAAGTGGAAGGATTATAAAGTTAATGGCTTCTGATGGTGGATCTCTCTACCCTCACTGATAACCAAGACAATTCCTAGGAAAATGTCTGAGGGCATTATCCTTGCATGGCAATTAAATTTCAGTGTGCCACAACCTACTAATAATACTGGACCTTGAAAGTGTGTTGATTCCATACTGTGGCAAACACCTTGTTTGTCGCCATGCAATCCAAATAGAATAGTGGTTTGTTTTTTTCCTGATTTTGTGAATGCTGGCTTTCATACTATGGGAAGTATATCTGAATTCTTTTAATCTAATTTATTGGTATTGGTATTATTACTGCAGATGTCATACTGTACATGAGCCTTGCTATGCAGTAAGCTCAGCTACTGGCCCGTAAAGATCTCGCCTCTTTTTACCTGTCCCTGTGTGTGTATCGGTGTTGCGAAGCCACTGGACCAACTGACTATATAAAGTGCCACTATAAAAGTTTCTGCAAGAAGATCTGTACCTGTAAGCAGTCTCTGCAACCGATGTATTTATGTGGTCACAAATAACCACGGGATTGCTTCTGTGCTTAGAGAATGGATTTTCATCAAAATATGTAAAAAAGAATATACATGCATTAACATTAGGTTGTATGCACATGCTGTGTAAATGTTTTTCCTTTGTTTTAAAGATGTTGTACGATACTAAATACATAAAGGATCTGCTCCCAGAGTTACTAGGAGACTTGAGAATTCAAGTGCTCTCCTTCAAGTCTCTTAGTAGCAGCTGTGGTTCTGAACTGAGGCTGAGCCCCTTTTTGGTAACGGAACAGCAGGGTTTTTTTTAAGGAAGTGTTGTGGGCTTGTAAGATCAGGTTTTGTGGCTTGCAAGCCCCATCCCAGTGTTCTGGTACTCAAGGTGAGAGGAAGTAACTGGCAAGATCCCAGGAAGGAAGAAATCATTCCCATTTGTGCAGTGAGTTTTCCATGTTCGAAGTACACGTGTATGTTCCTTTCTTTGTCTTCACTCTCTACCTGATTTTGTGCTAATAAAATGAAAAAAGGTGAAACCGTTGTACTTGTTTCTGTCCGAGGGGGAGACACTTCAGCAGCAGGCTATAGGGGCCTTATATGCTTAAGCAAATTTTATAAAGCCATGTTATGTTCGCAGTATTTTTAAGGTTAAATACCGCCTTCCCCTATGAGGCTTCAGTCAACCTAAGCTTTCCGTTCAGTGAGAGCTGACCTCAAACTCAATACTCAGTTTTTAGAGGCTGACTTTAAAGGCATATATTATTTTCACTATTGCTAGCACAATACTGGCTTTAAAAGTTCCATTTATTTCTACTAAACAGCACCATATTTGCTGAGTTTACTAGAACTAGTTGTAAGGTCCTTCCTAACACTAATGCATTTAAGTCATGCTGCTATTCAAGCAGTGTCACTTAACCTGTTGCTGCTTTAGTGACAAAGCAGTTTTTGGCTTCTGCTGAAATCTGCTGCTGGGAAGGGAGGGGAAGAGTGGGAATTGTGCTTTATTTCACCTGTTTTCCCTTCCTGTGCTGAGACAAGGTAAGGCAACATCACAATCATGCCAATAAAAGGACTTAAATTGTGAAGGGAAACCATCAACTACTGCTTCACTTTCCTGCCTGTTTTTCCTTCTGAACCTGCAGTGGTACAGATGCTCTGCTGTCTTCTTTTTGCTGCTAAGGAGAAAAAAGGTGCAGAAAGGGGGAAAGGGAATAAAACCCTTTGAGGAATTTAAATCCTTTAAGTGATAAGTAACGGATAAATAAGATTGTCAAGGAATAAATTAGATCTTGAAGGGGTAAATAAGCTCTTCAATGGATAAATAAGATATTTAAGGACTAAGTAAGATCTCTTTCTGACTGCGGCACTCCCTTCTGCGGTACCTCTCAAAGCACCAGCTGGTTGCTGATCTTGGGCTGGGTTTCCAGTTCCATGTTGTAGGGGTGAGGAGGAAAGGTGGGGTAAGCCAAGCCTGGGCTGAGGGGGCAGAGCAATACAAGATGGTGTCTGTCAGCTGCCCTGAATCACTGACTCAACCGGGTTGGAAAAGACCTTTAAGTTTAGGCCAAGGCCACCACAACCCCATGGCACTGAGGCCTCGTTTACCCGGTGTGTGAACACTTGCAGGGACGGTGACTCCAGCGCTGCCCTGAGCACCCTTTCGGTGCCGGTTTTAACCCGCCCGTCCCCTCAGCCCTCCCTCCCCTCAGCCCTCCACAGCGGCCGCGCGTTACCCTGCGCACCTGACGGGCGGTCGCGGCGGGGTCTCGCCTTCATGCAGCAGCAGGGCAGGGTTCTCCTTCCCTTTCGCCCTCCGCAGCACCTCGTCTCCGCGCTGAGGAGCCGATGGCGGCCGCTCGAGGAGCCCCCCGCGGTCGGGCCGAGCCCGCCTGACGCGCCCAGGCAGCAGGGGGCGCCCCATGGCGCTGAAGGCACCTGTCGCCGGGCTTCCGGGCGGTTTCCCGCCGTTGTTCTCCACAGGCGGCGATGGCGCCCGCGCTTTACCTCGGCTCCCCTCACACCTCGCCTCAGCGCACCTGAGGGGAAACGCGCTCCCGGGTCACCGTCCGCGGGCCTGGCGCGTTCCTCCGGTCAGGGTAGGTACCTCCTGGCACCCCTGTGAGCCCTTTCTCAAGGAGATCTCTCAGAGATGTTGCGTTCCCTCAAGAGCGGAGCGGATGCTTTTCAGCTCCCGGCACCTGCTCGCGGTAGATGGCACTCTGGTAACATGCCTGCGAGAAGGTTTTTTTACTCTCTTTCCCGAAGTCGTTTTACTCGCTGTCTGTCTTGGGGCTTACCCGGGACAAGAGCACATCCACTCTGTGCTGGGACGAGTCCAGACGGGTTTGCAGTTTGTCCTTGAAGACTGAGAAAACTTTTAGCACAGAGCAGTTGGGGAAAAGCTTCTTTAAATCTGCTTTGTTGAGTGCTGTGGCTGTATCCCAGGTAAAGCGTTTTCTTTTTAATTTCTTTACGTTTCCACTCACTCCCGCTACTGTGTATGTCACAGAATGTTTTCGGTTTGAAGGGACCTTAAAGCTCTTCTAGTTCCAACAGCCTGCCATGGGCCCTGAGGCCATCTTCTTCCTTCCTTTCCTCTCCCCACTTTTGCCTTTTCTAGCCCAGGTTCCTACCCTGACCGTTGGAAATGGGTAGCAGGAGAGAAGTGGCCTTTAAAAAGGACTTTTAGAGGTGTTTTGTCTGAATGCTGGAGTTCTTTTTGAGTAAATTTGGTAAAATTGTCTTATATTGTCTAGATAAATAGCATTTTGTCCTCCAGTTTGTTCAAGTGCAAAGTAAATGTGCAGAGTAAAAGTGCAAGTTTTCCCTCAAGATCCATCATGTTAGGATTTTTTCCTTTGTGTTATGAACAGTATTTTTCCATGTCTAGAACTGTTATTATATTTCCTTATTTCTAATATGACCGTTCATCTTGGTTTTACAACTGTACTGATACCATTTTAATGTCAAAGAAGGGGTACAGAGATGATGGAGAAAGCTGTGGCTGGTGGTATAAAGAGAGAGAGTGACGTCAAGGTGCAGCGTGGGCACTCCAGAGTACGCGCTAAGGAAGGAAAGTCTTCTCCGAGAAGATGACCCAGTACATAGAGCAGGTTACCCAGAGAATTATGGGTCTCCATCCTCATGGTTTCGAGCTTCAGGTAGGAAAAGCTGGGGCTGATCTCATCTAGCTGCAGAGAGCACTTGGATTTGATGACATTCAGGTGCTTCTTATGTCGAACAGGTCTGTGAATGCTGCAAGATACTTCTAGCTCTGCTAGCTGTAGAGTATAAGCAACCAATAAAAATATTCTATTTTGCTCTGGTATTTGTTTTGAAAGCTTTGACTTTTCTGGGCATAAGCAGCCACTGTTTTGTTGATGTTATTCACCTAGATGGTTGTGTTTAGGGTGAAGTATTAGTTAAAGAATTATTAACAATGTTATATTCAGCATGAAAAGAAATGTCACTGAGACAGCAAATAAGATGTCCTTTTTAAAAATTCCAAGTTTCATTATTTCACAAAGGTGTAGACCAGTATTCCATCCTTTTAACAGTTGAGTTTAAAACCTGCTGTGAAGTGAAGCAATAGATCTTATATAGGATACAAGCTACTTTTATGTTAATTCCCTGCTTTTGTGTCACTTAGGGGCAAGTAAGCCTTCCAGCTCCAGTCATGACTCATTATGTCAGGCACTTACTGTACCTCCTCAGCTGTGCAATTCATACACAATAAAAAGCATGACAGCATTTTTAGCTACTTTGTTATACTACTAATTTCTTGGCTTCTTGAACAAAATACCTTTTATATCTTCAAGCAGAGTGGTGTAGTTTGAGTCTATAATATTGATTGTGCCTGCCTGGGAATGGTTTTAATGGTATTTTGGGAATGTAAATAAAGGTACTACTGTTTTATTTTTCATTGCTGCTGTGACAGCATTGATCCCAGAAACAAAATGTTAGCTGTATCAGATAACCCCCCCCCAAACAGACTCCCAACTAAACCCCATAATATTTAGTGATAATATAAATTGCTAGGCTTGTCTTTCACTTTAATGAACAAAAATACAACCCCTTAGTCCTTTGTGTGGTATGAATATTGTTTACTGGGCTAAGAATTTCAGTGCATCATTTAGAAAACATTTTCCTTGGTGTATTCTTGAACTCTACCATCATGAAGGGTTCATAGGTGTAAGTGTTAGGGGGAGACTTCCAGGTTACTGTCTTAGAGTTATTAATTGTATATTATTTCTTCATTACATCTAAGAGGTATCCTCAAAACATGTTCATATGGACTCTAGGATCCTAGACAAATCCGATTTGAGTAAATCGGAAGCAGACTGTTTAAAACAAATGTTTGTTCTGTGTTATAGGTGAAAATACAACAAAATGAGTGCAACAAACCCCACCAAAATACAATAAAGTACAAACTGCAGCACTGTGTACAAAGCATGCGCGGTAATAAGTCAGTAAAAGTCCTTACTTTCTTGTCCATTCACCTGGGCTTAAATTTGGTCCCAGGCACAACAGATACAGCTTGTTAACCACCTCTTGAGGGAAATGACTGACACCACTTTCTGAGTGAGCCTTTTGTCTTCCTATTAATGCAAGTGAGACAGGTTTTCATTTCCTCCTGCTGTTTTAAGAGATGAGTGTCTTCAAAAGTTCTAGTTTGGATTATAAGAGAACCTACTGTATGGGAATATTTTTTCTGTCTTTATTTCTTGTTTCAATTTCATTGCCTGAGAGATTTTTTTACAGCATGACCACAAAATTCTGTAGAAGTACATTCACAGTTAATGTTTGTAAATCGGTCCAAGCTAAGTCAGACCAAATCTGAAGTTTTTTGTAGTTTATTATAGGGAAAATAGGTTCAGGGCTGATGAAACCTCCTGAAGATGGGTTTGCTGCTTTCTGTCTTTTACTGATGGTGAAAATATGATGGTGGGTCATATTCTTCAGATCACTGAGGCTGCAGTCAGTGGGTGCTGCTGGGTATTTAAGTTTTCCAACATAAGACTTGCTAATTAGGTTTGTGAGCAGCTGATTTCTCTTTGGTAGCAGGGAATATGACCATATTTGCTAACTTCATGGACTTGATGGAAGGCAAAAGTGTCTTTTGACTGCCCTCTTCCTTTCTGTCCTTTATTTTTGTGTTACATTAGAAGATGCCATTTACCTTCCTACATTTTACCTTAAGATGTCACTTTTTCAACCATCAGCTGGGTAATTCGGAACTAATTATCCTGATTTACCTCTCAGACACCTGGTGAGGCAAGTGAGAGAAGCAGCTGGGGACCACTCTGAAGGAAAAGGACCAATTAAAATAAATCTGTGTTTAAACAGGAGGTTATAAAAACGTTGGAGGCTATGGCTGAGGCATTTGAAGAGGGGAGTGTTTGCTAGATCCAGACTGAAGAATCTGAATTGTGACTTTCCCCAGAAGCTGTTTTTCTTTTCAGGGCAAAATAGCAAATATTTCAAATGCAGGAAGAGGGCTCAGACTGAGGAGAGAAAGTTTTTTTTTTTTTTCTTTGTTTTTCCCTATCTAGATCTAGAACTCATGCAGCCTTTTCTATGGGGTTTGCATAGTTACTTCTAGTAACTACAAATATCTAAAGTTACATATTTCAGTTTCATAATGGAATCTTCTCTGAAGTCTGTTGCTTCCTAAGGTAGGACTTGTTTTACTAAAAAGTGATAAATGTATAAGTTAGGTGGCTGTTGATTATTCAATGTGTTTTTCTTTCCTACTTTGAGAGAAGCTGTGCCACTCTGGCTGCATCTCACTTTCACTTGGAGTTTTCACAACTGTTTTTATTGTTAATACTGTGTCCATCCCCTTCTCTCCTCCCTCCCAATATCTTTCAACTACTTACTCTTTAGGAGAAATCTGTAAGAGAAAAGCAAAGAGGAAATATTTGCGTTGATAAGCTTATGTAATTGTGTTGTGAGAGACTGATTATTTTGATGACCATTCAAAGCAGGAAAAACATCTCACTTCCACTCTTCAAAAATTCTGTGAGCCTGTATGCATCACACTTCCAGTCCCCAGAGTCCTGAGGCTGTTAGCTGGAATTCACTGGGTTAAAAACATGCTCCATGTGATAGTGATTGTTCAGAGCTGTCTTCTGAGCTGTTGCAGTCACTTCTCAGGTTTGAAATCTCATTTGAAGATCAACCAGGTGCTGAGCCAGACAGCTTTTGACCTAGAAGGTGATCTGATAGGCAGTTTTCCCTCCACCCCTTCCCTGTTTGTTGTTTGGGGGTTTGGTTGTGGTGGTTTTCTTAATTACTATTTTTTTAATAACCTGGATGGTCTTCATTACAAATCCTGGTGTTAATGTCTTTTGGCAAATGACACTGTGTAGAGCAGGGAATATGTTACCATTTTAAACTACAATGTGATGAACAGGGATGTTACCTTTGTGGGATGATCTAATGTTAGACAATTATCATAAGACAGTGTCTTGGGCTGAGCTTGTAATTTTGGTTGATGGTACAGGACTTTTTTTAAATACTCTTCAAAGGTTGCTAAGAAATTAAGAAAAAAAGCCTGAATCCGAAACCATTAAAAATTAAACAGAACAAGTCCTAAAAATCGTTGTGTTTAAAATGGAAAAAATCTTTTTTTTAAAAAAATAACAGGAAACATCTGTCTTGTCATCCAGGTGTACCCTGGATGTACCCTTTACCAGACTGGCTGCTGAGGGCATGACTCTGCAGCAACCTTCCATTAGCTGATAGATCAAAAAACTCCCTTTTATGGCTCCTGAGGGAGTTTAACTTCTTTCCATTAAAAGTGAATAATAAAGTTTAAGCTTTCATCATAATGGGGTTAGAAGAAGGTGTTTTACTTTTTATAGCTATACCAGTGATTGCAAAGCCAGTTGAAACCATTGCAGAACTAAGGAAGAGGTCATCATTAGAAGAACGGTGTAAAAAGTCTTTAAAGAACATATTTGGATTTAATTCAATGATTACTACTAGCTGGTGCCAGTAAGTGGCCTGCCCGCATGTCATGTTGGATATGAAGCAAAAGGAATGTGTGAAATGGCTCAGGCTCAGCCAGAAATCTTGGGGATGAGGTGCTTCAGCGTGGTCTTTTGTAGGCTTCCTAAATTGGTATACAGTAGAATTAAATGTTCCTCCACATCCCATGTACACCCCCAATTCCTGACCTTCTCCAACTCAAGAGCTTTACTCCATGGTGTGGGAATGGCAAGAAATACGAGAGAATTTTATATGCATTTGTCCCTGTACAGTGAAAGACCTGTCAAGTACCCCAACAGCTTGAGAGCTGGCCTGAAGTGGTCACAGTGGAATTACCAAGTTAGGAATAACGAGATCTCTGATAGTATAGAAACTGAGACCTACAAAAAGGAAATGGTCCAGACAGAGAAAAGCAATGCTGATCATTTGTTTCACACCTCAATCTTCTCTCTGCCCAGTCTGGATCAAAACTATAGAAAGATTTTTCTTGTGCTTTCTTCAAATGATAATTTGGTTCTTCACATTTTGTCTTCTTTTCTCCACGTGTAACATTTGTTTCAAAACAGCTATGCTAATTAAAGTGCATTAGGCTTTCCCACTGCCAGGAATTGATCTGAGTAAGCAGTCAGAATTATCCAGAATCCTTTCCCACTGGGCTGTAATCCCCAATTTTATCAAATTCTCTGAAGTACCAAGAAATAACTGCTTATACTGGTGCTCCACTTGGAACTCAGACTTCTGTTGACTTACTGTGAAGGTTTACAGCTTACCAGTTATGAACTGCTATGGGCATTGGTAGCCATAAATGCTGTTTTATGATGCTGTAATAAGGAAGCTCATTGCTAGTTTAGTTGCCTTTTTATGCTGATTAGTTCTGTACCAGTCCCAGTTGGAACAGGAGAAGGAAATGAGTAATACAATAATATATTTAAGAAGCTGGACAGAACTGACATTTTTATCCCTAGTTACGGATCAGTGCTTTTAATTTCTTAGACTTCTGTGCCATATAGTGAAAATCATTTTGCTTTCATAAAAATATGTACTTTCTGTATAAGTTATCATCCTAAAAGGAGGGAACTGTCACTTTTAGGGTTCAGGGTTATCGATTAAGTGAGTTATGTTGAAATACAAAATGAAAATAACCCCCCTACTAGGTACAATAATGTGGATTCTTTTCACTTAGATTCACATCTCTTTGGTCTGTGTCTTTTCTGGCTTACAGTGAGTGAATTAGCCATTCAGTCTTCCCTACTGATGTAAATAGAGTTTATTCTTCTTCCCCTCTAGATGGCTGTCTTGTTCTCTTGTAAAGACACTCTTACACAAAGAGAGTCCAGTAAAGCTGTAAGGGAGAAAGTTTCTTTAAATAGTCACAGTTTTTACATGTTTGCATATTTGCAATGCACTTTGCATTCAAAGTGTTCATGAGCAAAAATGTTGATATGTGACTATATCATTGAAAACCTGCTGTGAACAACTGGGAGCTGATGTTTTCTGCTACTGGGCAGGAGGAGAATAAGTACTAACTTGTTTCAAAGAATTGAAAATATTTCCTAATACGTTTTTCATTAATCAAAACCCTGCTAATTTATCGTGGGAAGAAAAATTCTCTCATGGTTCTAACAGGTATTTTTCCATCTACTTAATTCTGTAGGAATTTTGCTTAATTCATTTATCTTAAAAACTTCTTCTAAGTCTTTTGACTGTGTAAATCATATAGTAATTGTCAAACAACAGCTTCCTAAAATCCAGTCTTCAGGAACTCTGAAGATAACTTCATCAGTGTTGTGGAGTAAAAACTTCCTGATGTTTTCAGCTCTTCATTGGTAATAAAACTAAAATTTTTGTTTCTTGAAGTTCTTCATTTATTAGGTAGAGTTGTTCAATGTAGGGAGGAGCAGGTCCAATGTTTGCTAGTCAGTTGGCATTTATCTTTCTTTGTAAGTGAACCAACCTAGAAGATGACCTTAATATTTGCTGTGTTTTAAGTACAGAAGGGCAGAAGAATCCTTTTTAGTTTTCTGAATTGTGATGAAAGCATTTAATTTTTACAGAATTTCCTTTGTTTCTACATGTCTTTACATACACGTTTTTTCAGTAAGTGGTACCCTGAACAAGTGGTGCTGGCCTTTTGTCTGCAGCAGCAATCCTGGGGTGTTTAGAAACAACTGTCTACTTAATTGCTTTTAAAGCTATTTGTTAAGGGATGATAACTTCTGTGCTTTAGCATTGATTAAAATAATTGCTTTCTGGAAAAGACTCATCTAATAAGCTAATGCTTCTGAAGGGCTGATGTTAAGATTATTAAACATCCTTGTACTGTCATGAAGAAAGATGGCAGCTTCCTTAAGTGACAATTAGCACAGCCTGATAGAAATCTTGGTTAGGAGGTGACTAGCTTAATCTGCCTCTCTTGCATACAACAGGTCATAATGTGATAGATATGCAGTTATGCTTACTCCATGATTAAGGATGAATCATATTTGAAAATCATGATGTAAAGCATTCAGTGATCTTATCAGTCATTCCTAACAACTCCTGTGTCATGCAGACTTTTTATGAAAAAGAGCAAAGTAATTGGTATCTGTCACATGCACTTGTGTTAAGAATCACAATGCCCATGACAGTACTGCGCTTTAATAGAGTCTGTCAACTTGGCTTAGCCTGGAATGGCTCAGAGCACATCACTCTTAAAGAATACATGAATCTATTAGTGAAGAAGTTAAGTGTAATTGTACATGAAATCGTACCACAGACCTTTCTTAGGGACAAAAAGTTAAATACAGAGGAAATCCAGTGCAATTAGGTCACACTATTGCTCAAGTAACAGGATGAAGATAAATGGTCAGTTCACTTGAAGAAAATGAGAAGCAAAGAGTCTTTTGAGGTTACAAAAAACCCATTATGAGGTTTACATTTGACTTTATTATTTGTTTTTGTAGACTTTTCAAGGCTACCTAATTTAAGTATATTTCCAACCAAGTAAATGCTTTGGTAACAATCTTAATAAGCTTCAAAACTTCAGAAGTGCACAGTCACCTGAACTATTTGTTATTGAAACAAATGAGAAAACTCAAGGAGCAGGAGAAAGGTTTAGTTGTTGTGCAGCAGTGTTTGTGTGGGAATGATGCATCAGCAGTAGTGACAGCGGTCATATTTGAAGGTGGAGGATCCTGCTTACTTCCTTTAGCCTCCACCATGTGCTGCTAGTGTGAAAGTATGCTTGATATCTAAGTGAAGAAAAAAGGGAAATGTCATGGGTGCAGGAGTACCTACAGTTTAATGGCTTTTTTGGTGGCCTGCATCCCCAGCAGCAGCTTGAAGGAGGGGATTCTTCTGCTGTGCTTGTATGAGACCCCTTCTGCAGTTGTGTGTCCAGCTTTAAGGCCCCAAACACAAAAGGGATGTGGAGCTGTTGGAGCAAGTCCAGAGCAGGCCACAGAGATGCTGTGAGGGCTCTCTGAGGGCTGGAGCAGCTCTGCTCTGGAAACAGGCTAGGAGAGCTGGGCTTCTTCAGCCTGGAGAAGAGAAGGTTCTGGGGAGACCTTAGAGCAGCTTCCAGTGCCTAAAGGGGCTACAACAAACCTGGAGAGGGGCTTTGGACAAGGGTCTGTAAGGACAGGACAAGGGGGAATGGCTTTAACCTGACAGAGGGGAGATTGAGATGAGCTCTTAGGCAGAAGCTCTTCCCTGGGAGGGTGCTCAGGTGCTGGCACAGGGTGCCCAGAGAAGCTGTGGCTGCCCCATCCCTGGCAGTGTTCAAGGCCAGGTTGGACACAGGGGCTTGGAGCAAGCTGCTCCAGTGGAAGGTGTCCCTGCCTGTGGCAGGGGGTTGGAGCTGGATGAGCTTTAAGGTCCCTTCAACCCGATCCCAACTCAAGATTCTGTAACTGCAGTTTATGTAGCTATACCTGAATTTTCTATAAACTAGTTCACTTGTGCGCTGCTGAGATTGTGACAGTCAAGTGGGGCTGCAGTTAGAAAAGTTCAGAAAATACAAATGTGTTGGGAAAATGCTAATATCCATCTCGACTATGAAGTTGGAAGTGAGCTTAAGTAAGCTTGATTGATTTGAAGGTAGCTATATCCCAAGGAAAGATGCATGATTAAAACACCTGAGGTTTCCAATCATGTAAAATTAGGGAAGATGTGAGGTTGTGCTGTCATATTGAGTGTTTCTGTAGTGCTGCTGTTCTCTGATGACATAGGAATACTTCTTGAGGTCATTGCTAACTTTTTTTATTAATCCTAGATGCTCAATTGGAGCTAAACAAGTGAGTCACCACTTTTATTTTTAATTTCACATAATACCATTTATGAATGGAAAGTGTGTAAAATATTTTACCTTTCTTGCTTGGAAGGAGGATGTCTATTTATGAGGATGTAATAGAAGACTGTATCTAATCTTATTCTTCTGCATAATACTCTGCCTTATCTTAAGTTTTATGACTACCTCACACCAGAAGGTTATACACATGAGCATATGGCTTCTGTCCTGGTGGTAGCACTAAGTACTCTCACTGAAATGCACCAAGCATTTAGAGAAAGGAAAAGGAATACAAAAGAACAAATAAAAAAAGCAAAAAAAGCTGTAAAATGATAATGAGGCAGCACGCAGCCGCTCTCAGCAAGCAGCTCACCAGAGCAGAAGTGTGGCCTCAGTCACGGCACTGTGACTCATTATTAGAATCCTTTGCCTAAAGGCTTGGAGCAGTGATGCAGGAGAACTTCACGCTGCGAAGCTGATAGCTCCTTGGAGTGACTGGGAGACTAATCAGGCAGCCGCGGCTGCTGAGGGCTCGCGCTTGTTTCCTGACAGACGTATTCAGAATCAAATGTTAAGACTCTGAGTTTCGTGCATTTCTGTGAGGGCACAAAGCATCCCCAGCTTATTCGGTGTGAAATGTTGTTGTTGTTAACGATAAAAAACCTGATTATCATTATTACCAGCATCGGTTCTCTGGGGAGTAAGAAAATGTCCTTCTGGAACTGCTGCAACTCTGACATTCAATTCTGTAAAATATTTCTCCGACTTGGACAGGGCAGGATGTTAATTTTCAACATTAGAATAATATTTGCCTATTACCCTAGGAAAAACATTACTAGAATGAATATTCTTCCAGTGCTGCTCTGCATTATGATAGTGACAGCACAGGGATTACATTATTAGCCTAATCCTAAAAATTTTCTACCTTGTGCTTATTTTCTGTTCCTTACTGGTTCAGCACCTTTGTGTAAAATGTCTGCCACACAGCTCTTCTATAGTGATCCAGGTATTCATCCTTGGTCACCTCATAACATTTCAGATTCTTTATTGTAATATTTAAAAGCCTGTTGCAGTTTGAATAGCATTCAGATTTCTTTGTGTTCTTAACTGTGTTGTGGGTTTGTAGCTGTATATCTGTATCTGTAACTGCTCATAAAGATAGTAAAATTTGAAGTTAAATGGAAGCGTGGGAGGCCTACAGGGAAGGGCAAATCAAAGCCTGAGAAAGCCAAAAGGTGCAGGTTGCACAGTTCCCGTTTCTTACGTCTTATGGCAAAACATAATATGCTGTCAATTTTCCAGTGTTGAAAAGGTTCTCTATTTTGACGTGGAGAGTTCAGTCTTAAGCATCTCGTTTTCATTTTACCATATAAAGGAAATACCCAGTGCCCAAATCTGGGATCCACAACAGCGTGCTTGTGGAATTTCTTTAACCAGGAAATAGAAAACCAAAGAAAACAATGGGCTGAGGATTGCACTGTAAGGATTCAGATGCCTGACTTCATTAAAGAACCAAGGCAAGTTAGTCTTCTTTTCATACAGAATACAGCAAGGAGAAGTTTCGTTTCTACCCAGTATCGATAGGCAGGAATTCAAGTGCCTTAAGAATTTGCTCAGTGGAAACAGGTACACAGGGAATTCAGGTACCTGTCAGACCTGACTGGCTCTGAATAGCCAGAGTATAGAGCATTCAGGAGTTAGGCTGAGACTTGTAAATCTATTGCTCTTCTTGAGTTTTACAGTTTGTATTTTTTGGTGAAGGTCTTTGAGGAGAACGCGTTCTTTATGCCTATGTACATGACCAAACTAATAAAACTTACTTGTGCTCACAGTGATGGTAAGAACAGCAATTGTGGTTCTGGGGATTTTTATTGTCTTGCTTAGAAACACGAACTGTCGAGATTCAGAAAATGGTTTTCTAAACCAAGTGGTCACAGCATATGCTTTTGTCATCTCATTTCCTCCATTGATTATATTTGAAATGTATTGAATCTAGGAATGGTTTGAAGAAAAGCTCTGTAGGTCGAGATGTGATTAAACTGGAGATGGTATAAAGGGGGGGAGTGTTCAATGCTTTAGTTTGCCTCGTCTAGATGAAATGAATTTGAATGTAGGATAAACTTGCACCCTCATTCGTTCCTGTGACAACCTACTTGACATAAACAGGAGTTACACAGAACTATAAATGTGATCTCCTTGCAGCTGAGTTTAGATATAGTTTAAAATCTGCACAAAATGAAGACCTACATTTGGATGCGTTTTTCTAAATTTCTTCCATTGCATTATAACTCTGTGGAAGCAAATGGACTGCACATGCCCATTCAGATACATACAAGTGTGAACCTTAAGTATTTAAAATAGTATTGGATAATAATTTTAATGGTATGGAGGTTGGAAGATATTATTTTGTCTGTGTGTACTTTGTTTTGTTTGATAATTTTATCATGCTTTGACTTACCAGGTCATTATAGCTGGCTAAAAAGTGTTTGTGTGTCTGGGCTTATTGACTGATAAATAGTAAATTCCAAGCTGGGTGGCCATAATACTTGCCAAGGATTTGCAGCTCAGAACACATATACTGGAGAAATTGATGGAAAATTTTAGATTCCAGGATTTTGACTTAAAATGCTTTAAGGAATTGCCTCTGCTTCAGATGGGGTGAAGCTGCTGGTTGGTATGGTGCAAATGGCATGTTGGCAGCACCAGGTAAAAACACATTTTGTTCAGCTCGGAGTAGTTGCAAATTGTGCCCTAAAATACAGTTTGAAACCTGGATTAATACAAATATAGAGAAACTGTGTAATTCTGTGTAAGCTGAGAATACAGAATTTACCAAGTGCATTTTCTAGGTAAATACTGTGAGGCTGCTGTCAGACCTCGTGTTGTGGTGCTGATCGTTGGGGCAAATTCTTGTATCTTGCTAATATGTTGGTTACTTGATTGGGTCTGATCACTGCTGACCACAGCAGGTAGATCAGAAATTGTTCTTTATCTGCATGTTATTCTCAGGCACATCTACATTAATTTTGTTGGTTTTGTTTTGTTTTGTTTTAATTCTCTAATCACTAAGTGAACAGTATAGGCAACATAATTATGGTCTGTACTGTTCTAGTTTTCTATGTTGGTTGTTTCCTGAAGGATTGCAGTTCATGTTGTTCATTGTTACTGACTTCTTACAGTAGGAGAGATGGCAAATGCACCGTTTCCTGCCATCTCTTCACTGTATTCCCTCACTGAGTTTTCTACTCAGACTTTCTAAAGAATTCCTTGTTTCATCTCTTAAAAATAAACTTTATGAAAGATGGTTTAAATGTCTTTACAGTGTATCTCTTAAGGCTCTAAATGGCCAAAGCATTATTTAGGTCTTTTTGACTCCTCTTCTATTTATTGCTTTGGGCAAATAATTTGAGTGAAAATAGGAATGCTTTAGTGAAGTGCAATACTCTGAAAGAACATTAGCTCTTAATTTTCAATATATTCTGAATACAGGTAGAATGTGAGCCTTGTTTAACATAATATTCCAGTTTAGTTGTTGTATAACAGAATAAGAAATCCCAGAGGAATTTTGTTAGCAAGGTAAAATAGAATCACATACACTCCTTATTATTGCAAAAGTTTCCTTAATCACATTGTTTAAACTTTTCAATACACTGTAATGCTTATTAGTGGTTTTTCATTTTCAGCTCTCAGATAATTCCTTTTCCTAACTGTGGATAAATAGTACTCTCAATACTTTGGGTTTAGTTATAGATGATTTATATATGACCAGACAGCTGATGTAATAAAGAAGTATTGTGTTTTCCACTGTGTTGAACTTAGAGGTTCAAATGTGTTAATGCAATTGATTTGATTTGTAATATTTTATAGAAGCTTCTTCAACTAAAATACTGTTAGAGATTCTTGTTGTCAAAGGTTATGAAAGGAAATTAAATGTACTTTAAGCTGTAATGACAGCAGATGGTCAGGGTCTAAAGCAGAGGAAATAGAAAAGGTCTCTTTTTGTTCCTATTTCCCAGTGAAAACTTTGCATTAACAGAAGTCCTTATATTAGAGGCACTGAAATGTATCTTCTTTTAAATGGGCATGTGTGAAGGAATAAATGAAGATTTTCCAACATCTGGAATATCAGTTTGCTCTGCAGGTTCTAATGATGATTCCCCTTTTTGGCTGTTTTCCTTTCATTTGTTTAGCAATTTGAACTTGGATTTATGTTTGAGCTGCAAGTACTCTTAAGTAGTCTCTGTCATTTTCTTTCCATGAGGGCCCTTACACATGATGATGAGATTAGTCCTCAGCGTCTTTTCATGAGCAGAAACACTGAGTTCTGCAAGTCTGTTGTAGTGGTGAGGTTCTTTTCTGTAAGTCTTTGGTATCCCTTGGGAATGGGAACACCAGAAGAACTTGCGATACACTTGCTTTGATTAATTGACGCAAACGGCAATAATAGAATAATTTGCCATTGTATTCTCTACTCTTACATGCACCCAGTTAGTGCTTTTATCTGTTTTTCCCCCCACTATTGCAATGAAAGTTTAAATTGTGTCTGGAGCCTCCTGGGTTTATAGGATTTTTCGGTACTGAAGTCATTACAATTTCTTTTAGATCATGAACTCTGTATCATAAATGTTCTCGATCAGCCTTGGGATACTGTGCTGGGTTTGGCCAAGTAGAATTTCTAGACGAATATCAAGTGTATTCCTTGAAAATATATACATATGGAGAATATGTTTTTCCTGCAGAAGATACGCTTCAATTCTTGATTCTTTTCCTTTAGTGAGTGTGGCCAATGTTGTTGCATGGAATTTTAATAAAAGTACCATAATTTCAAGATAGAAAATACAGGCAAACTTAAGATAGGTCTGAAATTACTGAGGATAATTTCTAGTCTTTCTCTGGCCAATGGAAGAGTAAGGGGTGATCCTTCCTGTCTGGTCTGCATCCTTTTACCTTACTGGTATAAATAATTGCCATTAAAGAAGTTGCCTTCTTTCAGAGTATTTTGAGGTAATGAACATTTTAGTAAATGACAAGGGGCAACTTATCATGTGGAAATTGGAGGTACTTGGCTTTTATTTAGGTTCTTTTTATTCCCCTTGCTTAAAACTTGGATGACTGGTGTTTCCATGCTCCTCCAGCTTCAAAATGCTTACAGCAAACAAGTGACCGCTGCATTTGAAGGCAGAGTGTGTCCTTCCTGCCAGCTTCAAACTGTGCCATCAGTGGCTAAAATAGAATTCTGCTGGAATACTGAGTCACGAGGGCTGACCCAGCAGAGCGCTCTGCCTGTGACACATAATGAAAGGTTGAACTGGCTGTCTCTGAGGTGGCGTAGCAGATCAAATCACAGAGGATCAGGCGGAGATATGTTGCCTTGCTCTGAGTGACAGAAGTTAATAATTAGTGACAATGATTGACAGATACACTCCATCTGCCGCTCTGACGCCTGGGAGCAGTTATTCCACAACTGTCTGCAGGCACAATGAACTCCTCTGGGAGAGAAAGATGGGCTGTGATTGACAGCTGCCTCCGAGAGAGACAGGCCACTGACAGCAAAGTCACTGTCAGCAAAAGTGTTGAAGTCTCCCCCTGTTCCCTGGAAGTTTCACGAGCTGTATACATTTATTCTCTTTCTTTTAGCATGTCAGGTGGGGGTTTAAATCTATTACTAGCCAGCGTTTGCTTAACTGCTGGGTTTTCTCCAGTGGTGGTGTAGAGCTTCCACATGCAGTGAGACGATTTCACCTGTCTTTGGCTGAAAGCAATTGTGTGCCCCAGCATACTGACATAACTGTGTCTAATTAATCTGGCTGTTGGGAAAGAAGAAATCTTGTGTTACTTTCTGTGCATGTTGATATTTTGAATATTCATCTAACAAAATGCTACATTTTTCATACTTCCAAATGCAGAAAAAATATTTGGAAAGACTTTGTAATTTAACTTCAGTCATGTGGTGTTATCCCATCAGATTGGCAATATTACAGCAGAAATCTGCCTGGGTTTAGATTGTAATCTGTAGTTTCTAGATTTTAATAACAGGTGCAGCAAACTCATAACTGATTCATAATGTAAAACCAATAAAGTCAGCCCAAGTTTAGTCCGAATTCCGTAGGGTGGAAACATGTAAGAAGATGTAGCATTCTTAACATATGTATTTTATCACTTTAATTATAGATTATTTGTTCTATGAAAATAATTGCAAACTGCATTAAGCTTTTTTGGGTCTCATTTCTTAGCGTGATGCTAGCAGCCTTCAATAGCTGGGAAGATTTAAGAGTATAATACTTCTAGGTTCTGGTTTTTGTTTGTTTTTTTTTTTTTTTTGGTAATGTGTTGGTTATGTCTGAGCAGGTGAATACCTTCACTTTAAAGGAATGCAGTAACATGAAGTCCTCAGAATGTTAAGCAGGCACATCTTCAACAGGTGAAGAGTGTACAAATTGGGTTTGTTTATAATTGATTTCTTCTTTCCTTAGTGTAAATGTTTGGCTTAAATTTTCATTTTAAAATTACATAATCTGTTTGTTGTTTTTTTTTGCCTAGGACTAAATATTGTCATTGCTGGACTTTCTTTTCTTAGCAGGTGTTGGCATCTGAAATACATGTAGGTGTGATGATACTGCATTATAAGGGAAGATTCTAGCTAATATTTAGTGACATGAAACACAACAAAGTATAACAAAACTATCAAATAAGGTTTCTATATAAATGAAAAAATCTCAATTTCCATTTTCCCAAATAGCAAAAGTCTCTTGGTGTTAGGCATTTGTTCTACATCAGGCTCAAGTAAGAGAGGGTAATCCTCAACTGTTAAGATTTTTATTAGTAGCACCAGAACACAGGAGCACTCTGAAGTGCCACAGCAGTCTGGAAAAGGTACCTGATGATGCAAACTTTCCTCTGTTTGAAACTGCAGCTTGGTTGTCAGTTTTGGAGGACTGTAAAACCTTGAAAACCTTGATGATGAGAAGGGGTTTCATTGCCTTCCTGTCTTGTTTCTGGAGCTTTTGGTATTCTCTGGCTTTCTGCAAGAGAAAGAGGTTTATCACAGAAATATGGTTAGAAGGTAGACTGAGCTGGAGAATGGCAAAGGCTTTTAACCCCCAGCTGCATATCGGTATGACTACAGGTAGCATGAGATACTAACAGGTGAAATCCTGTCACTTCAGACATTTAAAACAAATCTGCATGAAGAATTCAGGTGTTTGGCAGTTGTGAGACAATACAATTGTCAATAGGCAAAACAAGATTTACAGTGTCTTCTAAGGCTAACCCAATGTATTTTTTACAGGGAGTAAATAGTAATTTGTAATTATTAGTTTTTATTAATAGAGCAATCACAAATCTATAGAGTAGAAGTAGTGAAGAGTGCTATCAACCCCTCTCAAGAACACTCAAGAGCTGTGAACTTGTTACAGGCTGTAAAAGGGGTTGTCTTGTTCTCTGGCACAAACCACCCTTTGTGTAACTTTTTTGGTGTTGCCATCAGGTGGTAATTATACAATTTGTGTTGATAAAGCTAAAAAATTCTGACTTAGATTTCTTTTATATTAAATTCTCTTCATGGGAATCTCATAACCACAGTGTCAAAGAATAAATGAACACCAAGTGGGACTGTAAAATAGCTTCATTGTCAGTATTGAATTTAAGCATAATGGCAGCGTTCCAGCAAGCCAAGTGGTCTGGATAGCAAATGGAAAAGAGACTCGGCTTTATTCCTTTTTGCTTCCTTTGTATTAGTTTCTTAATATCTCAGTCAGTAAACACACCACATTTCCTACTGATATGCTCAAGAAAAGCAGCCACTCAGTTTGCCAGGGAATGTTACCCTTCCAGTTCTGGAAGATAGTCCTTAACAGTCTCTCTGCTTCCCTTCCCAGTCATTACTTAGAGAGAATTTCCTAGTTAATTTATGTTACTATAAAAAAATCAAGTTCAACACCCGAAGTTATTGCAGTTATTCCAAAGTCTTATATGAAAAAGCTCTTATGCAATGCAATGGTGTAATATTGGAAAACTAAAGCAAATCTGTTGTCTGTATTTTATGGGAGAATCACATTACTCTTCTATTAAACAAAAACTATGTTGATTTTCCAGAATGTTACATTTTTGACTGTCAGTGGTTAGGTTGTGTGTCTTTTTGCATTTCAAATCTTCCCTTGATTCACAATTAGAATTAAAGATCTGGAAAGAACAAGGCCAGCTGAGAGGTGTCTCGATCAAGCTGAGAGACAGAGACTACAACTTGGAGTCTGAAGCTTTGGGCTTTTTGGACACATTCTTTCAGTCTGAGGCTTCATTTGCAAAGTTCAATGTCCGTGCCTGTTAGCAGGGAAGTCAAGTCTTGTTGAGTGTTTGCTAGCACAGCAGGAGGGACATCATCTGTCTTTGAGTGGGGCTGCTGTCGTTTCAGCTGACATGTACAAGAAGCAGCATGCCTTGCAGAAATAAGTGTGTGATAACTATACAGTGAACAAAATATTCTGAAGGCACTAGGAAACCGAACATATCTCACTGTGTTATGCTTCATCTTCACAATTCAAAATGACACGTTTTTAGAAGTTCAACAGTCATAACAGAATACATGTGTCTGGCCCTGTGAACGTGACCCTTTAAAAACCTTTCAGTTTTATGAACTGCTTTGCAAAACAGACCTCTGGAGAGATGGTTTTTAGGGAGGGGTGGGGGAACTCTAATCTGCTGAAGTCTGATTAGAAAGAAGCTTCCCCCACGCTGTAGTTAACTGACAAGTTAATGAATGAAGATGTATCAGCTGAGATCATCTTTTTTTCTATCTTCATGATTTCCTTTCTTTGTTCACACCATCCCTTCTAGTGTGTGCTACCTCAGCATTACTGTTTCTGGGTTGATGTCCTCACCAACAAGATGTGCCTAGCTGTAATGGCTGTCTCAGCAGCAGCAGCCTGCTGTGAAGCTGTTCTTCAGTTGCTGGCCATTGACTCAGTAATGTTCATTTCCTCAGTGCTACTCTCCCCTCAGAGTGTTATGACTTCCCATTATAGAATAATTAACCCTTTTGACCAGTATACTGAAATCACCTCAAGTGCTACACAGAAGCCCTGCAGGGATGTGGGAAAACAGATGCTACCAGTACTTTATTGTTTAATTATGATTACACATGTTTTTGCACTCGAGAGACTTGTCTATCTTGGCAGTACATTTCCCACCCATTCAGTCAACAGAACATGCAAAAGTAACACAGAGATGTTATTTCAATGCAATACTGGGTTACCTCCCAATAGAAGGAAGAGATAACTTAGTGGCACATTACTTTTGCAGAAATCTCTCTGGCTTAAACCATGACACACTTGTATGGGCACTACATTAGATCTTTATGCTTCGAAGAGAGAGTCTCAGCTACTGAGTTTTCAGTTGTGGTTGTACAATTTATCTGGTAGTGAAACAGATAATTCACAATATGTCGTTAAGTTTTGCTTAAGAGGTGTTAAAAGTAAATTCAGGAATTCAGCAGTAGCCCAGCAGTTAGTGCTTTTGCTTATCTTGTTGATAGCTGGAGAATGGATGGTGGTCAAGTAGTTCTAGGGACAGATGCTGCAGTCTACAAGTATCCTTAATTTATTATTTATTATCTGCTTATTGTTGTAAATAATTTCTGAGGATTTTTGGCAACTCTTAACAATAAAATTGTTTCTGATCCAAGGTGGATTTTCTTCAAATGCTTTTGTTTGAGAAAAGCGTGTGTTTGCATAATAAAATCAATTGTGAAATCTGTAGCCTCTATCTTAGGAAGGGAAATAAAGAGCGCTTTCAGACTAATGTTTTTTATTTGATCAGGATGAGAGTAAAAGCAGAAGCATTTATTTATCCAGACAGTTGAATAAGGAATGCCTATTAAAATCCCTTACGTGTTCAGGTAGGACATGTGAGATTTTTCTTCGAGATGAAAGGCCTGGAGCCTGCACCAAAGCTGCTCCAATTGAAAATGAAGCTTCACATGAATCACATCAAAGACCCCTCTGCTATTGTCAGCTGCTCTGTGCAGGGGAAGTTCAGCTCATTAGAGGCAGGAGAAGCTCTTTACATAAGCCCAGCCTGATTTATAGCCTACACTGGCTGCCATGTTTATACCACCTTGAGCTTTCCTGCCGCAGGAGAGCACTTTGGCTATCATGTGATAGCTCCTTTGAAGGTGTGTTTCTTGCAGAAGGTTGCCTGTGATTGTCCTTGTTCACTTCCCAGTCACTTTTCTTCTCTAATTAGGTGTTTACAGATAGAGCAGCATTTAGTAAGTTGAGATGTAAACCAACATAATTCTGTCTGCAAAATTAGCTTCACAGTCGGGTTGATTAAGCTGTACGGTGTTAGAAGCATTGTGCTGCAATAGGAAATCCTTGCTCTTGGGGGACTTTCAGACTTTTGATCATTAGGCCAATGTTTGTCTAACTGCTGGGGATGTTTTTATAGGAACTGTATGAAAGTAATTGTGGTGTAATTATTATGGAACCTATTGTTAGTGTGAGAGATTCTGAGGGCAGAATGTTTATACATGAAAAATATTTCTGGTCTGGGAAATACAAATCTAAATTGCATCTTATGGTGTTGGTTTTGGTCATTGTTGTGTTTCTGGTTGGTTTTGTCTCTTAAACTCTCCAGGGTCCAGCTGTCAAAGGGAAGTGCATGGCTCCATTGTTCTTCATTAGTGTAGCAATGCAGGCTAGAAATCTGGAGCCAGCCAAAATTGTTCTGCATGGTCTTCACAATAAGTTGTCAGATCTGAAAGCTCAAGTACTATGGCAGCATATAAATAAGTACTTAATTCTATGTGTGTACATAAAATACAAATCTCAGTGTCCAGAAAACATCATGCACATGAGAAATAATTGTGTTCGGATGGACTGTTTCCCAGATCTTTGAGTCTGCTGTTGTTGCTCTTGTTGCTCACATGTGGCCATTTTGATAGGCTTTAGGAAGAACTGAAATCTGATTGATTTGGAATGAATTTCTTTTCTGTGTTGTTGATTTGTACCATCAACAGTAATGTTCCCAAGAGAATTGCTTAGTTATGTGAACTAACCACATGTTAAGAAGCTCACAAGCCTCTTGAAGATACAAGCATCCCTGTTCTGTTGTTTATAACAGACAAGCCTTGGGTTGTGTGGCAGGTCAGTTTCCTGATATGTTGGTTGAGCCTCTAATATCTGGGTGTTAGGCTTCACTTTTAAGAACTAGTTTTAGCTGTGGATTTGATGATGTTCCTGCCTGCTGAAGCTGCTGACCTTGCACAAGCAGGATCCCTTTCTGTCTGGTAACTGGAGCTTGTATCTGGCATTTTAATGAGAAACACGGTGCCCACGGTGATGGCTGGAGCCTGCTGACAGCAGCCTTTTGGCAGCCGTTTGTCTCTCACCATCCTGTTTGAAGCCTGTTGGAAGAGCAGCTTCCTAATTTATTTTCTTCACCATTTTCTTTGAATTCTTTCCTGGTTTGCAGAATCTGCAGTTACTTTTGCAATTAAAGTGATAGATACAGTAAAAATGCAAACCCTAACTTTGCTGTAAACTGCCTACTTTGGTTATCAGTTGTCAATCCCACTTAACTTGATCAGAATTTCAAATAGGAAGGCCATGGGCCTATTAAGTAGACTGAGCTGATTTTTGGGGTGAAAGGGTGTGTATGTGAAGGGACTCTTTGGCTGGACCAAATAACTGATGTTAATTGAAACTCTTTCTCTTCAAGACCACTCTACTGCAATATGACCTGCAGGTTTCAAGTTAACTATAGTTTGTTCATAATTACACAGCTATCTTATACTTTCACAGCCTCCCACTTACCTTTTCATAGTTGAAACTTCCTAAGAAAGAATTGAAATATTTGAAATATTCTGTACTCCCAGATTTCTGCTTTTACTGCGTAGATATTGTAGTTCTGGTTTACTGGCTTGAAACCTAGAATAGAGGATTTACTAATGTAAAAAGGAGCTCTTTTCAGCAGCCCTTTTAAGGAAGAAGAGCCATGAGGTGCCTGCATATGGTTCCTGTTTCATTTACAGGGTGTCAGCCCTGCTTTATTCAGTGTAAACTGTAATGCAAAGGTCATGGAGATTAAATAACACATTTAAAAATGATAATGGTGCAGATAAGATAGTGGGGCTATGTCACATTGTTACATTCTAAAATTTGTTACTAATGAATGAATCAAGAACTGTGTTGGTTAGAAGATAGAGGTCTGTGACCTGCCTTTGACTTGATTAACTGAGAGCGAGGTGGTAATTTCCAAATTGATGGGACTGGTGTTTAATTTCTTCCAATGCTTTGTTTATAATGAACCTGTAACTCTTGGAATGGCCATTTTAATCAGCCCAATCTGAAAATCTCCTACTGTACTTTTCCAACCAGCATTTCAAATGTTGGTACTTGTGCTGTAAGAAAATATCTATTTGAATTTGGCACCTACTTGTAATATTGTTGAATTAATGGAGACTTTGCCTGATACCAGAATGAAGCAGCAAGGCCAGGAAAAAAACATTCTAAGCTTACTTTCAGAGAGGTTATTAGTATTGGCAGGCAGGAGATTCAAAAGTGATATTCACAAAAGCATTGCCTGCAGTGTTGGCTGCTTTCTAATGACAACCAAACTTTCTGAATATGACAGAAGCAATTCATTAGAAATGAGTAAGCAGTGATAACATGTGAGATGTGTATATAGAACTCTTATTTTCCATCTATGTAGGTGTGAACAGTTGGATTCAGTTACCTGAATGCCAGCCCCTGGTGGAGTTTTAGGTACTGCCACCAGCAGCTAACTCTCCAGAAGGATATGGCTCTCCTCTGTCCTGCATTATGTTTGCAAATCATGTGCGGTTACCCAAGGAGTTTGTTGCATTTCTGAGTACATTCTAAGATACACTTCCCTATTTACGTGTTTGGGTGGTTGTGTAGGAGCAATGTGGCAGTTTTGAGTTGGGTGCCCCTGTGCTTCTTATTTCAGATTGGTTACATCATCTTGCCTGGTGCTTTTCTGTATTGAGAGACTCCATCAGTGGGAAGTTGAGAGGTGCCACTGGACCAGTTGCACGCTGTGATTCAGTAAAGGGGCTTCATATGCATTATTGTGAGCTTGTGGCATTCAGGCCCTCCTCACCTCCCTCATAAGAATGCACTGACTGAAGCATGTTTGCCCTTATGGCTCTCCTGGAGGAGCCATTGCCTCACCTCTGCTCTATCTTCAGTCACCCCTCTTTGGCTGTGAGGGAAGTTGTTAAAAAGAATGTTTCTCCCTCTGCTATTACAACCCACTTAGTGACAGGAGAAATGTCACTCATGATGATTAACATTTTAAAGCAGTAAATCTTGAAGGTCAGTCTGAAACGGAGGACAGGGAATGCTCATGGCTTTCCTTTCCTGCCTGCCTCCCATGAGGAAATGGATTGCATGAAAGTAGTGTTGGCAGGGTAATAACAACCCCTTGTTTTTCCATTGTTTTATATCAGTAAAAAGAGTAGAAATTATTTTAGACACACTTCATGTAAATAGAAAATAAATAACTGTATGTCCTATAAAAATTGTGATACTTTGATGTATTCCTGTGTTCTCAGGAAACAGCTGCTGCTTAAACCAGTGCACCTTCCTCTAACAGTGTCAAATTTTCTGTAGAACTCCTTAGTTAGACTGTTGAAATGATTCAGTAAACAAAGAAAACTCAGTAACACAGGAACAGGGGATTTTTTAGTAGCAAAAGATGCCCCTTCTACAAACCCACCCTATCACAGGACTCCTCCCTCACTCTCCACCCCTCCTGGTTTCTTCCTAAGTGCATTCTGATGCCAAGTTGAAATATGAAATAGGTAGAATCAAGCAGTCACCAACGGCTATTTATATGCTAATATATATCCCCCAAGCTGAAGTAGGCACCTAAAGCCTATTGCTGCTACTAATGATGGCTATGCTTTAACCTCTGTGGAAAAAAGGAAAGTATTTTTCTGTAAGAAAACAACTCAGTTTCTTTAAGATGAAATGTAATTATCTATTATCAGATGTCCTTTAAAATTGGAAGGCCTATTTAAGCTGCTAAAAATATTGAAGCCCTAATTCCACCATAATAGCTTTTTAATTTCAGCAAATCACAGCTCTATTGTTACAGGACACTTTGCTGGAGGAATGAGGTAAGAGGTCCAGCTTAGCTTTTTCAAGAAACATTTCCCTTTCTTTTAGACATTCAATTAAATCTTTGCAATCATCTAACCTTCTGTGACACAAATTTTCGCTTACTGAGAAAACAATGGCCATTAGCATCTAAAAGAATTTGTTTTAAAAAGTAGTTAAAGTTTAATTGCTTCATGTATTCTCATCAGAATATTTTGTGGCTGTTGGCTTCATCATTTACTGTTGAAAGCTGGAATTAAATTCATTTCTGTCTTCCATTAAGAATACTGACTTGAATTGCTGGAAGAGTTGGTGTAAACTCTTGCTGTAACTGGGTCTGAACTGATGCTGAAGATCATGTCAGTGGCAGATGAAGGGTCGCAATTTTCTGTTATCAAGTAAAATCACTTTTCTCTTTAAAATTGCTTATTTATCAATACTTTACAGTTACAGTGCATATATGTTGGTGATACAATTTTATCCTCATTTCTGTTGATGATTCTCTACTGTCATGAGAGTAGGTGGCTTATACAAAGCTATGCTGTTGATAGGTACCTCAGAAAGCTTTTATAAAACAGTTGAGCTTTGTTTCACCTTTCCTGCTGCTCCTGCTTATCTTTGGAACCCCTGTTCTACAGGATCAGATGGAAAACTTCTGTGTTCTGGCTTTGTTATGATGTCCAGTGTGATTAGAGAGGTTTTTTTTTCCCCAGTGTTCTGTGATATAGGGGTTTCTGATACTGTGGAACAGTTTTATAAGCCCTGGAGCTGAGCCTTAATGGCACTTGCATTTGAATGTCAGAACAGACACCTTTCTCTCACGTCAGAGAGCACAATGATATATAAAGCTATTTCCCCACCTGTTTGTCTCAGCTGAATTTTGTATGGGAGTAAGATCTTTTAACTTCAGAGAGTCTGCGCTGCTTTAGCATGGAATTCTTTCTTTAATAGGTTATTTGCTTTGAGTTTTCACTTTGTGGCTTTTCACTTTTAATCAAAATAAACTGGAAAATATTGTTTGGTTACTAGTAATGCATAGCGAGATTCTTAACCTCCTGTAACATGCTTAAGAACATATTATTGTGCTTATGCAGTCAAACAAAACTCAGCTGTGTGAGATTTGTTTTCCATACTGAGAAGTGCATTAATGAAAGCTCTTTCATTGTCAGGACTATATAGGTCATATGTTGTGCAAACACTTCTGTGTAGTTCCTGACTAATGATATTAATACTAGGAAAGGAGCAACAACAACAGCATTAGAATTGTTACATTTGAGGCAAGCTTTGCTGCCTGTGGTGGAAAACCAGCTCTGAGAATTACCTGGATGTTAAAGCTGGGGCCATTGATGAGGTGTTTCAGCTTTATTTTTGTTTAAAGAATTTTAGAAGCATAGTGATGGAAGCTGAGCAACACTAACTGCTTGAGTTCTTTATTCAATAGGAGAGGGTTTGCTGTTTATTTTTTGTGTATTTCTGTATTCTTACCTTCCATGCACTTTTCACTGAGCCTTTGTAGTTTTATTTGCTCCATAGATAATCTTCTCCAAGTTAAACTTGTGTTTTTTAAGAACTGGACTACAGGGATTGTATTCAGACTTTTGAAAGACTTCAGTATCTGTCACATTGATATTAACTGAAGCAAAATGTGCTTATGCAAGCTCTTAATTTGTGTGGGTTTTATGGCAGTAGGAAAGATGAAGCCAAAGGCCCTGAGAGGAGTTAAATGTGCTCCTATCAAAACTCTTTCATTATCTGGACAGTATTGTGTGTCTGTTGGGTACCAAATTAAAGGTATCTTGAAATATCTAGGTGTCTTTTGACATATTTGGGTGAAAGAAGCCTACTTTTTATAGCCTACTGTTGCAACTTTGCAGGCTGTCTTCTGTAAAGTTGCCTCTAGAGAATAACGGTGTTTCTTTTATTCAACAACCTGTGTTGAACTTGAAGCTGAAATCCACAACCAGTCTCTAAACAGAATACAAGGGTTCCAGCTGCGCAGCATGTAGAATTAATACTGTCTTTGCAAGATATAATAAGCAGGAGGCAGTGTAATACATGCACAGAACAGTTATAATTCAATTAAACTCCAGTTATTGCAGCCCTGAACAGGGGAGCAGTGGCAGGCCTGGATGGCTGTGGCTTATAGTTCTATGAAACAACCTATTTAAGGTAAATCAGCTCCTACTTAAATGACTGTAATAAGCATTCACCAAGCAGCTCTACCCTGGGGGGCTCATTTATCACAGTGTAATAGAAAATTGTAATGAATAATAATATCTAGCTCTTCTGCAGGAGCTTGCATGTATTAGGGGAAATGCAAATAATGCATCCAAGTGAAAAGATGAGCACTGTAGTGTTTTAGGGTTGGTATCTTTTGGTTTTTCTCTTCCTTTACCTCTCCCCACCCCTTTAAAATCTACCTGTCTGTAATGTGTGCAGGGTGCGTTCTCCTTACCTGGAGAGGTAAAATTACTTCTCCATCATTCTACTGTATGTCTCTTTTCTCTGCAGTGTGCTATATAGTACTGGCTTAGATACTATTTACTGAATAGTAAAGTGAAGTAGAGGAAACTGTTCCTCTATGAGGAATGTGGGCTTTGGTCTGAAGCTCTAACAAATCTGCTAGAGCTCTAACCAAGATTTTGTAGTTGCTATTCCCCTTAGTGCTGATGGCTCATTTTCAGTGTCCTTTCTTGTGTCAGGTACCTAAACCCCCCTTTCTCTACACATCTCTGTTAATAGAGATGACCCTGGAAATGATCTTGATATCGTTACTGATCTATGATACTAAACATTGGGAAGGTTTAAAAGGCATGTTGGAGGATCTTGGATGCTGCCATTAACTTCCTTGTCCAGGGATCTCTGTGGAGAGATTGAAGATTCTGGGAAGCTAAGTGCTTATCTCCAGGGCCAGGTTTTCAAAGGGCTTTCAGTTTCACATTCACACTATAACATCCCATAGTAAGTTTGGTGCAGTTTCTGCACGGCTGCAACTTCTGCTTTGTCATGAGCGTAATGGACATCCCATCACCCAAGATGTGCTAATAACGTTCACATAGTTATTAGTCCATTAATAAGATCATTACAACTATTGAATAGCAGGTTATGTTTCTGAAGGAGCAGCTATCACTTGCAAGTGGCTGTTAAAGCTGAATAAGCTATTTCTGAAGTTCATAAAACACTTCTACTGGTAATACTTCAATTCTTGATGATGAATGAAAAGCATAAGCCATTAACGAGCCCTATAAAAGCTACTGACTACAGTAATACTTTCTATAAATGGAAATAGCACTTTTTAATCAAGTATTTAAGGTTATATACTCACTAGTAAGTGCTGTTTTGTGCATTAATATTGAATCTAAATCTGTGCTGTAAGGAAAGGTAAAAGTAAGAAGATAATTTCAAATGGCCAATGAAGCTATTTTCTAGGCCAAGTTATTGAAGCTAAATCAATCTTAAACTGCCTTTTAAAATTATATTTTATGTATTTTTTCCACTTTAACATAAATGGGGCCAACTGCTAACTTTTTTTAGGGGGAATTTAAAGAACAGAAGTGAAATGTTAAGGAATTATTTTTCTGTCTTGCTCAGAGGACCAATACTTTGAGAGAAGTTTGGAGGGTTGAAAAAAACATCACTGTTGGGATGTGTATTTTAATAAAAACAACCTTCTCTGGTGCTGCAGAGTTACTCAGTGTTAGGAGTGAGTTACTATGAAATGATCTTTGTAATAAAATAGGCTTGGGATTATGTATGCAGAATTACACCATCAAATTATGTGGGTTTGAAAGAGTTTTAGGATTGGGAGGTGGAATCCACTGGGAAACTCTAGTGGTCTGCAGCAAACAATAGCTCCCATCACCTCTAAACCCAAGGTTTTAAAGGCTGGTGAGCACTGTGTGTGTGTGATGTTGGTTTGGTTGCATTGGTTTATTTTTAAGTTGCACCTTGGTGTGTGTTTCCTAGATAATTATTTCACATGCAGATCTCTTTGAACCGTGTCTCTATTTCAACCTGCAAATCAAAAAGCCTTTGTCTCCTTAGGGCACCCTGATTTGAGTCCTGTTCTTTGTGCACATTTAACTCAGATGTGAAGGAGTTTTTACTCCCCTGATAGTATATCATAGATGAGTTCTATTATTTTCGTATGTTAATGGTATCAACAGCAAATAATGGCAGGAAGTTCAGATTAGGGGTTGCTGTTTTAAATGTTACTGCTGAAGATGTGTGACACCTACTTTAACCCCTTCTGGCACATTTGACATGTAGTTCTCTTTCTGGCTCCCTTTTTAGTATCCAAGCTTAGATCTTGTACAAGAAAAAGTGTTTTCCAGTTCCTTCTAATCTTCTCTTTTTTTATCTGGGACATCCACTAAGCAGCTGGTGCTTATTGGAATGCTTTGATTTTATATTACAGAAAGCAGGGTACTTATTAATCACTCTTTGACTCTATGAATGAATGTTTTGTGATTCTAAAATAACTTATTCTATAGGGAAAAGCTTTTTATTTCTGTTGACAGTGTTCCCTGAAATCTACTGTGTTTTTATTCTGCCTTTGGATCTGCATTTCCTGTGTTTGAGTTGTAGGATACAAAATCCATATTGAGGCAAGCTGCAAGAATTGGGATGTATTATTTTCTCCTGTTTACTGCAAGATCGTTAGGGAATATTTACCAGTGTACAGAAGATGAGTTTAAGAACTCTTTAGCAAATAAGAGATCAAAATAATTGGAATGAGATTTTATTGGCCGTGTGCACACATGGATCAGCTCCAGTGGCGCAGTGTGGATTTGCAGGTGGTTCAGCGCAGCTGCCAAAACTGCACCTCTTGCAAATGATGCAGTATAATATATTAAGAAATTTAAGCAAAATCTCAGAAGCCTGAGTACAAGTGGTCTCTGTGGGACTAGTTTGTAATGGGGGGACAATCATGGATGCTCTAGAGTTTGGATTGCTCCACTCCAAAATAAAAGGACATCTAATGAGAGGGTGGGAGTTTGACGCGTCTTCTCAGCCCGACTTTTCCCAGAGATACCGTGAAAGGACAAGTGGTGAGGGTTGCAAGAATGAAAAACTCTGATTTTTCCATAAAGAGTATAATTGAAGTAATAGTGGGACAGGTTGCCCAGAGTGCCTGTGGCATCTGCATCAGTGGCTGTTAGCAAAACCCCTCTGGAAAACTGAGCGGTACGATTTAACTTTGAACTTAGCTCTGCCCAAAGCAGGGTTTTGAATAGGTGACCTCCTACAGTTCCTTCCAGCCTAAGTTGTTTGAGGGGTGTTTTTTGTTGGTTGGATGTTTTTTGGTTCTTTGGGTTTATTTATTTATTTCTTTGGTGATTCTGTGAGCAGTAGTTTGCATTTATTAAATTGGAGTGTATGTGTGTGAACTTTGGGAAGCTTCCTGATATCCCTGATGCTCATCTTCAATAATTTCCTAAATTCCCTTTCTAAAAAGGTGGGAATGTTGTTTCAGTTTGTCTCAACTGCACCCCTAAAAGAAGGGGAGAGTTTGAAAACTTAGAATAAATATAAGAATAATTAAAAAAAAACCAAAGAACCCTACTGAATGTGGTGATGTGGAAGCAGAGGGGAGAAATGGAGGCAGGCAAAGTAAATGTTTAGATGTAAATGGGTTAAATATATTTTACAGCAAGGGATTGGAACAGACACAACTCGGAGTTAGAAGTGCCAGAATGATGTTATTATCACAGCGTGGTGATAATGACGATTTAAAATCAGATTATCTTTGTGATGAGGGTCATTTGTTCCTAGAAGTTCCAAAAAGAAATGGCCCAGTTTAATGCTGTTGCTACTAATAAATAACTGATTATACTGAGATTCCTTTGCCTATAAGACATTGATTTAAAGCTGCAGCTCACAATAATTCTCACCTTTGGTAGGGATGTGGAAGTTCAGTACCGAGATGCTTAAAAAAGGGGTGGGGAAACCTTTTTTGCACAGTAGCAGTGTGCATTTTAAAGGAATTTCTTATGCCCCTCTCAAAATAGGTCTGATGCTGCTACTTTCTAATACAGGGATGTTTTCCCGTTTTTACAGAAGGTGATAGACTAGATTTTTCTCCCATGTTTCCTCTTTCTGTAGGAAGTAGTGTGAAATGTGGCCAAGCAACAGGGAACGTACAAGAAACTGCAGCAGAAACTCTTGTAATCCTGAAATAGTCCCGCTAGTTGGTCATTATTTATTGAGCAGAAATAGATAAATGGAAGATGGAACTTGTTCTGCCAGCATAGGATTTGTGTAAGTGGACCTTTTAAGATTTTTTTTTATCAAAATAAGTCTAACAAACAGCAGTCTGATAACATTACTTTGAAACAATAAAATACAGTTTTGATAAATTATTGTCTATACTCAAGTGCCCCTCCAAACTTAAACCTTTTCCTTTCCTTCTCCCTACCGGATGCGCGAGCTCTTGGGTCCATATATTATTCATTACAATCAAATAAGACACAGTGGTGGCTCAGTAAACTTGCTTTTCATATAAGAATTGATTTTATTGAGTAACACACACTGCAGACCCTAGCTTCCAGCAGCCAGGGCTGAAATGAGCAATTCTCTCATTGTAATAATGTGCCTCTGTCATCTCCTTATTATCAGCATGATAAAAGATGAAATATTCACAGCCGCTGCCCTCCTAACCTGATCACAGCTTGATATTTGAGCTTTGGAAATGAGTTTTATAAGCTTTAATATACTCCTTGGCGGAGTGACCCCTGAAATTAAACATTATTACAGAGCGGATATTTAAAAAGCTGGGGCCACAAATTACATCAGAATGAAAATATTAAGGAGTATTACGACTGTAGCAAGTGAGGCCTCGCTGCTGTTGGAGCTGTGAATGCCACAAAGCTCAGCATTGGTGTCAAAAACATCAGAAAAATAATAACAGCGCAGGCACCTGACTTCAGTTATTTCATACGTGGGGCTAAACTAAGTTACTGGAATGGGTTTTTTTCCTATAGGCTGCCTTTCCAGGAGGAAAAGGCACATTATTCCCAGCTTCGTAGCGCTCTTCACAATGCCTTTAAAATGCGCATTGCTGCTTTTCTGTGCAAACACCAATAAAAAAAGAGTTGAGTGTAATGAAACCAAAGATTACACTTAAAAAAAAATAATCAAATAAGCCAGTGTAAGTAGATGAAACATTTTGATTCCATTTCCATCGTAACAGTGTTCTGATGGGCAGCTTTTACCCTAAACCTGGGACGTGAGGAGCTAAAGAAGTTTCCTAAAGGTGAAAAGAGAGGAATGTACAGTGTCTGTTGCAGATTACAACCTACATATTACATTGGCATGTTAAAAATAATAAAGACCCAATTTTAAGTGCCTGTAAAGGTGATTCTAGCAGAAAGAAGCACATGTAAGATAGTAATTTCCATCACTTCTTTCATGCTCCTACCTCCAGTTTACCAAAGAAATGTGTTCTGCTATTTGATTTTAAAGACAAAATAAACTGTTTAGAAATGTAGGCTTTTACAAGAGATCAGACTTGAGATTTCCATATATTCAGGTGAGACAGAAATAAATTTCCTTTTTTTTTATATACGTGCATGTTGAAATTTCATTAAATTATTGGATTATGGGATGTAGCAATTTTTTTTTTTTCAGGAAAAAAAAGTCATGCATTTAAAAAGAACCCCCACATTTGGATGCATGCAGCATTAACTTTCCCCATGAGCATATTTATGCACTAGCTGTTGTGCAGGTTTAGAACTATGCCAGTACTATGTCACTGTATGTGAAAATTCTTGTGAATGCTAAATGAAATGTGGTATGTCCTGCTTCAAATCCTTGCTTGATATATAGGATGGAAAAAAGAGATAAATTATAAGGAAGGGGATGAAAAATTTCAGTATGTTTTGTTAGGTTTGCTTAGATATTCATAAAGTAAAGAGAAGCAATCTCACAGGAGAGATACATTCTGTATTTATAGCCATTGACTTTCTCGTGACTCCAGTGATTGTTACTCAGTCCTCTTAAGGAAACATGAGACTGAAACACAAATCCTGTGCAAATCATGCAGCAAGATGGTGCTCGGTGTGTTCAGAAGGTGGGATGGAGAAGGGAAAATGTTTCTTTCTATGATAGAAATGAGAGGTCAGGGTTTTTTTATTGCTGTTTTGTGGATTATTTTTGCTTGTTTTAAACTGAGGCCTTTTTGAGGCCTTCTGAGGCTCTTGTATTCAGTATAACTTAAATGCATGAACTGAGTCCTTTTATTCTTGACTCATAATTAATGATGCCTTCAAGGCCATTATTTAATCTGTATTTACATCTTAGATCTTTAAATCTGGCTGTCTACTGAAATAAGTAGAGCTGTCAGCCTATTTATAGTTTGGAGTTAGGTACCTGTGGTAGTTTGGCCATCACCAAGTCAATGTGATTGTAATATTCTCTGCACTGATCTAGCCAAAGCTCTTGCTAAATTGAGCTCAGCAGGAGCAAGTCCACTGACCTCATAAATAGTGGAAATGATTGCAAATCGGAATTCATGTATGTTCCTGGCTCAGTGGGTAACTGTAGCCCCCACAAAGGAAGCAATCATCTCTTTCAAATTTCTGTTTGCCCTTTCCCTCAGCTATGTTTGAAGATAATATGGAGAGGGAGATCTTGCAGTGTCTGCCAGAGCTCTTCCTGGGAAGCTAAAATAAACGGCCTGTATGTAACAGTCTTACTTAGAGGTGTATATCTCAGGCATCACCCCTACTGCAAAGAACTTGGGGCATGGTATGGTATGGGTCCCTAACTGGGCTGGGCACTTTTTTGCATTTGTGCTTGTTTCCCTAAATGACCTTTTTGTTAGAAAGAAGATTTCCTTTGCTTTTTCTCCCTATTCTGTGATCTGAATTCTTGTTAGTATTCGTAGTTTGCTATTGAAACCACAGAGATTCATCTGCAGTTCTCTTTCAGTAATATCCTACACAGTTCCCATCGTTCCAGTGGATGCTTTCTTTGCCATCCTGCTGGAAGCTGAAAGTAATGACACTTTTAGTATTAATAATACAAATAGTAGGAATTCTTGCCTCAACTTCTATATATTACTTCGTGAAGCTTGTAAAACAGGAATTCAGTTCCAAGGATTCTCTTTTTCTTTGTCTCCATGAGAATTCATATTTGTGAATTTCTATTTGTGCCTTTATATTTGCTAATTGACTTGAGAATGGTGCCTTTAATTCACATTTATGTCATGTTACCTTTAAATTGATTTAATTGCATCATACTCAGATTGGGAGGATTTTACAGCTGTGTAATGGAAAGAGTAAGAAAGCTTTAGTTAAACTGTGAATTTTCACATTTCTACTCATAAGGTAGCTGATTAAAAGTTTATTTCCAGGGTGTCCTTATCTTAAGTCTGTCATTTCTTCTTCCTCTTTTGCTCATCTAACTCTCCTTCCCCTGTCCCCCTCCTCCCAAATGATTTAGCTTGTGGATGAAACCATTTTGTATTTCAGCATGATCAGTGCTGGAGACCCCATTATGTCCAGCATCAAATGGTGTCACTGGCATATTTTATGGCTCTCTGCAAAAGTGCTGGGATATTTTAATTGCAGTCTGTCTATTAATGAGAAAGATCTATAATTTGTTGGGATGAGTGATAGATTTGACACTTTCAACCCAAGTAGTACAGTTCCTTATCTGTACTGTTCTCTACTGTTAGCGAGGGGGTAGAATGTACTGCTTAACTAGGAAACACTACATGAAACAGTCCTGTAGGATTCCTTGTAATGAAGTAAGGAAAATATTTAACCATATAAATGTATTAATGGAAAGTTGTCTGAAATGTAATTTTAGCAGCTGGGAAAAGGAAGCTTTGAAAACATCCCTGGACCACCATGAAACACAGTGAGAATTCCAGGTTTTAATTTCCAAATTTATTTTTATTACTGATTCTGAAATCATGGAGTGTGTTTCGTATTATGGATCATAGCAAAATAACCCCATTTCATTATACCCCTTGTGTTTGTTAGAATATATGGTTCCATACCACCATGGTAAGTGTTAGTCCTCAGCTAAATTCCAGCTGTACCTGAAGTGGATTAAACTCAGTTAAGATATCTCCAGGCATTATGGCCTTTTAGTGAGATTCCATTTCTTATGTGTGAAGGGCCAGGCACTGCTAGCAGCAGCAGAACTGGGGCGATGCCTTTGCAAATATACTGTTTGCCTGTATTTCCTGGAGACACTGGTGCTGTCTCACCACCCAGCTCATGGATGATGCAGTGCTGTGTTCTGGGTAGTTGTGAGCAGGAATAAAGATGAAGTTTGGTGTTCACTCATTTTCACACGTCTGCCTCTGCATATCATTTCTGTTGGATTGTGTTTGTGCCCTGGTCCTTGGATGCTTTTGTAGATGTGCCTGTGATATTTAGGTGGAGCATGCTTTGTCTTGTAAGGGAGCATAGCCTGTTTTATTACTGTATATCAGCAGTTTGCGTGACAAGTGTCATAAAGACAAAGCTATCTGCATGTATTATCAATATAAACAGGGAAGTTTAGTAGAGGATTTTTAAGCCTTTACAAAATGTTCTGCCACTATCCAAGTGTTTCTCAGCTTCCTCAGCAGCAAGGGGTTAGCAGAGCATTTCCTTTCCCTGTCGTTGTAAAAGGCTCCTGGAGGTGGTGCTGCTTAGCAAACGCATAGTTCAAGGATGCTTATGTGCCAGTTCACTCGAGCTGAAGCAGTAGTAACACTGCTGAGATTCAGAGCAAATTCTATCAGCTTCATTATATACTGGCAGATGTTGGGGAAGGGGGCGGGCTGGGGGAGGAGGGGAGGTTTTTCCTTTAAAATACAGTTGGAACTGGTTAATAAGTAAAAACTTGAACCTTTGATCCTGAGAGCAGCTTCTAGTAGCCTTCAGGCTGGTGTGTGAAGATTGCTGATCGTAGAGCTGCAGAAGGACTAACTGCTGCTTGTGGAATACAAGTAAGAAAGGCACAATTGTGTGTGTGGGGTTTGTCATGGTTTAACCCCAGTCAGGGACTAAGAACCACACAGCTGCTCATTCTCTCCTCTCCCTTCCTGGTGGGATGGGAGGAGAACTGGAAGGAGGAAAAACTCGCAGGTTTAAGGAGCAAAAAAATTCTTGAGAATAAAAACTGTGGCATTTAAGAGGGTCTGTTTTGCAGCCTGTTAACTGTAGGCAGCTGTTGTGGTTACGTGTAGGTGTATTCCTATAAAAATAACACGCACTTCCTAGGTGGAAATAAGATCTAGAAATCAAATCCCTACTGACAAGTTGAAATTGTTTAATTGAACCTAATCTGTATTTATGACATTAAGCACTACAGCAGATCACGGTTGGTTTAGTCAGTGTGAGATTATTAACTACTGAAATATCAGACAAGAGGGCTGGTATCTGGGAATGCCTCTAATGTAAGGAAACCAATGGAAACATGGTGTTAAAATGACATTGTTAGATTAGTGGCAGTTTGCACTAGAGGGAGCCAGTCTTCAGGACATTCTGCTTTAATGAAATAGAGTTCCCAGGGGGGTACATTGGAGTAGAAACTGAAACATGTAGGTGCAGAAATGCGAACATTTAGGTGCACATTTTTTTCTGGTTCACTGCTCTTCTCTTAGAAGAGGCAGGTGAACAGTTGTTTGAGCAGTGCATGATGCCCTAATGGGAGAAGGAGTCCCACTGTGACTGTTAGAATCCATCAGCATAGAGAACCAGCTTGATGTCATTACATCCACCTGAAATTGTCTTCCTCTCTGTGTGGATGGCAAAGAGCTGTTAAAGTCATGCAAAGGGTATTCCCAGAACTGTGAGCTGGTCCCCAGGGCTGTGAAGTTGGACTGTTGCCCATCTTTACAGGTAAAGCTTGGCATTATATCAGGATGCTTCCAAAAGACATTAGCATAGGCACTGGAGATGGTAGAGCATAATATTGCATTTAAGCACAACTGAAGTAGTTTTAACTGTGTTACCCTTTTATACTGTCAGTGCTGAGTTTTCTTTGATCAGATTGTCACTGTGGTGAAAATTCAGATACTTTTAAATCATTCATACCATACAGTGCCCCCCTAAATGGGGCCTGCAAGAAATATGGGGAGGGGCTTTGTACAAAGGCCTGTAGGGACCGGCCAAGGGGAATGGCTTTAACCTGACAGAGGGGAGACTGAGATGAGCTCTTAGGCAGAAGCTCTTCCCTGGGAGGGTGCTGAGGCGCTGGCACAGGGTGCCCGTAGAAGCTGTGGCTGCCCCATCCCTGGCAGCGTTCAAGGCCAGGTTGGACACAGGGGCTTGCAGCAAGCTGCTCCAGTGGAAGGTGTCCCTGCCCGTGGCAGGGGTTGGAACTGTATGAGCTTTAAGGTCCATTCCAACCCAAACCAGTCTGGGATTCTATAATTGCGGTGTTACCCTTGAAAGTGATTATAGGTCTGGTTGAAACGTGTTGAGCAAGAGAAGTGTCAGGAACAGTAAAACCTGTCAAACTAAATATGTAGATCTCTGGCACTGTGCTGCTTGTTTTTAAGAATGAGTTACAATATTGCTTTAAAACTGTCTTTTAGTATTGTGGGAATTTGTGATGCTGAGCTCGTGTTGGCAGTATGATAGCAGTGCTGATCTCTGGGAAACCCTGACTGTGCCCAAGAATTTACAGTGCAGGAGAGATATGAAGCAGGAGAGAAGGAAAAATCTGAAACTGAATACTTCCGTGCTCCACCAGAAACAGAAGAAGAAAAGGTACCACTAAAGAATTTCCCAGTTATGACTTAAGCAACTCAAAAGTCAACTTCATATTAAATTTAGCTGTGGATTCTTGGGTGAAAGGCTAATGTGTTTGCTTCTCTAAAGCATGTCCGTTCTTTTTCTTGCATTGCTGCAAGCTGGTTCAGCTTAACTCAGGATTGTAATTGGCATATTTGGTCCTTTGGCTGGTGGAGACTTATTGCAGAAGTGACAGTAACAGCTTTCAGGGAGGATGGAGCCAGACGATGGACACAGCTGTCAGAGCCTGGTGGAGCAGAAGCTGCTTTCACTCTGCAGGCATCACTTGGCCATCTTTGCAGCCAACAGGGAAGTAACCAAGGGCAAAACTGAGCCTTTGGTGATGAAAGGCAACAGTAGTACAAATTCAGGCCTTCTAGTAATGCAGAATCATTGAGAGAAGAAGATTGAAAAATGTTTGTGAAATGAAGTAACGCACATGGAAATACAAGGATTTTTTTTATTTGCAGACTTAATTAATTCTGTGGGATATGAAGATTGATTCTGTACCCCCCATTGTCTCACGCAGCCTGGATGTGATTGTACATCATATTAACACGCAGGGGTTCACTTCCAAGCCCTTGCACCTCTGAAGTCTGGGATCTAACAGTTGCCTGGGTTCAAATTTTGGGTTATGGTGGGAAAACCTTCCAATGAAGGTGACCTGGTTGTCTGTATTGCTGATAAGACTAATGGGCACTAATCAGGAAGAAGGATTCAAGACTGCTGCTTGGTATTCAAGGATCACCTGCTCCAAGGTCAGGAGTGTTACGTCCTGACTAGAAAGAAGTGCAGCAGGAGGGCCAGGAGGCCTCCATGGATGGATAAGGAAGTGCTGAGAAAACTTGGGAATTAAAAAGCTTCTGAAAGGTGAAAGTGACCTGGTGGACTGGGAAGACTACAGGGACATTATCCAGGAAGCTAGGGACCAGGTGAGGAAAGTTAAGGCCCAGTTAGAATTGAGTCTGGCAAGGGATGTGAAAGATAACAAGAAGGGCTTCTATAGATATTTCACAAACAAAAGGCAGCCTAGGGATAATGTGAGCTCTCTGGAAGCTAATGGGAGAACTGGTTGCCCTGGATTTGGAGAAGGCTCAGGTTCTCAATGACTTCTTGGCCTCAGTCTTCACTGGCAAGTGCTCTGGCCACATCACTCAGGTCTTGGAAGACAAGCAGGGACTGTGAGAGTGAAGACCTTAGCCCCACTGTAGAAGAGGGTCTGGTTCGAGATCATCTTAAGAATCTGAATGTGCACAAGTCCATGGGACCTGATAAAATCTATCTACGAGTCCTGAAGGAGTTGGTGGATGAAGTTGCAAAGCCACTGTCCATCATATTTGAAAAATCATGGCAGTCAGGTGAAGTTTCTGATGACTGGAAAAAGGGAAACATAACCCCCCCTTTTCAAGAAGGGGAAAATGGAAGACCTGGGTAACTACAGACCAGTCAGTCTCACCTCTGTGCCTGGCAGGATCAGGGAGCACATTCTCCAGCTAATAAATCTTCTGCCTGATGTCCTGGTTTTTGGAACCCATACTCTAAAATGGGCAGAATTGAGTTCAAGGTTACCCCGTGAGGATTCAGGCTCCTGATTTGTTCCCTGAAGTGCCTGGAGGCAATAAGCAGTTCAGAGTTAAGGCATATTCTGACTCCTGTTGAAGCAGCAAAGAATGCCAAAGTCATGTGTTGTAGGAGTGTCAGGGGAACTGGCCCAAAATAGAGGAGACCTGGATTCCGATGGTTGCTCCCTGGACTGTGTATTTTCCATGAGGCAGTACCTGGTATTAGAACAAGGATGTCAGCAGGAATGCTAACAGGAAAGCAGAGAAATGATGGAGTTTGCATACTGGTGATGGCTTAAAAAGTTCTCTCTGACTGAGACAATTTTGGTTCTAATAGAGTTGTTAGAACTGAAATTTTTCAAGGAAAATTATTGATATTCATCAAAATGTTCTGGTTTTCAAAGCCAAAAAGTTGATTTTCACTTTTTTTTTTTTTTTTGGTATATCTGTCTTTCATAGAACCAGACTGGTTTGGGTTAAAGGGACCTTAAAGCTCATCCAGTTCCAATCCCTGCCACAGGCAGGGACCCCTTCCACTGGAGCAGCTTGCTCCAAGCCCCTGTGTCCAACCTGGCCTTGAACACTGCCAGGGATGGGGCAGCCACAGCTTCTCTGGGCACCCTGTGCCAGCGCCTCAGCACCCTCATGGAAGAGCTTCTGCCTAAGAGCTCAGCTCAGACTCCCCTCTGTCAGGTTAAAGCCATTCCCCTTGGCCTGTTCCTACAGGCCCTTGTCTGAAGCCCCTCTCCAGGTTTCTTGCAGGCCCCCTTTTGGTACTGGAAGACTGCTCTGAGGTCTCACTGGAGCCTGTCAGTCTTGCCTTTTTCCCTTTTCAGAGGAAACAGAAGATGGAAAAGGAAAATCCCATCATGTCTCTTGAATTTAAAAAAAAAAAAAAAAATCTGCATGAAAATTTAGATGAAGCAAAAAATTATTTTCAAAACCTGGTGAAACTTTGGGCTGTAATTAAAAGGAAGCTCCTGGTGACTTGGGGCCCTCTTAAGTTTACTGTGGTGCTGCTGTAATTTTGGGATGAACTCGGTAGGAAAAGGGTCTCTTCAAGAGGCTTCTGCTCTACTTTGCAAGTGGAAGCTTTCTTGGGCAGGGAGCACAGGGTTAACAGTCAGTTGGGTGCTGTTTCCTTACAGATCTGCTGTGTCCTTGTGGAGTTTGCCTGGAGCAGTGTAGCCCTGCCAGCAATCACTTGCATCCAGTGTCAGGCTCATGATTTATAGGCCTGGTTAAGTGAAGGCCATGCTTGCTCTCAGCACAGCCATTTGTTTCAAATCTCTTTCCTTATTTCTTTTAACCACTTCAGAAGGGTGTAGTTTTGGATTGGCAAATATCTAAAACTTGCTATCGCTGACAGGTATTTGGGTTTTTTCTCTGTAAATGAGGACAAGTTTCTCACTGATCAGGCCTAGAGAACAATTAAAGTGATGCAAACAGCAGTGCAGATTCAAACAATGATCACTTTTTTCTCTCTCTAATGATCTTCCCTTATATTTAGATAGGGTATTTTAACAGCAGCTCTCACTGTAACTCCATTCTGTAAATGGGGAGCTGGTTATTTTAAGGTCCTGTTGAAGCTGGCCTTAGACTAATACAATCAGGAGGACTTTGTCCCTCTTTTTAGTAGCAGAGTGGTACAGGGCCCTTTTACTTTCTTCTCCATAAAACCTTCATTTCCCTTGTCTTAATTTGATAATTTACAATTAAAAAAAATCATAACCAACTAAATGAATGTAATACTGAATTTTCATTGCAGTTATACATTTCACTTGGGTGACAAATGTCCCTCTGTTTTTTCTCATGAGTGATGCAGTTCTTGGTTTTACCTCTAATGGACTGGAATTCTTACCAGTTGTGGCTACCTGTAATTTGGGTGCTCAGAGCACTAAGAATTAAAAAGACAAAGATTTCTCAACTTCCTCAGGCCATCTGATACTATGATTTGAGCCATTTACCTTTTACCTTGTTCGCATTCCGCCTGTATTCATGGGGGAAGAGCTGATTTCCTCTTTATCTACTGGCCTTTTACAGATGTTTTTACCCCTCCATCTTCTCTGGATTTCATGCTCCGGTTATTTCAGTTTTTCCTTGCAGGTTTTGTGTTCTATATATGTTGTTGTTCCTTTCCTGTGTCTATTCACTTTATATGTGTGTGTGTGTTCACCAAAAAATTAGCGAACAAAGCTTTATTTCTGGTGTTTCAGCTAAGGCCTTACAGAAGAAAATAAGGCTTTATAAATCGACATCTCTTCCTTGGGGAGGCCCAGTGTTAACCTAAGTATCATTCAGTTTTTAGCTGGTGTGACATAAAGGCAAGCATACAGCTTTATAACTTGCCATGACAGTGTGTGTACTTGTACTTGCCAGCTATGATAATATAACAGGGAGCCTCAAACTGAATGTGCTCTCCTTGTATGTGCAACAATGAGAGAGAACTCTTTTTTCCTTGAACAGACAGCTTCCATTTCACATCCTTGTGAGTATGGTTGGAAGTAGAGCTGTGGTACATGCCCTTTTGCTTGGCTAAAAGCATTAAACCGCCTTCATTTTGATGAGGAGCTGGCAGTTAGCTCATTGCTTAAGTTCTAAAGCAAAAAGGGAGAGTTAATCATGGTTATATGGGATGCTGTGTACATGTGCTTGTAGTTGCTATGCTGGCATCCTCATCTGACTTTGCCTTTTAGCTATAGTGCAAGTTTCTGTGTGGGCTCTGTCAGATCTAATATTGCCTGCAAGAAGAGCTGAATTTATTATGCTACTTGTACCTCTCTTCTCATTCCTACCTGTGGTGACCTCTGTTCTCTAGGTCAGATGGCTGAATTCTTTAAAGTCTTTTATTCTTGTCTTTGGACTTAAAGATATTTGAAAGTTTCTGAGATCTTTGTTATTGAAAGCTAAAATATACCTGTCTGGCTGTGGAAAGCTCTGGAAAGTTTCATAAAGAAACTCCTCTTGTGTTCCAGTAATGGAAGCATTCTTTTACCAACTTCCAGCTAGTAGAGCAGGTACTTGACTGGCTTCTATCAACTTCATGCTCCTCTGTTATCTTCAAAATCCATGGTTTCATGGCGTACACTTTGTGCTTGGTTTGATTGTGTGACAAAGGCATCATATCCAGAGGTGTAGGGTACATATTAATCTAGAGAACTCTCCTAAAGGTTGTTACATGATTTACATCTTCAATTTGAAGTCTGTGGTCAGGATCCTACTGTCCTGAATGTGTTATACATTAAGTCCTTTTGTTTAAGGACGCAGTTCCTGGCTTGGAGAGCTCATTATCTAAAAGGAAGACGAAGGAGAGCAGTTCAGTAAAACACAATGTTAGGGAGGTAGAGAGGATGAGCAGCACTATGCTGCTTAGAATGGCAAGTCATTCCTTCTGACTAAACCTAAGAACACTTCCTGGATTTCTTTTCATCCCATAGCACCTTCAGGTAACAACACTCCTTGTGATCAAAGATTGGCTTCCCCTGCCAGCATCCTGCCTAAATGGCTTCTAGAATGATTTAAAGAGAAAATTCCAGTTGGTGAAGCTTAAAATTAGAAAGTTGAATTTGAAGCACACTTTGACAGGCCTTGCCTCGAGAGAGAAATTACCACAAGTTACAGCAAAAATGTCCACTTGTCTCCGCTTTGAGCATAGCAAGTCTCTGACAAGTCTCAGTGTGTTGTCTGGTTTTACCTCCGCAGCTCTATATGGATGAGTATATGTAACAGCAAGCAAATCATCTCCTTTTGAGCTTTAAACAGGATCACCGGGACTTTAACCACGTCATCTGTGTTACCAAAGCTTCCTTTCAATCTAGGATTGTATGGCCACAGCTTTAAATTCATCTTTGGTACCTTCCCTGAGTAAGAGGGGGTCTGACACACAGCCATTTGCAGAGCTGTCCCTGTTCTGTCTGTTCTTTACCTGTCTGCTGTTTCCTGCTGACCTTGTTGTGAATTCAGTTTAGAGTTTCCACGTTTATCTGCGCTGTATTTCCTCACCTTTTGCCCTGGCTTTTTCTGCTGTGAAGAATTATAAGCCATCTTGAAGTCCAAGTATATTATGTCTGTTAGTCTGTCCCATCAGTTCTTATTGTGACTCTTTCCCAGACATTAATCAGATTTGTTCAGCATGACCTACTATCTCCTGATTTCCTGTTGTACCTCTCCCTTTGCATGTGTCCCTTTATCATTTATGTCACTTACATCCCTGTTGTAATGACTGCTTCCAACATACAAACCCATTTGCCTTCAGTGTTAGTCACCTTTGCTTCCCTTTCTGTTTTCTGTACTGTTTTCTGTCTTTCCCTTCTGTACTAGAATGCTAATGCTAATGCTTTTTCCTCTGCTATGCTAATTTTTGTATTTGCTACTCCTCCATCTGTGTTACTTATTCCAGTTCAAGCCCAGTGTAGATTAAGTGAATAGGATGTGAGTTCGTTCTGAATATATTTGTCTTTTTTTAAAGTAGGAGGAGTTCAGTCTCTGTGTATAACACGTGATCCATCAAGATACTTTAAATGTCCTGACAGACAATGGCAATAAGGAGGCCCATGACCTGCTAGTTAAACATAGGCATTCCCTAAGACAGCACGAGTACTTAAGAAATATTTTGGTTTAGAGTTAGGAAGTTGATTTTTAATCCAGGGGTTCTTTTAGTTCATGGGAGGGGTAGTGGGAGGAGAAATGCACAGGAAGCCTATTTCTCTGCAATTGCCCTGGTCAGACACTGGCTGTTTATCTTACACTGATGTCATTTCTGTCTCCTCATTTACTAGCATTCCATGAATAAGAAATGATCTGAAAGAAGTTACCATAATAGTGACCATTCTGAAGGAATTCCTCATCGGTTCTTCCATTGCCTGCACCAGTATTTGCTAGACAAAATAACAGAGAATTGAAAAGTTGCTTTTTTTGGCTACTGAGTGCTAAATGCAGATCCGATTTGACAGCAATTGCGTACTCCTTTGTACCATCAGTCGTGATGCTTTGTTGCTCATTTATATAGGGCTGCTTTGTAAGAAGATGCATTTAACAGAAAATCAGTCATCATCTATCGGAGCTTATTTGTAGTGTATTTGTCAACAACTGTTCTTGAGTGGATGAGTAGAGAGAGATGTGGAATCTGGAGAACTTCCCCCTCTGAGGCATTGGCTCATCAGTTCAAAACTTCCCTTGAATGTACAGGAAACCATTCATGGTAACACAAGAGTTTTCAGGACCCTCAAATGGTGTCCTGAATGTAAGTAGGATATGGAGCTGTTGGAGCAAGTCCAGAGGAGGCCAGAAGGATGATCAGGGGGCTTGAACACCTCCCATATGAAGGCAGGCTGAGAAAGTTGGGGCTGTTCAGCCTGGAGAAGAGAAGCTGCATGGAGACCTCGGAGCAGCTTCTAGTGTCTGAAGGGGGCCACAAGGATGTTGGAGAGGGACTCTGCATCAAATACTGTAGTGATAGGACAAGGGGTGATGGGTTCAAACTGAAACAGAGGAAGTTCAGGTTAGATACAGGGAAAAGTTCTTTACTGTGAGGGTACTGAGACGTAGATTGCTTCTCTGGCACAGGTTGCCCAAAGAAGTGGTGGGTGTTCCATCCCTGGCAGTGTTCCAGGCCAGGTTGGGCAGAGCCTTGGGCAACATGATTTGGGGTGAAGTGTCCCTGCCCATGGCAGGGGGTTGGAACTGGATTATTTTAAGGTCCCTTCCAGCCCTCACTATTCTATGATTCGATCATAGAATCAGAGCATTTCCTAGAAAGCTCATCTGGGAACTTCATAGAAGCCAGTTGTGGGCCAGTTGCTCTGTGTATGAAGCTCCTCTCTCTTTTTAAACAAAGGAAAAAAGTAAGGGAAAAAGTAAAAAGGGCAAAGTGAGTGATAGAAGCCCAGGACAGGATTGTTAACCTGGGTAGCAGCAACACGAATTGCCTTGGAGAAAACAAGGCTTTGATTTCCCTCTCCACTTTGAGGGACAGAATATTTGCCACAGATGTTATACAAAAGTAAATTAGAAAATAGGGTTGTAATTAGAATCCAATATTAAGGTTCCAATTCCCATTATAAATCAAATTAAAATCTGAGAATATTTCCTCAGTTAAAGAACGTGGCGCAAATGTTATAATGATGCTGTCTCCCTCAGTCAAGAGTCATTTCTCTTTGGGGAATGGCAGATAAACAGTGATGGTGGAGGAGATAATGCTACCTGAACTGGGGACTGACAGCATCTGGCTCAAAATCTACCATAGAATTATAGAACAGTTTGGGTTGGAAAGCACCTTAAGATCATCCAATTCCAACCTTGTGCCACGGGCAGGGATGCCTCACACTAGACCATGTTGCCCACAGCTCTGTCCAACCTGGCCTTAAACACTGCCAGGGATGGAGCATTTACCACTTCTTTGGGCAACCCGTTCCAGTGCTTCAGCACCCTCACAGTAAAGAACTTCTTCCCTGTATCTAACCTGAACTTCCCCGGTTTCAGTTTGAGCCCATCACCCCTTGTCCTGTCACTACAGTATCTGATGCAGAGTCTCTCTCCAACATCCTTGTGGCCCTCTTCAGACACTGGAAGCTGCTCTGAGGTCTCCACGCAGCTTCTCTTCTCCAGGCTGAACAGCCCCAACTTTCTCAGCCTGCCTTCATATGGGAGGTGCTCCAGCCCCCGATCATCCTTGTGGCCTCCTCTGGACTCCAACACATTTTGGTCCTTTCTCCTGGGTCAGGCTTAATTTACCATTTGCAGGTTGTTGGCAAGTCCATAAACTGCAGATAAGTAAGGACAGTTTGCTGCCAGAGTTGGAGCTGCCTTTTGAGTGTTTCTCTTCTTGATCTACTGTATTTACAGTTACTGCTCTTTTCAAAGTTCTTTCTAGCAAGCCCTTTGCATAGGGGTTCTATGGTCTTGTGGATTTTGGTGGTGTTTATTTCTCACCGCTTTATGTCAAACTAGCAAGATGCTTCTCCAGCTTTTTGGTTAATCTGAGCTGGAATACATTTCTCTTCCTAAAAATGCCACCAGAGAAAAGACAGTTGATTGTTGGCTAATTCCTGTCAGGAGAATTCAGTCTGTTTCACTTCTTCCCATTGCAAGGTAATTTAAAAATCAAACCAACAGATAAAAATAAATCATAGCTCCAATGATTCTGCGTATTTAAACTCAGTATTTTTGTCTGCTTGGTCAGTAAGAATGCTGATAGAAGGGTTTGGATTTGTTTTTTTTCTGCCTTGCTTGAGTATTTTATTAGCGGGGGTAAAAAAGAGTGAAAAAAGTGCATCTCTCTAATTTTTCTCTACCACAGGTACTAGGAAAGAAGAGACAAATGATGGAAATAGCGAAGTCCAAAAGTCTTGGATGTGCAGCAGTGAATACTGTGTGTGAAACAGTTCAGACTTTTAAGCAAGCAAAATAAACACACATTTTCAGATTGCAGTTATAAATCTAGAAGGCAAAGTTGAGTTGTTTGTTTGTTATCCTCTCAGTACAGGACAAGTAGTGCTGCAAGAAAAGCCCAATTGAAGTTGACAGATCGGAGGAGGTGATGGGAAATGGTTTAGAGGAGGTTCCTTTGGCCACAGTTTCTATAGGAATATGTGCAGAACCGGGGAGTTAACTGCGAAAGATTTTGCCTCAAAAACATGTCTAATTTCATTTTTAAAACCCTTCCAGTGGAGGTGAAACTGTCTTGGATCTGTGTAGTGTTTAACCCCAGGAGGGTTTCATAACAGACATCAAAATAGATGAGTTGTGACAGACACTTCCTGAAGTCTGCAGTAGCCATTCACACTCGGGGACCCAGTGACCATCACCACTTCAGGGAGCTTCACGTATCTCTCTCCAGGTGTAGGATACATTTGGTGCCAGTGATAAGAATGGACTATTATGCAAACTTCTTGCACCTTCTCATGCAGGTTGATATTCCTCTTGTATTGGTTTATTTACTGTAGGGGTTGGTCTGTTTCATGTTGCCTTTTTCATCACATCTTATTAAAAAAGTGGATTTTTTTTGCCAGAATGTTGCCTAATTCTGTACTTTGGCTTACCTCAGCTGGTAGGAGCGGGTGTTTGCCTTCCTTTTTGCAATATTTTCATTCTCTTACATGTGTTTTCCTTCTTCATTGTCCTTCAGTGGTCAGCTCAATAAGCAGCGGTAACTTTGTCTTTTCCCCTTTGTTGTCACTTCTGTTTCCAAGGAATTTCAGTCCCTGTTCATGAGGTGATTAATGAACGATTCAACAACTCTTTTACAATTCCAGAAGCATTCCTTGGTTGCTGTAGTGTGTTGCTGCTGTGTAAGATCTCATGCTTTTTAAACTCGTGTCAGGTGCCTGTGAGTTTTATTATTCCAGTTACTGCCTGGCAATCACCATGACATTCCCATGCCAAGATCCGTGTCCCACTGCAGTTATGAATAATGAAGTTGCTGTGATTCTTTTTCATTGGTTGTTAAAATAGCTGTTGTTAGTATTATGATGTCAAATCATCTTTCTACTTAACTGTGAATTACAGACAGGACAGTGCTTTTATGAGGTTGTTAAAGACAGTCTTTCACTGTTTTGTTGGAGCTCTCCTGTGACAGGTACTAGTGCACATTCTTCCTTCAAGGTGTTTTTCTCATGCTCTTTTTTTATGTCTTTCACCACCAGATTTTCTGCTTTCCTTTATCCGCCTCTCCTTCAGTGCTGTCTTTCATTCTATTATCAGGTCTTTTCTGAGAAGCTGGTGGATCCTGTACCTGAGGAAGGCAATGCAACTTGTGTTTAAAGGCTGAAGGATGAAATGCATTGCTGATCTGAACTGGGCTGCGAGGACTGGAGCAGCTCCGCTCTGGATGCGGGCTGAGAAAGCTGGGCTGGTTCAGCCTGGAGAAGGGAAGGCTCCTTAATGGGAGACCTTAGAGCAGTTCCAGTGCCTAAAGGGACTACAGGAAACGTGGAGAGGGGCTTTGAACAAGGGCCTGTAGGAACAGGACAAGGAGAATGGCTTTACCTGACAGAGGGGAGACTGAGATGAGCTCTTAGGCAGAAGCTCTTCCCTGTGAGGGTGCTGAGGCGCTGGCACAGGGTGCCCAGAGAAGCTGTGGCTGCCCCATCCCTGGCAGTGCTCAAGGCCAGGTTGGACACAGGGGCTTGGAGCAAGCTGCTCCAGTGGAAGGTGTCCCTGCCCGTGGCAGGGGTTGGAACTGGAGGAGCTTTAAGGTCCTTTCCAACACAAACCAGTCTGGAATTCTGTGAAAGAATTCTGGAAGACTTCACATGCTGCACTTTGAGCTGTTAATGTCAGAGTTCTCAAAACAGTTACCAAGGGGCCCAAGCTGTCAGCAAATGGTGCTTGACCTGCGCAGCAAGCCGTGCAAAGTTAGTCACTTACCCTTTTCTTTTCTCCACAATCTGGACAGGATTTGGTATGTGAGCCTGAAATCACCCTCTCAGATGTTCTCTTCTGCGGTTTGCACCTTCCAGTTCAGTGACAACTTCTTTTTCCTCTCTCTTCAGAGCTAACACAGTATTAGTTTCGTGTGATGGGGCCCACTTAATATGCAGTGGAGAAACAGAACTACAAAGAACAGAAGATAAAGTGAGAATGTTGAATATTTATTTTTCATGGTTGGAGGGTATTTTTCCTGTGATTCATTTATTCATATTGGCTTTATATTGTAACTCCTATTTAGACAACGAAGACTTAAAGGAACATAACAAATTACACCAGTTCTGTGACCTTTCCACAGGAAAAACAACTTTCTAAGGCTCTGTGAGGTCTAGTATTTGGTGAAGGTACTTAGGAACGTTTATTTGGAGACTGTGGTTCTTTTCTTTTTCCACTAACAGAGAATCATATACTGTAGAGGTTGGTAGGTTTGATTAAGGTTCAGTAGGTTTTGGAGTGAATGGCATTCTCGTGTCCATGAGTTTGTTCTGCATTGAGATCAGCCAGGGAGTCCAGCTTCCTTCAGCAGCCCCTACATGATCAGTTATTTTTAGAAGAGTTCTTTGAGGACCAGTAATATTTTCTGGTTGCACTACCTTAAGAGATGTCTCTTGCTTTGACATAGGTAAACCATTTCCCTCCCTGAGGATATTTCACCCTAAGGTCAATTAAAGTGCTACAGTAATGGTCTTTGAGGAAAATCTTCCTGTATTAATTTTCTGGGTGCCTTCTCTGTCTGGAAAAAGTCTGCGTCAGGGTGCACCTATTTGTCTTTCCAGTTTGTCAGCCGCTGCAGATCAAACCACCGTATAGAAAGGGTTTTTCCTGTGTATTTTCAAATCTATTTATGCTTTTCTTTCATAGATTACTTGCTGTCTTCTCTGTTTCCAGTGAGCAGTTTGCTGTGACAGAGCCCTTTTTTCCAGTTCAGCATGAGATTGATTACTCTGGGTGTTCTGGGGACTGCTTGTGTCTGCAGGCATAAATTCTGCTCTGCATTTTCTCATGCTGCTGCTGCTGGCACTGTGCTGCAGTGGTAAGTAATAGCATGGGGCAGGGCTCGGCATGTCATACATGCAGTGTATGTCACAACAAATGGCTTTCCAAACGCCCCTGATACAAGCCACAAGGCAGAATTTTTCTTGGTGAAATTTCTTCCTGGTAAAGGAAACCTGGCCATGGTGCCTGAGCCAAAATACACATCATCAGGCTACCAGTTGCTGTTGTATCCCTAAAGAAGTCAGCGTAAAATCAGTGGGTGCCCCATTTGGATGGACCCATTTCTACTGCAGTTCCCAGGTTTAGTGGAGAACAGGCAAGCTGGGTCTTTGGGTGTCCAGAAGGGATAAGGGAGCACCCACATCACCCAGATGTGAAGATCAGTTGCTGTTGTACAAAGTTCTTAGTCTTTTGCCAACAGTGTGTTTTGTTAACTAATCTTTGTGTTTTTTACCTCATTTCTAGCTGGATGGCAATAGAGTGGCAAATAAGGAATATGCTTTCTCTTTTGACTTGTATGGGAACAGACTAGCAGCTGATAAATCCTGTGAACCTCTCAGGTAGCTACTGTGGGTGATGCTAACAGAACGTTTCATGTTGGACAGTTTGATCTGGACCCACAGATTCTCCTTGCAGTGCTCACAACAATACCCTTGAAAATATGTCTGTGTTTGGCTGTCACTGTGCATTAGAGAGAGCGAACAGACATTTTCAGCTCTATTTTTGTTACTTTTATAACTCACAGTGGTTTCATTGCCATCCTGCAAGCTGAGCTGGTGCTGTTTGGTTCTGTTCACTGACTAGTGACAGGGCTGCAGCTGCTTGTGTTTTACATGTAACTCTTTCCTTGCTGCTAGGACAGAAGTCATTCCAGCCCATGGTGGGAGATCAGCTCTGAATACCTTCTAGTCCAATAAAGCATTGTCTTTGCAAAAGATCTTTGCTGTGAATTTTGAGTAGTAAATTAAATGAAATGAGAGTTTTGAGTCTGATCATAGAGTCAGTCAGACTGAACTCAGGAAAAAAAAGGACTGTGGTGAGAAGCAGGAAGTCTCTTTCATGGAGCTGCCTTTAATCTGAAGACCAACTGGCTTCTCATAGTTTTGTTTAAAATGGAGGCTTCATCTGAAGCACTACTTTCCCCTCTTCCTCTGTCCACATTGTCTCATTTCAGAGTGTAGAAAGGAACTTATGAACATCATGAGAATGTTTTTGGGAAGCCAAAAGCTTACACCAGTTTCTAGAACAGCTTCTTAGCTGCATCTGTCAGTGGTAGACAGAGTTTTGTAAGCAGAGGAGACTGAAGATCATGCAGGTCTTGCTGTCACATACTGCTGGTCATAGGAACTGGTGGACCTGATTTTGGGTCCAGCGCATGATACAGGACAGATCTCTCAAGTATTTTTTTGCTGGACAACCATTCGTAATGTGGTTGTTTCTATTGTAAATAGCATATTTGTTGCTGCTCCATGACTTTGCTACTAAACATAGATAGCCTTTTTCTTATGTCCTGAAAGGGAACACCACCATTGCTTTGGGAGGAGCTTTCCGATCACTTTACCATTTTTATTCAGTTGGTGGTGTTCATGTGGCACCCCTGATCACACTTGCCTCTTCTCATGCTCCTATTCTCAGTTCCCTCGTGCAAGGGGAAAGCAGCAGGGTACACCCAGGAGTAAAAAGCTTACATTTGCTTCTGGAAAACCCTCACAATCATATAGATTTCTTTCTCATCAAAGAGATTTTGTCTTTGCCTCCCTGCTTAGGTTTAAAGTTTTCAGCCTTTCTGTGAAGATTGCTTGGGAAGACACAGAACACTATAAATTGTAGCTAAAAATACAGATTTTTTTTGTAACTGTCATAATAACATTTGGGCTAATTGATTCTCAGTAGAATAATGACATCCAGTATGTAGTGAGAAATATTAATGAAGGAATCTGTGAAAACCTAGATGTGCCTTACTCCCCTAAATGAGAAAATTCATTAGAGTCCCCTACTGAAGTAGAATTAAAAATAAGCCATCATTAGAGATTCTTTCCAGTCTGATTTGAGGACAGTTGGAATTCCTTTGTCAGTGAATTGAGATTTGGCAGAGCTCCAGTTCCACCAGTTTGGGGTTTTTTCTGCATATGTCCTGGGAGAAGGCCGAAGGAATTCAGAGAGTACAGAGGAAGGGCAGAGCGGCAGCACAAGGGAAGAGTAACAAAAAGAAAGCTGAGGTATTTGAGATGAGCTCTTAGGCAGAAGCTCTTCCCTGTGAGGGTACTGAGGCGCTGGCACAGGGTGCCCAGAGAAGCTGTGGCTGCCCCATCCGTGGCAGTGCTCAAGGCCAGGTTGGACACAGGGGCTTGGAGCAAGCTGCTCTAGTGGAAGTTGTCCCTGCCTGTGGCAGGGGTTGGAACTGGATGAGTTTTAAGGTCCCTTCCAATCTAAACCAGGCTGTGACAGTGTGACCCTAAGAACCAGCAAAGTGATTTGTAAAGGGGGTGATTGGGACTCCCCAAATCTCCTCAGCCACCATATGGGGGCACTTCCCTTCCTGAAGTTGGGGCTGTGCTTGCTGATAAGACAGGGCTAAAAGTGGGAGGCTAATGGGAGGTCCAGGGAGAAGTGGAAACGGAACTTTAAAGGGAGGTTGAAGGTAATGAAGTTAATTTTGTCTGATGGACTGTTTCTTTGCTGTGACACTTACATAGATTGCAGGAGCTTGTTTGCGTTCTTCTTGGAGAGAGAGTTACAATTCTGACTCCCCAAAAAGCCTGCTGTCCTGTGAGCTCAGAGCCTCTGCATTAATTCACTTCATAATGCAACTGGGGATAAATGCTGTTTGGTTTTTTGTCCTGAGGAACTGAAGTATTTCAGTTTCTTGCTGCAGTCAGTGGTGGAGATGCCCCTTAGTGATGAGAACTTGAGCATTGCTGCCCATAGCAAAAATGTCAAACAAGTCTTCATAGGATCCTGCTGGTTTTTGTTAGTGCATGGAACGTAGCACTGAGCAGGGTTGCAGCCGCTGCCGTCTGTCTGACACCATTGCGTTGTTGTTGCTAAGGCTGTGGTGTTGTCTCCTTGCGCTGACTGTGTGCCAGACATCTGCTGACTGCGGCTTGGGTATTTCACCCACTGAGCTGAAGAGGGTTGGGATCACTGGGGCATGATCAGGAGCACTTGACAGCCACAAGGTCTCAGCAGGGGGACTGTGGAATGTAGGCCGAGGCAACCGTAAAGCCTGTCATGTTCTTATAGTTTCATTTGCTTATGCCTGCACCCAGGCAGTTGCCTGAACTCCGGGCTTTATTTATTTTTACTGTTCTTCAGAGAAACTTTAGTTTGTGAGAATGGTAACTGGCAGCAGGCACAGTGTGTGCAGAGGAGGAGGGAGAGGGCATTCATGTGGAAACAGCCCATCTCAGCTCTTTGTCATATCCGTCAGGTGAGAGAGCGAGAGGGAGGTCTCTTCATACTGTGCTTTTTAGCCGAGTTCTGTAAGTAAATCTCTATGAAGCCTTCATCATCCTTTTGGATTTCTAAGTTGCTGGTACATCAGATACTTTGGCTATTGTTCTGGAGGAATCAAAAAAGGATTTGTATACTCAGAAGTTGCTTATACTGTTCTTCATATGTGAAAACTGCTATTCATAATGATGGGAAATTCTCAGTATTGTTTTGGAAGTACAGATTTAATAGTTTACTTTTTAGTACTTATGACAGGGAGAAGCAGGCGCATAAAGATACATCTTGGAACAAAACCTAATTACTGCTAGATGACTGTGTTCAGTATGTAGTGCAGACTTTTACAGTGTGGCCTCAGGTAAACTCAGGGGAGTTCCTATGGCATGCTACTTGTGCTTCTAAAAATGACAGCTAACTCCTTTCCCCAAGTGCTATGCATTTGGCTTTAGCAGGCTTTATAAGTTGCTAAAAATCATTGAAGGATAAAATAAGCCTATCTTGCAAATGAAGCAACAGCCTGATGTTTAATGGGAAGTCTAGACAGGTTTGCAGTAGCATATTTTCCATTTTAAGCATGCAGTGATCTGGGCACTGAGAAGCTGCCACTGTGAGTCAAGGCTGAAACAGAATTTATGTCTGTTATTAAAATTCTTGATCTTGCAGAAGGGAACTTTACTGCAACTCCAGTGCATGTGTCTGCAGGGATTTATGGTTTTATTTAATACCTAAAGAGAAAAGAGGGAGGGAGAATTCATAATGGGCTGCCTACAGAGTAGGAATCCTTGTAGTCTAGGAAAAAGGATGGGCTGCTCCTTCATTTTGCTTTCATCTCAGAATCTCAGACGAGTAGCTGTTACGACTGTGATTAAAGAATTAAACTTGATGCACATTCTCAGCTGGTGAAAGCCTTGTACTTAAAGAGGACAGAAAATCATCAGGGCTCCTAAACAGAAATGTTGCAGCTTCACTCCTTGAATGAAGTGCTGGCAGGTAGCACCTAACCCGAGTTCCTTCTCTCTCAGCTCTTGAATGTTTTGGCATCAAAGCTTTTGCTTGCCAGCATGGCTGTGCTGTTGAGGTACCTGCACTTACTCATGTCTGTAGGTGCTTTGCCTCCCTACTGTGGGTAGCTGTTGGTACCAGGCCACACTGGAGCCGAGCTTTCCAGCTGCTTCCACTGCTGTGTCACTGAGCATGGGCTTGAACTATTGTTAGGCCAATGTATGGATGAATGCTGTCTGTGTTGATCACACTTCTGAAACATCAGTAAAGCAGCATCCTTCTCACTATGTGAGTGAAAACCCTGTGAGAGTTTGGCATTTCTGGCATGCAGGAGGGCAGCCAGCCTGTGTGATTCAGCTCAGCTGTTCTTTTACAAGGGTTCACAGGCTTGGAAATGGTCCTCACTAATGTATGTCAACACTGATGAGCTGGCAGTCATTTTGATTGTGCTGCGTCGAGGTGCTTATTATGAGTAAATAACAGACATCGCCAGTAACTATAATTAGCTTTTGCACTATAATAAGTAAAGAAAAGCCTTTAATTTCCAAAGCATGCAATAATCTGATTTGATTCATGCAAATCATGCTTTCTAGAGCCAAATAATTTTGCTTGATTCATCCTGTGACTACTTCCTTCATCCACCATGGGCACATTTACATGCCAGTTATTGCACCCCATCCCTGTGGAGGGCAGGGCTTTCGGATTTAGTTAATGTTCCATTCCATTTCTGAGGCCACTGTGAGTGTGTCTGCAGTCTCTGCCTGGGTATGTTGACTCAGTGCCAAACTCTTTGCAGCTCTTGGCTCAGTGATGCTGCTTTGTCAAACTCTGCCCATTTTTGAGCAAATGACCCATCTCCCACATGCCTTTATGCTTTATGAGCAGAGACAAGTTCTTTCCATTATTGGTCTTTGTCCAATTCTTCCCTGTCATCCCTATCTGAATTGGAGCTCTTGTCTGCTCTTCTGCTCTGTACCACCAGCTACTGAGAAGCTCCCCTGGCATTTTGCTTCAGGGCTGAAAGCTGCATCTACACCCTCAAGAGAAACAGTTACTGTCAGTGGGATGTTTCCTTTTCTCTGAGACACCAGGGATGCTTTGCTCATAATGTAGGTTACACATGCTGGTAACTTCTGTTTAAGTGTCATGCACCTGATCACTGGGAGCATGCCGTGCTCCTAACCTAGGACACTGCTTTATAGTATCTGGAAGAGTAATGTGTTTCTATGGGTGAGCAGCGCAAATGGTGCTGACATATCTAACTCTTGAAGTACCCCCTGCCAGGTAAAGAAGGTTTAAAAATCTTTTTCATTCTTCATTTATTGCAAAAAACACAGTTTTGGAAGACTGTCTTGGAATCATAGAATGCATCTCGGTCCCCTCTTCTAAATTAAAGATAGAGGAGCAAGAATTTTCAGACTCTTAACTTCATGCACTGATTAAATGTGTGAGCTGTGGTCAGCATGTAGGTCACGGCCACCTTTGCCTAGTCATGAGCCAACTATATGAGCATGAACTTGAACCAGCATCTCAATACTCTAATTTCACTCCTAATGGGTGGGATTCAAACTAAGCAAGAAATGAGCTGGTGACAGTCCAGCTCTGTGTCAGCATGCAGTAAAATCAAGTGTTTAACAGTGTGATGATTATTCCAGAGATGCAAAGTTTAAATGAGATGATAAAGCTCAGGAAAGGTTGCTCTTGTAGAACACAAAAGCTTGTTTTAGCTATTTGTGTGGCTGTAATAGCCAAGAATGAGTGGTAAGGAAGTGTTATGAGAACATAGAGTAGCCTTACACGAGCAGAGAGTATTAACTTCTCTTGAGCTACTAAGAAATGAGCTCTGCAGTTGTGTTACTTCTTGCTGGGCTGTTGCAGCTCAGTCAGCTGAAGGGATAATGCTGAGGAACGGGTTTGCTGTTGAGGTCCCAACGCTGCAGAATTCCACGTGGAGAGTGCAGCAGAGTACTCGCTTTCCGGAGGCATTGCACTGAGGAAACGTGGAACTGATACACAAACTAATTTACCTTTAAACAGAGGAGTGATGATGGCTTTCTGGATGCTCGCAGGAGGTTAGTGTATAACTCGTCACTGGGTGTCACTGTTACACCACAGGAATCTGGGTGAAAGTGGATTTCTCTGGCCTCGAATTACAAAGGTCTGAAGGCAGATGTTGTGAAGTGCAAGTGGCAGAGGAGGAGGGTTGGTAGGACTGTGGAACCTATTGCTTGTAAAGAATACCCTGAAAGGGGGTTTGCATCGTCTGCCAGCAGTGCTTCTAAAGAACCTGATGTTTCTTGATGTGCCCATGTTTGAGCTCTGAGACTGAACAGAAGTGTTATTCTCTCTGTGCTTTTCACAGTGTAGGGGGTGGTGGAGAGCTGCTTCCTGTTCTTTGTATGTATCTGGATTCAAAAGCATCTAAACAACATTCAAATTGTACAAAGTACAACTGAAAGGGGTTGCTGGAGGACATCTTATCCGTTCCCTTGCCTCCAGTAGGTCATTTATGTGTTAAACTACCTCTGACTAATGTGTTTTGAAACCCAGCACTGATGGGCAGTGTTCTTGGTGATCTCTTCCAGTTCTTAACTCCTCTCACAGTTTTCTTAACAAACCTTGATATCCTTTCCTGAAATTTAGTTGTTTTGTTCCACTTACCAGGAACTGAGAATTAAACCTTCCTTTCAGCTTTGCTTCAGCCTCTGAAGGGGTTGTTTTGGGGGGGGTTGAGGTATGTTTTAGGCTTTCATTTAAGCTACCAATCAAATGTCCATCAGGAGTTCACGGGAGTTTACAGCACTGACCATGGCACCTTCACAAACAAACAAAGTAAGAACCATGCCCGCTATTAAAATGGTGATTTTTGTATTTTATTAAAGGCAGTGGGAATCAAAGCCATTCAAAAGTATTTATTTAATATTTAAAAAATGTGGCTGGTGCTTCCAGTTTGGCTGGATTCTTTCATCATTTTCATTCAGACAAGACAAAACTCCCTGTGCTTCTAAATATTTGACTATGGTTTTCCTCTTTTGTTTCAGATTGGGGCATTTTTCCACGACCTGTAATGTAGTGTGTATTGGGAGAGGGAGGGAGGAAGATTTCTTCAACAACTGTGTAGAGCATCTTGTAATGCAGAGTATCAGGATTTCATTGTGGGAGTCAGCAGATCAGTTCATAGAATCCCAGCTTGGAAGGGACCTCCAGCATCAGCTGCTCCAATCTTTCAAGGCAAAACATGAGCCAGGCTAGATGTCCCAGCACCCTGTCCGGCTCTGAAGTGTTCAGTGTTGAAGAGTCCACTGTTTCCCTGGGGAGGTGATTCCAATGGCTGATTTTGAGGTGGCTGAAGGGATTTGAACCACTTGCAAACTGTGAACATTTAAACATTCAACAGTTTCCAGGGATTGATTTTTTTGTGCCAAGAGGTCAAACACACTTAGTTTAACTGCTGATGTCATCATACATTTAGTTACATTTACCTTTTCCTTAAGGTCAGTGGAACAAGGTGTTTGCAGGTCACCTGCTGGCATGGTGTGGTTGGACAGGATTGATGAGGCTGGTGCTGTGATGGTCAAGTAATTGCCCATAACACTTGTTGAAAACTTTCTAGTTAATTAAATGCAATGTTGATTGTCAGTCTAAATGGCCATGGGGTCTTAGTTCTTCCTCCTTGATCATCCCACATTTATCAGCAGTGGGTGACTCAGGCTCCCGAGATTTCCTACTTTATCGAGGAAAACTGGAATTATTTTCTCAGGAAAGGGGCTCAGCACCAGCATTCCTGTCATTCCATTGACAGCTGATGCTTTCTTCACCAGCGTCTTAACTTGACCTCGTTAGTTTTTGCATCCAACTCCCCCTTAAACACAGAAGGTTTTATTTCAGTAGAAGCCAATCATGGTAATTACCTCTCATCACTTTTGCATATTCATAAGCTATTGCCTGGTTTATGGGCAGCAAAAATAAACACCACATCTTTTTAATAATTTTAAGTGGGTCACTTTCAGGACTGTATCTGCTTTAAATAAATTATCGTATGGTTAAGGGCCATGGGCAAAAGCTTTGTGTTAGTCATGTGATAGTCTGGGTTTTGGTTTGTTGTTTAGGGACAGCAGTATTTGTTTATGAAATCCCTGCCAACCCACTGTGTTAAAGGTAGGATAGTGTATGTTATCTGGGTTGTGGGAATCCTACATCCTATGGGTAGGGAAGAAGCCATTTTTACATGGAAATGCCATAATTAGCAGTTTGAGATTCCCAAACTGCACAGAAAGCAAATCACACTGTGGGATATAATCATATGGTGTTTTAGATTGTTGTCACAGCAGTACCTAAGTTGTGCCGGTCTCTGCTGGTGTTTCCTAATATCCTTTAATGGTGTTTCTTGCCTGTAATGTTTGAAGTATCCATGGTGTGTGCATTGCAGTGGAAAGGCTGGTGTAAAGACAAGGTTTCTACCTGGAGGAGTTTACTCTGACTGGCATTTCAGCTGGTTGCCACTGAGGGGATGACACAAGGCTTTGTGGCACTTGGAAGTGCCAAGCCCAGCTCCTCTGCCTTGGGTATGTACCCAAACCAGTGTACCCCAGCCTCTGAGCCTACATGGATCTTCAGACAGCTCAGGTAGGGTTTATCCCAGCTGAAGAGGAGGGTGCAAGCTTTTCCTCTTGTGGTGCAAGTGTCCCTTGGTTGGTATGTCCTAACATACCTGAATGTTTCCAAGCTCAGTTACCTCTGGAAAATACAGAGCAATCCTTGTGTGTGTACTTGGTCTGTTCCACTAGACTAGATACAGAGCAGGACTGATTGACAAATTAACGCTTTCAGCTTCTGCTCAGCGTTTGTGAATTAGAAGTACAAAAGGCATGTTAGAAACTAATAATTTTAACTCTATTCCATTGCTAAAAGCTACTACTAATAAATCAAAATAGTAGTGTGGCCTAACTCATGCAAGAATAAAACAACAGGCAGATGAGGGACTGTACGGCGAAATAGTTGTTTTAATTAAGAATTGAGGAAGACCAAGAGCATTACTCCAGTTTTGATGGATTCAGTTCTGCAGGGGAGTCACATAAAGCATATTTATATCCATTTCCACTTAACCTCGTACACTATTGATACAGTATTGAGCATCTAAAAATCAGTATTATGGAAACTGAAATATTCATTTAGAAAAGGTGAAGCATCCAGCTTATTTCGGTGTCTAATGCAAACATGCTTTTTAGTTACTGTAAAGTATGATTTTGCAAGCCTCCAGTCACAAACATTCCAGATCCCTATGGAAGGAGCTGTTGTAATCAATTAGTAGTGTGACTAATAGTCTTTTCATTGATCAGAATGTAGTAAATACCTCACCTACATACTGCCCTGCAGCCTGGGCAAAACTCACTTAAAAGTGTGACTTCGTAGGCTTCAGGCAGCTTTGGGTAATCCTGGTTTTCCTGTGTTGAAGTGTAGGAGCAATATGTGAGCAATTGACCCTTGTGTTGGTTTGCGAGTACATTTCTCTGCTCGGTTCTCATTAGGTGAAAAATCTTATTGTATTTGTGGATTTTTTTTGCTAACAAAACTGAAGTAGAATTGGCAATTTGACTGTGGTGCCACATGGACTTGACAAAAATTATTTCTCTTGTCTTTCTGTAGAAAGGATTGAGGTTTTCTTAAGGATAAAATAAATACATCTCATATGATGCTGATGTCAGTCATGGGGCAGTCTGATGTTTCTCTTTAACTCCTGGCTTACCATCTTCATTAACTCCGTATTTTCATATTGACTAATTTTCATTAGTCATAATTTCATATTGACTCCAGGGAGTCTCAAAAACCAAGGCAGTATTGTTTGTATTTATTGTATTTCACATAAAGTCATAAACATTTTGCTTTATGTAAATCAATATTCACTTACGGTGGGGAATTATATAGAAGCAGCTGAATGCAGCTGTCAGACAGAATTAGGTAATTTTACTCTGAACATTATTTACCATATAATAGAAAAATTATTCAGTGATGATTTGTTAGTGTAGAACAGATTGTTGTTATTCATACAAAAAGGAATGTTGCAGAGGAAAACCAACATTTGCAGTTAGTGACACTCTCCATGTGCTTTTCTCTCAAATGCTGTTGTAATCCATTATTAATACTGGCAATTGGCTTTATTTTGTGTAGTATTTAAAGCCCTCAAAGGCTTCCAGTTAAAAAAGGAACAATCATGTAAATCTGAACGTCAAGACAAAGGCCAAAATGCATGAGATTAGGCCCAAACCAACTCTTTTAAAGTCCCGTATTCAGTTCTTACTCCATTTCCTGACTCCATCTTCAGAAAACAGCTTGTGCCATCTGGAATGTAGGGGAACTCAGTAGGATGGTTGTGTCTGCTGCTTCTCGAATAGAAGCTTTAGGGGAGGGTGTTGAGGTTTTGTTTATTGATTTGTTTTTCCTCACAATGATGACTGTTCAATGTTTTGCCATAGCTTTGCAGAGGATCCCAGTGCTGCTTTGGTAGGTGTATGCAGAAAGGGGTGTGTGAATATAATGAAAGAAAAGAGTGAGACTTGACAGTTCCAACAGGGAGGTTTTGAAACCACATTGGGAGTGTTTACATAACTGCTCAAAAGGGGCTTTTTTCCTGTACCTGTTTACACTCTTTACTTTGGAAATTCTTGAAGCAATCAGCCCTTGGAGAGCCCTTACCAAGCCCTTGATTGCTGAGGAGCAAAGCCCTGGTAGTGAATCATGGGGAAAACATTCCATAACAAACTGGGCTCTTAATGAGGGTCACTCCTGCCTTTGCAGTGGCTACAAGGAAGGGGACAGGGGGGAGAGATGCTGTTATATTGTACAACTGTTGGAGAGACACAATAGTGGAGGGAAGAGGCAGACACCGGCCCTTTGTGTGCAAATTTCCCACCAGAGCTGAGCAACTTCTTTTTATTATGATTTTTTTTTTTTCTCTCCAATTTAATGAAGTGGGGTTGGAGTCCAGCTCTGGCCTAACAGGCACTTCTTCATGAATGAAAGATTTGTCTCTGGCAGCGAGGCAAAGCTCGGAACAATGTCAACAGCAATTACCACAGCTCCGGCTGCTTTAACAGCTCCCAGGAGCGGGAGGCTGCAGGGAGGGAGAGCAGTGCAGTGTGTCAGGCTGGCAGAGGGGTTTGGGGGATTGTCTTTGCCTGTCTTCCAGCAAACTTGTCATCTCTGCACCCGGGAGTTTAACCAAAGCTCGGCCTCTCGTGGCAAGGATTTGTCTAAAGATGCTAAAGCAGTCAGGGAGCTTTCTGGCAAATGGAACACTGGTTGATCTGAGCTGTAGGGATCTGTGGTATAAGAAGAAGTGATGTTTGTTTGGGTGGGGTATGGGGATGCAATCAGTTACTCCAGAAGAAGTGAAAGTAAATTTACTTAAATTGGCTGGGACGCATCACTGAAAGTTATAGTGATCCTGTTTATGAATCCACTGGTCTTTCTTAATTTGTATTAATTTGAATGCAATTAAGTGGGGACCTAATGAATGTTTCCTCTATATTTTGCTTTGTTTTTATGAGGTACCCGTTGCTTTTCTTTGTCTTTCTCTTTGGAAGACTGAACTTCCTAGCACTGAGAAAGTTTTCATTTGATAAATAGTTGAAAACAAGCATTTAACCCACTATTTCCTGTTATAGAGGAAAACCAGCAGCATTAATCCTACAGCTCCCATGTGCTCTGCTGTCAGTACCCTGAGAAAACATTGTTGTTCAGTTGATATTCTATAGGAAACTCATGTGTTTTACTGCATATTCAGCATGAAATGGTGAAGTCCATTGGAATTTGTGACAGCATGGTCAGTGCTCAGCAGCCAGCGTGTGCTCCACTTACACTTCACAGTGTATACTTGTGGACAGGCTGTGTGGGCTGATTGAATTTAGTATAAACATGTTTATGTAATAGCAAAAGATTAAACTTATGACCAGTTTGACCAAGGAATTAAAAGGGAAGGGAGCACAGTTTACTAAAGTAACCATTGCTGAAGTGATTAGTTATGATTTATGATGATATTTGAGCTTACTTCTATAACTATCTCCTAATCCTTTCCAGAGTCCTTCAGAATATCATGGTCTTCTGGTGAAGGTTTACTGAGAAACTCAGAAACCATCAGTGTAAGTTCCTGGTTTCCCTGCCTGCCAATGGCCACAATTACAGCTGAGTGAATAATTCAGAGCAAATAATTTGTCTGACAAATTTCTTTGCATCTCATGAAAAACCCATGAGTAGTTCACAGGCTCTTCACATTAGTTTGCTGTTCCTGTTTATTTATTTGCTCTGGCACAGCTTTCATTGGCTGTGTGAGTCACATGGTGGGGTTTGCCCTTTTTTGTTGTTCTGTAACGTTTTTGCTTGTGTTGATTGAGTCTGGTTATACATTCATATTAAATACTGAGTGGCTGAGGTCTGTGTGTGGAGCAGCTTCAGCATTTACGCATTCTATTTCTTGGATGCTCCTTTCAAATATACACATTTGTCTCCTCAGGTCTTTGTTGCCTTCTCTGGTCTCCTCATGGTCCACAGTGTATTGCTAAACTTCCTGTTGTTTCTGTCTGCATGCTGTGTGCTGTATCTGTGTGTGTTAGTTAATGAGGTTCTGCTCTGGTTCTGAGGAGCTCAACCCCAGGACTGCTCCGAGTGTCCTAGAGGAACTCCATATTCTTTTTGACAGCTCCTTAAGGAAGACAGATCTAGTCTAGTATGTAATTAATGCTGGTGATTCCACCCTGATGTCTTTACTCCTATAATGTGCATCTCTGACTGAGAAGGAGATAATGGACAATCATGTAAGAAAATCCTTGATTGTGGCTTGATTGAGCTTGTGAGAACTCTAGACAGCTGGTGTTGTCATGGTTTCCAAGCCATTTAACTTAGGACATTTTTGTGTAGGTGTTAGCTAGGCATCCAGAAACTTGTGATTTGGATTATGGCTATCCCCTCTTTGAATGTCACATCAGGTTTATCTTCATAGTAAAAAATCACAACCAGTTTTCATATTAGAAGCCATAAAGCCCGTATTGTCTTCCATCAAATTTGCAAACCAGGGGACTTCTCTGTGAAGAAAAAAATTGAGCCATTCACCACATGCAGCAGATCTGCAGTTTTTAGCAATGCATATGGGTAAACAATTCCCAGGCTTATCAGCTTTTAGTCACCAGGTCAATAATTAATTGCAATTGAAAATAAGAATCCCATTCATTACTCTGGGATCAGTAACAGTGTGCTGAAAATTCCCAACCTCAGTACCTCCACCCAGGCTGAATCAGAGTCACAGACTGGGTTGGGTTGTAAGGGGCCTTAATGCTTTTCCACAGGCCATGCAATTAAGGTTTAAAGGAACACCACATCAGATAGATACTTGTGCACCCTTTCCTTAACACCTTCTGGAGTGTTTAGCCATACAATTCCATCTGTACAGAGATCACAAGTGCCAGAGGTGCATCTCTCCTGCTTGCTGGGCTGTTTTAATACTGTGTCCTCTGTGGAGCAAGCTTTCTGCTCCTGTATAGGAGAATGCTGTTTCCCCAGCTGTTTTCAGGGTTTTGCTGGGCATTAGGTAGCGCCTTGCTCTCGGGATTGCCGTTTTCAGTCCTTGGAAAAACCCAGAAGTCTCTTTCTGAATCTTGAGAAACTTCATCCAAGATACAGGGGGGCTTTCACTGTCCAGCTTTAGTCTGTTGGTAAACACAGACATGAGCAGAGTTTTGCAAATGATTTTTTTCCAGCAGTGATTTGTTTCTTTAGGACCAGCAGAGGGAGCACAATAATAAAAGTAATTGAATTTATGGATCTTTTCTACTTCTCTGTAGCTTAAGAATCTCAAAGTGTTCTTCAGCTATGTCCATTTTACTGGTAAGTGAAATGTGGGGCGAGGTGCGGGAGCATATGTCCAGGAAGCAGAAAAGCTAAAGTTCAAAACAAGGAATAGCCTTCCTCGTATTCTGTAGTTGCCATTGAGAATACACAAATAAAGAAGAATATTTTGTACTGGAATACTGGATCATCTACTGCAGCTGCTCAAGTAATTTAGTAGTTTGTAGGATCCTTGTTAAATCATGACAGCAATGCAATTCTTAGTGACTTAAACACATGCCTTACTCAGTTAATCATTTTATGTGGCTCCCAGTAGGTTCAAGGAAAATCAGATAACGTGCACATCCTTTGTGAGGAGGAGGTCTTTCAGTTATACATACGCATAGAGCACAGTGAAGATTGAGTCTGACTGTTGCTTAATGTTTATGGACAGCTGTTGCAGCCATATCCTACTGGATCTGTTCTTCTTGTACCAAATTTTCTCTCAAACCAGTGGTCATTGCCCAACTTTGTTTTGCGTTTGAGTGATGTATTAACTGGGCCCTACTGCAATGCACTGGGATCATAGTAATGAGAAAAGAATTCATAAAGCAGTAGAGTTGGTCCTCATGTGTTTCAGTTTTGCTCTAAATCCGGTTTAGTCCCTTATACTATAAGCTTTTTTTTTATATGTCCTCGTGCAGTCCCCAACAATGGGGCTATTGACATGCTTGGTAGAGCTGCTAATGGTTGTTGCAATGTTAATGTGCCATCAGCAATGGAGCGCACTCAGTCCTGCAGAGATTCAGGATGGTTTGCAAGTGGTTATACCTTCTCCTGCTCTTCTGATATGGTTAAATTTGATATACCCGTTTGAGGCTGCCCACAAACATCATTGTCAGCTGAGCACTGAAAGTTTCTAATGTCCCTGGGAGAACATCTATACATGAGGAGGACTCTGGTCATGAGGATGTTGTTTAGAGTGGGTTTGATTACTCCAGTTTTCCCAGCAAAGTCACTGTTGTGAAACTCAAAAGGCTGTTACAGACTCGGATCCATTACTTAGATTTTTCTCTTTTCATCTAAATCCAAAATGTACTTAAGTGAAGATCCACGGCTCTAACTACTTATGCTGACAAAATCACATCAGTGGGTTGGCTCAACAGTTTGAAATTCAGCATCGCTGCTGCTACCTCCTGGAACAGGCCCACTGCCATTCTCCAAGTGCACTGTAAAGCCTTCAATTGTGATTAATGGTCAATGTGTTGATTGCTTTAATCCAGCATGTCACTTATGTGTGTCTGTAACACCTTCTTTCTACTGTCAAGCTTGTTGGGATCTGTGTGCCTGGGATAGAGCCTGAGGCATTTGGATTTGTAGCTGTGAAGACAGGATTTGCAAATTAAAAGGCAGAATGCTAATCACTTAATGTCCTTGTTTGTTCCTTTTGAAACTTTGTGGACTAGACAGTTAATCAATTATTTGAAATGATGATTCCTGCAGTGCTCACATATGACCAGCAGCACCCTAAGAGAAGTCAGTGGCCCATCTTGTAATACGATTGTGAGTAATGTAATCATTTCATTTCTTGCACAGACTTGGCAACTCTCATATACTGGCAGTCTCTATGCTGCTGCTTATTTTAATTGAATCAGGATTCATAAGTAATATATTTGTGGTTTTGTCTAACTGTAGTGTGCATAGTTTATTCTGGGGCATGTATTAATAAGTTAAACTAAAAGAAACAACCCATAGAACCTCTGGGGGAGGGCAGCTGTGATTTATGATCTTTGCTTTCTCTGGTTTTCTGAGAGGGATTCCTTTGCCTTCCTTTCCTAAGCTCTTTTTTCCACTTATGTTTCTGTTTCAGGTCCTAACTTAGGTTTTCTTGTGGGTTGGGAGGGCGTGAGCTATGCACAACCACAACCCACCTTTCTGTTTTTCTTTTTAAAACCTCTATGTCTATTGCTATAAACTGTTGGGACTGATTTGTTAAGGCTGTGTGCTTTATAACTGCTTTCATTTCTCTGTGGTGCAAATAGAGAAGTCCTGTGCTGCCATATTGTTCATGTTGGAGGTCTTCTGCCATTGGTCATATGCATTAGAACCATAGAGACATGGAATCATTTAGGTTGGAAAAGTCCTTCAAGATCATTGACTCCAAACGTTACTCAGCACTGCCAAGTCCATCACTAAAGCATGTCCCTAAGGGCAACATCCACAGGCTTTTAGATACCTCCAGGGATCGTGACTCCACCACTCTCCTTGGCAGCCTCTTCCAGTGCTTGATAAAACTTTTTGGTGAAGACATTTCAATACTTGGTCCTGAGTCCTGGGGAACACCACTTGTGACCAGCCACCAACTGGATTTATCTCCATTCACCACAACTCTTTGGGCCTGGCCAGACAATTTTTTATTCAGCATCCTTTATGGAAGCAGTTTTGATGCAGGACATAGGCTGACTTACCCTCACTGCCATCTCCATGCTGGATGAACCATTGTCCTTACCACTCAGTTCAGAATGATCTAAAGAGATGAGGCAAGTATGTGAACTTCTGAGCATCCTCCACTTAACCCTGGTTAAAGCAATGCTGGTGGCAGGGTTTTCCACTCACTGTGTACACAAGCAGAGAGTGAGGCAACTGTTACAGAACAGAGAGATCCAGTGGCTGGGAAAAATGACCAGCTCAGAAGAATGCACTGAAGCTTTTCATTCCCAGACTTCTCAGTGAGGGAGTTACATGACTTTTTCTCCCTTCCAAATGAGGTGCAGTTTGCAGCTTTCATGTTCCCCTGCAAGGTTATTATGAGACCACGTCTTTCCATCTTCAGTGTGAGTATGATACTAGACCAAAAATTGTTACAAGAGAGCATTACAGTGTAAAAGGACTGTGATACTGTATCCCCCTTGTACATCCAGTCCACGGTTCACTGCTTTTGTACCACACTGTTGGACAAAGAGACCACATTCATATTATTGGCCCTTTGCTGAAAGAATTACCGAGAGAAGGCAACACCATGTGTCCTGTAGCTAAATGCATATTCCCTTATCAAGTATCCTCTTAAGAAAACCAGCAGTGATTATCCACAAGCTGGGTGCGACAGGGATTGAGGGGGACAGAGTGGCAGATGTGGGCTGCTCTGAGTCCTGTCAGGGAGGAATGATTAATGAACACCAGCTCCAGCTGAGGCTAACCTTTGGAGAGCTGAGCAGGACATCTGCAGAACTGTCACAGCTCTGACAAGGACAGAGCTGAACAACCAATTATTCCACCATCACTAAGGTGGGCTGTCAGTTTAATCCCAGCCATTCACTTAGGCAAGGACAGGGAAATTTCTCCTTTACATAGCAGCACTCTGGTGTGACCTTAACTATTTCAGTACCACTGAGGGGAGCCATGGGGCAACACCATAAACACAGGAGCTCTTGCAGACTGAAGAAGGGGAGGGTAGGCAGACCCTCTGTCTTAAAGAGTCATTGTGCAAAGGGCTGTAGCTCTTTGCTGAGCTCTAAGGACATGTGGGAATTGTGATTTTAGAAAATGGTGAATACTGAATTGAATATCCTGCAGGCGCCCCAGTGTTGGTCACTGCTGTTGAGGGTTTGTGGTGACAAGAAGCTCTGGTAATTGCTAACATGTTCTGACTCAACCACACTCAGCTGTGTTTGTCCCCCACAAGAATGTGTAGAATTTCTAAATGTGACCTTTTTCTGGTGGCTTCCTGGGGTTTAAATTTCTTGTATCAGAAAGCTTTTAGGCTGAGTTCATGGAAGTTAATTCCCAATGAGGGCTATAAGCTCAAAAGTGAAGTATCCTGGAGGTGTTTAAAAGATGTGTAGCTGTGGCACTTGGGGACTGGGTTTAGTGGTGGACTTGGCAGTTCTGTGTTAACAGTTGAACTCAGTGATCTTGAAGGTCTTTTCCAACCTAAATGGTTCTATGATTCTAAGATGTAAAGATGAATCAATCCCTCTCATCGAAGAAGAGCCAAACACTGTGATGCTCCGTGATGCCAAACAGAACCGTGAGCTCTATAGGGTTGAGAGTGGAGGTTAAGTCACTTCCTTGGATCTTTTATTTCTTTGGCTTTGTGGGTGGTACAGCACATTTGCTTTGGAATGCACTCCACTTTTCATCTGCTTGAAGGCCTTAAATGTCCTTTCAGCTGAAGATACAGAAAGAGCCCCCATCCTGAGGTAGCTGACAGCATGAGAACAGCTTTGGCTGTGCTCTGCTCATAGCTACCTCCTGCAGATGCCAGGTTGGGTTTTTTGTTTGTGTTTCTTTTGGTTTAGTTTGGTTAACTCAGTGGTCTAGGAGCTGATCACACAATTTGTGTTTTACTCCAAAAGAATCTGCCAGAATTTGTCACTCAGTTCAGGAGCCTGTCACAGGCATCTTCATTCTACCTGGAAAACCAAAGATGTACGTGAAGCCTGGGGACACCTCTGGAGCAAAGCACAGCATACCCTTGTCTTGTGGCTTTTTTCCTAAGCTCTTTCTGTGCTCAATGTACCTAGAAGATGTAAAAGCCATTATGCTTCTCTCTCCAGATTTTCCCTGGAAACCTTGAATTTTGCCTTCCTTCATTAGGGCATGCAGCATGTAACCACTCTTGTCTGCACTAATGTCACCAAATGAGGACATAAAAAGAGCTGAATATTTGGAAGTAGGATTCTGCAGTAAAATAGAATAAAACTTAATCCCTTATGGTTTATTTTCTGTGTATGATTGAGAAGTTTTTATTGAAAATAGGAGAGATGATAAATCCTGTCTAAATATATTTTCAGGTATGTTGCTGTTATGCAGAAATTTTGCTAATGAACTCCCAGTTGAGGTTCAGCATTACAGCACTGTTCTAGTTCTAGATAGCAAGGAGCTTATCTGAATGGAGATAAAATCATTTCTCCTGGAATGATATTTGCAGACTGCTTCCAGAGCATGCCAGCTGGAAAAAGAAGAAACACCTACCACTGGACCAAAAAGCAGTATTAAACAGCAAAAACTATTTGGATTTCTGATCAGGGCAGCTCTGCTGCACCAAAGGTTGAGAAAATCCCCTCAACCCCCTGAAATACAACGACCATAATCATGCAAGTGGTTTTTTACATAGTAAATATTATCATTGTCTGAATTGCCATGTGTGTACAGGCAGTAATCACCCCAGTTAAAAGAACCAGATGTGGAGGTGTGCGTATATCAGCAACTTGCAAGAATTCCTCATGCATCATCTGTATGGCACAAAAATGTTCTTTAAGACATGGGGATACACAAAATCTGTTCCCAGTTTCAAGTGGTGTCAGTGCTGTTGTAGAAGGTGCAGTTGGGTCTGGTGTGTCAGGAGGCTGCAAGGGGAACAGGCTTGGATATTGATTTTTTTGATGCTGAATTGCAACCCAGAAATGTTGAAACAGCATGTATGCAAAGCAGTGCTTCCAGCTGAGGTTAAGGCCAAAGTGATTGCTCTTCCTGCTCAGAAATGGATTAAATCTGAAAGTCCAACATTAACTTCCTTTGCCCTGCGAGTCTCAACTTTTGGAATTAATCTGTTGGTTATGTTCTGTGTTGGTTGGTTTGGTTTGGGTCTTTACTGCAATAGAACAACAGAAAACCAGCAAGAAATAACAGATGAAATGTTTGGTTTCATTTAATTTTCTAAGATTACTCGTAAGTTGGTAACAGTTGTGGAATATTATTCATTTTAGTTGAGGACATGAGGGAGTTGGTAGGCACATGGTAGTTTGGTCAAGGCTCCAGGGCTCTCCCTTTCTGATTTTTTTTTTCATTAAAAAGCATCGTGTAGAACTCAAAGGACAGAATAGAAACATTCTTAATGATTAGAAATACCTTGTCCACATTAATAACTCAGTTTGGAAGCACTGGTAATCATGCTATATAGATGGCAAAATCTGTGGCCTTTCTGGATAAATCACTTTGAAATGATTTGGACTTCCGAGCTAGAGAGTATACAGTGAATTGTACTCTAGTTTGAAAGTGGAATTTGGAACCAAATAATAAGGAAAGCCTGATTTTTAAGAAGGTAATAAATAGGCTAATCTATACCCAATTAAAGCATCACATCCTTACTTTTACTGTCAATGAGCTCGGTCACCTTACTGGGAAAAGATGCCTCTTGTATTTCCTAAGCTGCTGCAGAAGGATTCAGTGTGGTAGCAGGTTTGTGCTTTACTAAACAAGGGTGTTGTGCATTCAGAGAGGAGAAATGAGTAGTTAGAATTCAGCACATCCCATCACCTGGCATGTTATTAATATCGTCAAGTAGAAGTCATGCCAGCACAGTGGGCTGAGAACTTCATCCTCCTGTTGGGAAATAGCTACCTCTCATTTCCCTTGAAACCTGGCTTGAGGCTGGCGTGTATAGATGGGGTCTGACCATTTGCAAAAGAAGTGGTCAAGGGGTGATGGGTTTAAACTAAGTCAGGGGAAGTTCATGTTAGACATAAGGGGGAAGTTCTTTACTGTGAGGGTGGTGAGGACCTGGCACAGGCTGCCCAAGTAAGTGTCAAATGCTCCATCCCTGGCAGTGTTCAAGGCCAGGTTAGACAGAGCCTTGAGTGACATGGTCTGGTGTGAAGATGTCCCTACTATGGCAGTGGGGTTGGAACTGGATGATCTTAAGGTCCTTTCCAACCCAAACCGTTCTATGATTCACTTAATATTTTTCCTCTGCCCGTTCTCTTCTGCTCCAGGATGTCCTGGATGACCAAGGGAGAGTGGCATGCTCACCACAATGCCATCTAGCTTGGTGGAAAGAAGGATGTTCCACCCACTTGTGCAGTTCCCTGCGTTTTACTTACCTTGGCAGGGCTTAAAACTGAGGATGTTAAGAGTGAATTTGAGAAGGGTTCTTTCAGCCTACTGAAGTGCAGCTGAAGTGAAATTCTGCATGGCCATGGAGCATGCAGAGACTGCCTTGTCCTGGGGAGAGATTGCCTTCAGGTTGCATTTCTCCTGCCTCCTGATGGTCATCTCTATATATTACATGGTCGCCACATGGTCTTGTGCCTTCGCTGTTCATTAAGTTGCATTATTGCTTAACAATATAGATGAAGTATCCACCAAATGAAGCAAAATAATTAATTACTGAGCACAATGACACCATTTAGCCCTAAATTTTCACAACTTGAAGGATTAACTAAGTATGTAATGCATCACTGAGTGATTTAACAGAGCATCATAACTCTTTTCTTTTCACCATAAATTGTAACCTGGAATTGTTTTTGTAATGGTAATTGCCTTATCTTCATAAATTCTGCAGTCTTACATAATTTAACCAGTATTGTAGCAGGATTTCCCAAGAATAAAAAAAGCAGGTGCTGTCAATGGTAATTTAAATAAGAAAAGACACGTTAAGTGGTTCTTCTTTCACTAGTAATAGAAATTAATTAGCTTTGAGCTGCTTTGGAGGCTTTACATTTTTTTACTGTGGCCTGTTACGTTTTATAATTGTATGGAAAGTAGTTTTGATTTGATCACATTATCTGGAGTGAAGGTTGTGCAGGAAGGCAGAGGTACGGAAGGCAATGTCAGCTGCTCTGGGTCTGGAGACAGCAAAGGATCGAAGGTGTACGTTGAGATCTTCCAAGTAAGTCTTTGAAGTGTTGGCAAAGGTTATGCTACAGTCTGAAATACACTGCTGAACACTCCTTCCCTTAACACTAAGAGCTGATTGAATGGTTTAAACTAAAATACAGCTGCTTTAGGCTGACTCTACCCTGATGTAAACTGTTGGAAAATAGCATTTATTTAGGTTAGCTCAGTGCAAAATCAGAGAGAGCAGGCCTACATATGAACTATAACTACTGTGTCTATGCAAACATTAGCAGTGCAACACAAGTGTATACCCAAATATGTGTGGAGGGATATGGCCGCTTGAGAAGCTAGCGGAGGCCAGTAGGTGCAGCATAGTTAGTGCTGGACTTGGTCTGCTTGGCCCTGGAGTCCAGTTCAGACTTTGTGTTTTTCAGAGTTTTTTGGGTTTACTTGCTCTATGCCGATGGCTCTGTGTCCGTAACTGGTTGGAGTGCATCTTCTGATTTAGTTTCAGGTGAGGCTTGCTGTCAGCGTGGAGTTTAGGCACCTGTATCAAGCAGAAGCTACAGATGAACTCTGTTGTTGTGTGTTCATTTGTGGCTCTCAGTCCACATCAACTGTTCATGAACGGTTGAAACTGTGTATTTCTTAGATTTGGAGGGAATAAAATAAGGACTTAATACATATATGTTGTTAGGGAAACTATAAGGGGCATTCTAATTGCAATATAAATATGTTGCAATATAAGTTGCTGTAGTCTGCAAATGGCATCTTAATATGAATGTATGGTTATTGTTAAAATGATTTTGATAGAACTTTTACATCATTTTTCTTTTGACCCTGTTCCTTAATGCTCTTTACTGGCTAATTGTGTTGGGTTTGTCTTTGTGAACTTTCGTTTGAAACTTGAGGTTAAATTTGGGTTGTATTTTTCTCTCCCTGGTGTGTGGCAGGAGGAGTATATACCCCTGAGCAAAGAGAATTGAGTTAAAATAATAAACCTTGGAAGTTACTTTCTATATCCTCCTTCCTCCATTTCTGGTCTTATTATGTTGTGATCCACTAGGCAGTTCTCTGGGAGTGCTGTAGATTTGTTCATGTGTAATTACAGACACATGGAGAATGGACCAGCTATTGTTCCCAAGTAATTCACTGGCCGGGACCCGTTGGACTTCAGGTATTGTACACTGGACATGGAACAAAAGCACACGGAACACATCAATTGTCCTGCCTCCTCCTAATTGAGCAAGTCACGCAAGTCTGCTCCCATGAACAGAATGATTCTTCTTGAATACGTCCTTTTTTCTCTTACAAGGAGCTCCTGCTGCTGTCACTGCAGCTCCCGAGGTTGCCTCAGAGGGCATCAGCTTGTCTGGCAGTGAAACTCTTTGATTCTCAGAAGTTGCTGCTGAGAAAACAGAGGCTCTGTCCCCGTTTCCCACTTCTGAATGGGGCAGCACCAACTGCTTTGTTTTCCTGCCCTCTAAAATGTAACATTCAGTCCATGATCCGCTTTGCTTTATCTTTGTTCCTCTTTGCTCTTCCTGTTAGAAGAGCAGTGTAAGATAAGGGCACGTCAGCTTTTGCTTGCAGATGAGGGAACTGGGAGAGAATAAAAGAAAAAAGAACACATCTTTGGAGCAGTTTTAATATGTTGGCTACTGTTCTCTGTTCCCAAAGCAGTCGTTTTTCTCCATGCAGGGACTATTAGCAGAGTAATCTTTGCCTTCTGTCTTATTGGACTAAACAGAAAGTCTTTCACCCTTTGTTTTGTCCAGTGATGAGCAGAGAATTGAAGCGCTGGTGTTCAACAGATTGCCTTTGAAGCTCAGGAACAGCAGTGGTGTTGAGCATCCAAGCTGACAATTGCAGAGTTTGGCAGTTAAATAGGCTTTTTTCTTTCTTTTTTTCCAGAGTCTCATTAAGAATTTATAATACTTGAAATTAGAGTCTGAAGTCTTAACTGTTTGTGAGTGTGGTGCTGCAGCTTCCTTTAGTACAAACACAAGACATGGGTCATACCTGTTAAAAGGAGCTGGTCAACTCAAGGTTAAAACGCTGAGGACATCTTTCCGCTAGAGACAACCAGTACAAAGGTAAGCCAACGAAACAGATTTTAAGCAGGTTTTAGGTGCTCTCTATACAGGCATTTTTCTGGCATTCAGGAGAGCCACAAAAATTACTTTAAGTCAGAAAGATGGATAGAAGCCACTGCAAGCCTGGGTAGGTATCTAAGAGGTATGCAAATAAAGCCTGGAGCAGCAGTGCCCATACTACCCTCTGTGGGCCATGACGGAGAGCACAGAGGCTGGTCTGGGATATGTCTCCTGTCCATGGATTCATTGTAGACCATAACAGTGTTGTTGTGCTGGCAGAAGGAAGGTGCCAGAAGCAAGGGGGCTGCCTCCTTCCATTGCAGCACCTGATTTTCTCAGAGCCTTTGTTTCAGGCTGCTTAATTTTTCTGCCAGAAGAAATTTCATTTCACTTGACTTAGGTCACAACTACAGACAAGTTCTGAATCGAGTGATGCAAGAGAAACGTGGTGTTCTGAGCACAGGCAGCCTGTGTGAAGATCTTGCAGTGAGTCCAACACAATTCATAAGAGGCCTTTTCAACCTGGGTGAATGAAAAAATCAAATCTAGCACTAAATATCATGGTCCCTTGGTCTTTTTCTTGTAATATATTAACATATAATAGAATTTACTCCTGCAACTAGAATAAATGCACTGGGGGACCAAAATGGCTTTTGGACTGTAGCTTGCTAAGCACAGAACCTGGATTTAATAGAGGGGACACAGAGCTTGCTTGCTTTCTTCAGGTTAAGCCTAAGAAAAGACAAAGGGAAATATTTGTTGGTTGACCTCTGGCCCCAGTACAAAATACAGAGAGGAGAGTGCTGAATCTCTGCAGCCAGCTGGCACAGTAAAGTGCTTGGTATTCCATGAAAAACCCATCATGTATTCCCTAAATAGTTCATTTTGTTTTCGAAAGTTGGGGAAAACTCGCTGGATTGAAATGCGTGTTGTTGCATCGATTTTTCTAAAATACACCCTGTTATCTTTTCTTTGGTAATTGGTGACTGGTAATGACTTGGGCAATTTAACATGTTCTTGCAGACACTTTCCCCATTCCCCCAGATAACTGAAGTCAAGAGAGAGGGCCTGTCTGTCAATCGCTGATGCCTGTCAACCTGCTTGATTGACGGCTTTTGGTCCCACAATAGAGACCATTCCTGCAGCCCCCATTCTGTTATTTTCTTCTTTCTTAATACTTGTGGGGGATGGTGTTTGCTTTATAATCTGTGTTTAAAATCCAACTTGGAATGAGGCCAGTTCCTCAGAAATTATCACAAAGTCTTCGTAGCTTTGCCTCAAGAAAACTCTCTGGAGAGTTTCTCATAAGCTGTGATTCCACCTTCTGAAATTACCTTTGCTCCTAACCTAAGCTTCATTGTTCCTCCAGAATCCCCTTCAAAACCCAACAAAGAGGCTGTGAGGCTGTGCCTGATGTGTTTTGCTATAAGAAAAATAATTTGTTCACACTTTACTTTATTTGGGAAGTTCTTGCTCATGGGATAACCGGCATAGAGGTTTTTTTGCATGTAGGGAATGTAGGTAAAATATGTGAGGCTGCGAGCAAGGAAGGAGAGGGGGAATTTGCATTAGGAGGGAAAACTCTCAACCAGAAACCAAGGAAAATGCCTAGAGGGGAAAAATAAATATGTTTGCTAGTTAAAAAGGCCAGTAATGAATCTGTCATTGTTCATCCCCAAAATTCCATGTCCTTATAAGCATTTTAATCAACTTGGCATTAATTCATTTCACCGTGAATTAGGATTGCGCCCTGGGATTGTTCCTGATAGGAGTTGGGCTTAAAATTTAAGCTTTTTTTTCCTCAAAAGCTAATTGTTTTAATTTTAAAAATAAGAAACAATTCAAGTGCATGTAAAATCAGCTGCTGCTGCCATGGAAGTAAATGTAACTAACCCCTGTGTCAGTTAACTGTAAAATCAACAGCATGGATGTCCTTTCACTCAGTATAACTTGGGCAGGACAAGAAAGGAAACAAGTGATGAAGAACTGTCATGTTGGACTCTGAAATATCTGAAAGGAAATACCCTTACCAAATACACTTATAAAGATAGAACCCCAGAATGCCAAGGTTATTCTGATTAATCCCAATATAAGATGTACCTGTTCTCCAGTCTCAGTACGTGTGCATCCAGGGTCTGACCAGCGTGCTGAGCAAATGCTAGTGGATGTTTTCGTGTTGCCCATTGATTTCACATTCACTGTTTAGAGGCTGAGGATCAGATCCAGGAGAGTGATGCTTTTTGCTGGGAGAGGACTGTTAAGGTTTGTTGCATGGTTCTTTCCACACCCCCCCCGCCCCACGTGCTTACTGAAATGTAGGCCAAAAAACCCACTACCACACTACAAAGGATGTATTTAATACAATGAAGATCCTTCTCCTTTGGTAGCTTTGTGTTTGTAACGTCTGAGTTTGAACATAAGCAACAGCTAAACTTTGAGTTACTGTTTCCTGTAATAACAAATAAACTCATCAGTTCCCAGCTAGAGTCCAGTGAGCTGGCAGGGAAATAATACAGTGTGTGGATGTGTATATGAATACACCCTGTACATCTTGGGGCTGTGTAGTTGACTGTTTGGATGTTGCTGATGTCTATTTCCAAAGAGTTACAAGGCTAGTTCAGGATGAAAAATGAGCTCATTCCCTACAGTGCTTTCTGCATAAAGTGGCCACAAACCTCTGTACAGGGGACTACAAGTAACATGTAGGAGTGACGATTTTATGGGAATAAGAGAAACCACATCTGCACTGTCTTTTCCTTTCCAGGGGGATTCTTTCCCTGCTGAACCGTTCAGAATGTGAAGTTGAGGGGAAGCTGTAATTTTCCAAGGTCTGGAATAGGGGGCAGTAGGGTCACAGCATTCCTTGAGCGCTTTTTGTTCTGTTACTGCTGGAGCACATAGTGTTAAAAGGATTTAGAAGGACAACATCTTTGCTTTTGAATCCGGACTTACCTCTCATGCTATGGTGAGCTGGCTGTTGCTAGATGTTATGCATTTGAAATAGATCCCACTGTACAAAGAATGGCAACAATCCAAGTGGTGCTTGCCCATTTGAACACAGAGGAGAAACATCATGTGGCTTCCTTGCAGTCATGGCAGCCTGAAGGAAGAGTCTTCTTTATGCTATCAGTGATTGCAGACTTGGTACCAGCCTGATGCACCAGGCCCACGGAGATCAGTCCTTACCCTTCTAGAGAAGGCTACAGCATATGCTTTCTACACCTGTGGCATTGCAGTGCCCTTTCCTACACTGAACAGGTAGAGTAGTTTATCTGTCTCAGATTTCTAGAGCAGTCACTTGGCCTGCCATGGCCCTGGTCTCTGGGTTGGTTTGGAGTCATCACAATGTCACTGGTTCCACCAGCCCTTCATTTGGACATGTTTTTCTTTATCAATTGCAATATCTCTTGTGTTATGCCCTACTGAATTTTGTGTGCAATTTCTTTCATTCTCAACCCTCCTTTTTATTTTAGAGATTGCGTTAAAGGTACCAGTTGCTTTTCAGATTTATTTACCACATTCTTGTATTCCCAGGTGCAGTAAGTAGCAGCTCTTGTTTTACCCCTTATGCAGTTTGTTGTTTTGTATAACTGCATGAAATCTTCTTCCTTCTGTACTAAGCAGCCCTATTTCTAATTCTGCCTTGTAGTTAAATTCCTGCTGGCCTGGCACCAGTTTAGTGACCTGTTGTTGAATTCTTTCTCTTCCCGCTGTGTTGTTTCTGAGATAAAGCAAACAAAACTGAAACCTCTATTCTGGGCAAGGCCACACTGTTGTTGTAAACAGTAGCATTAATATTAGCACTGTTGGTTTCTATCTCATTCTGGATGGATCCCAACAATTGTTTTGCTTTTCTGATTGTGCTGCACTTCAGCAGGAGACCTTGTAGAGTTTCCCCACAATGATGTACAAAGCTGTTGCTCTCAATTGATAACTCTGAAAGGTAGCCAGGGAAAGGGGAAGGTGTAACGTTAAGACTTTGCAGAAATGGGTAGTAAGGAGCAGACACCCAAGAAAAGGATCTAATTACAGGGTTTTAAAGAGTTACAAGTCTAGAGAGTTATGAGAGTGATGAGAGCTATGAGGCTAGCATAGGTCCAAAGAATCTGGGAGAAAGAAGAATGAAAAATAGCTGGTAAGTAAAGATATTTATATGAGAAAGTGTGTGTCTGTACTCTGCATATAGTGGTTAGAGCTTCAGTATCTCACCTTGGAACATGGTACTTGCTCTAATACTGGTATCTTGAGCAGTGTGTAGCATCATGACCAGTGCACTGTGATGGGGCTTATCATGCCTGGATGTGTTTGTCCAGCTCTTAATCTACTGAGGTTTTACATAGGTAACCAGAAGCCTGCATGGAATTGCCCAAACTGACAGCCCTCTGAAATAACTTTGTAAATTATAGCAGTTTAAGTTAAATCAATATGTTTTATAAAATTTAGCCTGTGTTAGTTCATCACAACCTGAACTTCAGATGAACCTGCCCTGTGTATAGATGAAATGCCTGATCTCACTGTTAGTTTTTCACATAGCATCTTCCTCCACTCAGGCTAGATGAATCTTACATTCATTTCTTGCAGAAGGTGTATTTAACCTTATTGTCACTGTGTGGAATGTGATGATGGAAGCCCTGATTTTACACACAATGAATATGTTGATAGATTTATCTCATTTACTGTCCTTGTCTGTCATGTCTAAGGACACTAATGAGTTGTTTTCAGGGCCGAATGAGAACTGTAATGGCTAATGGATGTTTATGGCGTTGCTGTGTTTTAGCATGTGATAATGTGAACACCAACTTGGTTCCTTCAGGTCTTTAATTGGCACCATCAGAGACTTTAATTACATTTCATCAGACAATAAAAATCTCAGGGAAATCAATGAGGAAGCAATGAAGCTGGTGATCTTGCTGGAGTGACCACAGCTCTGATGGGCGCTTCCTTTGAATGCTACACACTTAAGTAATAAATTCCTATAAAAGCCCTTGGATAACTAATTTTAAGATAGACCCAACTCAAAGCCAGGTTTTTCTTATTTGCTCTTTGTTTCCCATTAATTCAGCTGTGAAAAGAAAAGGTGACACTGCCAAGCTTTTAATTCTTTTAGATATCTTAAAACTCTGTTTGTTTGTAAAATAGAAAATACTAACTGGAAAAAATAGTATTTTCCTTGGTCATAATAGTAGAAAAGTGGAGTCATAGAACTATAGAATCCCAGAATGATTTGGGTTGGAAGGGACCTGAAAGCTCCTCCAGCTCCAACCCTGCCACGGGCACGGACCCCTTCCACTGGAGCAGCTTGCTCCAAGCCCCTGTGTCCAACCTGGCCTTGAACACTGCCAGGGATGGGGCAGCCACAGCTTCTCTGGGCACCCTGTGCCAGCGCCTCAGCACCCTCACAGGGAAGAGCTTCTGCCTAATACCAGTATACTTTGAATACTGGTGTTGGTGGACTGTTCGATTATTTCAGTCTTTCTTCGTTCTGTGCTATCTGTAAGTTATTCCTTCATTTCTTGAGGAAAGGCCTCTTCTCTTGCTTGCATAACAGGGAACAGTTCTTCTGGGCAGTTATCCATCTGTGAGTAAAATGAGGTAACAACGTGTTGTACTCTGCTTGATGAACTCTTTTCATATTCTGGGAGATGCACTGGCCTAGTGGTGGTGTCGCACGGACTTTAGTTATTAGTAATCTGATGTTCATGCCCCTACCACCATCTTCAGCACTGATCGGGAGCCAGAGTTCTCCTGATTTCTGTTGGATAATGAATGCAGCCAGTGAACAGCAACAGCTTTTTGCTTTGGATAGAAAGAGTTTACAATTCCAATACCTCACACGGTGCTCTTTTCCTTCCTCTCTCCTTCCTCCAACGTTTTTGAGTGTGCAGATGGTTCCTAGTTGGTTATTATTGAAGTGAGCAGCTTCTTGCTAACATGTTAATTAAAACTCGCTGTCCGGAATCTCTTGGTACAATTTGCAGTGTAATCTGTAGCCTCTAGTGCATCATTGTATCTCTATTAAAAGGAATTCTGTGTAATGATGCTGGGATTTAATTAGTTTCTTTGCCGGTGTTGTAAAACATAGTGATAAATGAGCTAACAGGTCCATGGATCATTATTCTACTAGAGATGAGCTTATTAGCTGATTATGAATCATTAACAAAGTCTACATGGGATTTGCTTATCTAATTCAACACAATTTTGAACATTCAATACTCTACTTTCATTTCTTTCAACTAACAACATTGTATTTAGATTGTAATCTTTACATCCTTTATTGGGGGAATTTTCTTCTTTAGTGTGAATGGTAATTGCATTGCAAGTGCTGTGAGAAGACCTTGTGTCCATCTGTGGTGAATGCAGGGCTGTGTTGTAAGGTTTTACAGACTTGCATGGTTTTTGGTTGGTTTTGAGTATGTCTGATTATTAATCATTTGGCATTGCAGGAAAGCAAGAAGCTCAGACTGTGCTCGACTTACATATCTTACATAATACATAAGGAGAGAAAAATGAAATAGACTGTATCTGCTAGAACTGAATCTCATGTTTTTCCACTTTTCATTGCGTACCTGCAGGTGTTTAAAGGACATTCCTGCCTTGAGCTCCCTGATGCTCACCTTTTTAGCCGAGTCAGGCTTGGTTAGATAGACTTCAGGCTACTTTTTTGCTCTGCTGTAAGGTCAACTTGAATCATCAAATCCCAGACTGGATGCTTAGGTGTGCCAGGTATAGCCAGCAGCCATGTCTTTGGTTCTCAAGAATTCCATCTGTGTGAAGCTGTGCTTTAGGTGGTGGTCTCCTGCCTTTGACCCACAGCTGGAGAGAAATGAATATTGAGCAACAGGTCTTTAGTCTCTCTGCCCAAGGTTTGAGTGCTACATAAGTACATTTGTGTGCTCTCAGAAACGTGGCTGTCATTGGAAATGGCCTCTTTGGAATCTGCCTTAGTTGCTTCCTCATGGGAGACAACAATCCTTCAGAAGAAATCCTGGCAGTAGTGTGTAAAGATGATGATGGTGATGATGGTGGTGCTGCCATCATCCACTGCTCCGTAAATACGGAGTTAAAAAATCAGGATGTTCCTCAAAACTTGGCAGCTGAAATTGGATACAATCTCCTTGCAATTCCAGCAGGATTCCTCTCTTATGAATATACTATTTACAGAGCCATTAGTTCTAATCCTTGCTGATCTTTTGTTTATCATGTCAGAGGTAAATATGAGTTGGTTTGTCCCTATGGGAGCAAAGAGCATACTATTTTTGTTTCCATGTTATTTTCTTTCACTGAAACAGCCTGTTATTTCTCCCTTTGAAAAAGATTTGTGAAATGACAGATGAATTTCCAGCAACAGGAATATTTCTTAATAGTTAAGGGAACAGGTTTGCGTCGCAAAGATGCAGCCGTGAAGAAAAACAGAATTAGAAAGGCACGGTTTAAAGTATAATGGGATATAACATCAAGTGAAATGCTACACGTTTCCAGTATCCTTCATGGTGCAACTGGAAAGGGGGTGTAAATATAAGCCCTTTACCTCAGCTTCTGTTTCCGTGAGCCTTTTTGGTCATGTGTTATCAGTGATCATGAATTAAAAGTGTTAATAAGTATTATTAAAATTATTATAAGTATTACTAATTACTGATGCTATTACTAGTAATAAGTATTATTAGCTGTACTCAAATTTTTATTTAATTGCATTTGATATTGTACAATCATTCATTCATTCTAAACCACTTAGTTTCTAAATAGAGATAATTTTATGACATAACTGCATCTGTTTGATTTGATTTTTTAATAAACAATAAATTGGACGCCACATCAGTATAAACCCATAAAAATTGTATTCTTTATATTTAGGATAAAATATGTGCTCTCAAAATTATTTTACCAAAGCAATGTTAATTTTGAGCAAAATACTTGAATCCCAAGAATCCTTGTGATTGTCATTTTTCATAGCTCTCTGTGCAGCTCTGGAAGCAGAGTGACTGTGTATTTTGTAGAGCACATTCTACTTTCCTAAGCAGTAGGATATGGACATTTAAATGTATTGAAACAAAGCAGGTTAATTATTCAGGGACCTCAGACTAAAATAAGTTAAGTCACAAATAATGCCTCATGTGCTCTCATTATAACCTGAACATCCCTCGATCGCTGTGAGTATTGCCCCTCGCTCTTAGCCCTGTGTTTTCTGTCTGATTAGAGGCTTCTTTTCCTTTTTAGTATCCATTTTGCTATTTTCAAAACCAGGCTCCCTTTTCAGATACCCATTAGTACCTTGACAGGGGTAAATCTGTGTTTCTGCTAACAGTGATTTCTGGTTTGTAAAGACTGCGTGAAACGCGATTAGGCAACATCATGCTTTGAAGATCATTATTACTACCTCTGTAAATGCGTGTAAGAGCCAATAGCAGAGAATATTAACTTTTAGAGCAACATTTACAAAGCTTTATATTCTCAAGGTGATGCCCTTTACTAGAGGACAATGCATGGTTCTTAGTTCAGCAGTTCTGTCAAGTCTGAGGCAGTCATTTGATTTCACTTTTATACATCTGCTTAGGTGTTCAGAAAATTACTGTATGTAGAAGAGAAGTCCTGAATACTATAAGGCAGGGTCAACAGCAGGGAGGTGGATTTCCACATTCTTATTGTTGATGTTTTCAGTGATCTGACTTTATTCTGACTTTGACTTAACTTCAAAAACAACATGCATGGTTTGGATTTCGATTTTAAAGGATCTCATGCTTGCTAGGAGTTGTTCCTGTGCTGTAAGCGAAGCAGTAATGCTATATGGTTGCATTTTTGTCTCTTGCAAGAGGAAAAGGGCACTTTGTTTTCGCCCACTCTCCCAATGGGCTGAATAGAAGCAAACCCCACATATAGTTTATTCTGCCTAATGACTCGCAGCAGGAAAAGGAGCCAGGCCCACAGCAGCTCAGAACTGATGAGCCCTGGGTTTCCTTGAGCAATACTGGCTGGGCTTCTCTCTGTGAATATGGGGAGAAAATAGGTCCCAGATTTCTTACGTTAAGTGCTCTGGGATTTAACATCCTTTTCTTACAGTGTTTACCTGTTCTGTGACCATGTATGTAGCTTTCCATGAAGAGAGGCTTTCAGAGCCAGAGCTGCCTCCAGCTTTTCCACTCCAGTTGTTTCATCCTTATGTTTCTGAATTCCAGAATTCCTCAGAAACTCTTGGGCCAGGATCACATTTCACAGATACTGGGCCAAATCCCTGAAACTACTTAGACATTCCACATGCAAAATACTCCACTAGTGAACTCGGGGAGGTATTTGCTTGATTCAAGAAAGGAGAATTTTGCTCAGTGTTTTCAAGACTCAACTGATGTCAGTCACAGCATGAGTTAAAGGAATTGGCAGCTTAAAGCTGTCCATGCTTTTTCATTTTTGCTTTCCATGTCCTGTTTTTACAATAAACATAAAGTGTTAGGGTAAGCATCCTTCTGTCCTTACCTTAACCAAGAGCCGCTCAGTGCAATAGAAATAAGCAACTCGCTTCCAGGCTTCTTATTTTTGAACTGCAGTGTGCTTTCCCCAGGAATGGTGAAATCCTACATATGGGTTTTAATTAACTTCAACAGGTATTTAATGGAGATTTAATAAGACAGTTATTGTATGTTAATTAAATGTCAACTGATTGCTAAGAGGTTTTTGCAGTTATTGAAGTTTACTAATTATCTGATAGATAAATCAATTCTCCATGTGAATAACTCACATCTATGTAAGCAATAAATATGCTGGTAGATAATGTTTATTGTCATATTGAAATGAGAGATGAGTTGTGTTGAGTAAGCTTCTTCCATCTGTCCAGTATAGGCAGGAAGAAACCAGCTTGCTCCTTTAATCCTTGACAGTGATCTTTGCTGATTGCAGCCAGGTGTTAGTGCAGAAGATCCAGGTCCCAGGACCTGTGAGTGGGTATTAAGGTGCCACAAGTTTTCCCTGAAGCATCTGTAATGAAACCAGACAGGGAGCATGAAAGTAGCTCGCATCTCTCCCCCTAAGGTTTAAAATGAAGATGGGTCCTGGAGGAACTAAGGTATTTCTTCTCCTTTCCATCCAGACTCTGTTGGGGTGTAGATCAGTTGTCCTTTGTATTGCAAATGAGCACTTTAGAACAGGAGTTTTGTTTTCAGAAGCATTTTTGGCACCAAGCGTGTGTTCAGACCCATAGAAATGCGTCGGGACGTTCTGTGTGTTACCAAGTATTAATCAGTACTCTATGTATTAATGAAGAAAGTAACTGCAATCAGCTCTAATTTATGCCACTTAAATACAGCCCTCAGACTCTTGGTCAGTAGCCAGGACACTTGCAGGTGCTGAAAGCATGGATGATGCTATTTGTTTGGGAAACATGTTCTTACTGCTAATAAAATAATGTATAGATCTTTGACGAGCTTCCCCCCGACAGTCCTGCTTAAGTCCTAATTCATTAAACAGAATACACATGCTAGGCAGCTTTTCCAGGTGGATAATGAATCAGACCACCCGAGAGATGCCAGCAATTGCCTTAGAACATAAAGGTTTGGATTTTAAAGTGGAACATTTGCTGTTACTGTGTAACGAACTGTGTAAGGGACTGTAGCACAGAAATGGGTCTGAGAAGTGCCAGGCAACGCAGAGGGGAGTTACTTAGGAATTATATCAAAGCTAACAGTATTTGAAGACTCGTAGCAACAGCTAAAGCAGGTTCTTGTTGCATTTCAATCCCCTAACATACCTTTAGGTACTTCAGGTAAACTGCATGCTTTGTCCATTCTTAAAAATGGATTTGTTTGCCATAGTTTACCGTTAAAAACGCAGCGTAGCAAAATCACTTCTAAGTGCAACAAAAAGATGGAAGCAGGCTCTTGGAGTACCCAGTTGCTTCACCTCCTAAATCTTGCATTCCTCAAAATCAGGGAGAAATTGAAAGTATGTCCTCCTCAGTCAGTGCTATGAAAAGAGCAGACTCATCCTGCCGTAGAAAAGAATGATCATGAAAAGAATTACTACTCCCAGCCAATGCCAGATGAAATAACACCCATGACCTCGGATGTCAAAGGCAAAGGCACTGCTTTATTTGTACAGGAATCTTTCTGGAGCTCAGCTTGGGTGGCAGGCATGCTCTATCCCGCTCTGTTCAGGATTAGTGGATTAGCTCTGCTTCTCTCAGTGTAGGAATTGAGCCCAGCTGCCCTGGGCCCTTTGTCATGGAGACTTTTTATGTCTTTGGTATTCTCCAGTCCTGCCTCTCCCCAAAAGCCATTGTGCTGCTCACTCATAGGAGACAATAGCTTTGAGGTGCACATGGACCCAGAGTCCTGATCAATAATATGGTGCACATGGGTGACACAGTGCTGTCGATGGCTAATCAATAAATTCTTCCTGCTGACTTCTGTGCAGCTGGCATGTTCACTAAATAAATCCAATCCTTCTGAAGATAATTTGGCCCCAGAGCTACATCAATTACCTTTGGTTTATGGCTTGACCAGAGAGAGATTTAAAGCAGAGTTTCAGCTGATTTCATCCTTCTATTATGCACAGTAGCTACAGGAATTGATAAAACATCCTTAAGACATTTGGTGTGGGATAAGCTACAAGATCCTTTCGTCCCACAGCATCCTACCTTGTGCATGGCAAGAAGTGATTACAGTGCAAGGTGGATGTACCTGATACAACTTTAGGCTGTCTAGCTCAGGTACCTACCATGATTTAGTTGCTGTAGTATAAAGCCCAGTCTGGATTGATCTTTCCTGATGGGATTTCAGTGGAGGTTAAATGCCTTAATTCAATGAATACCTTAATGTGTATCACGTAGTAAAGGAAGGATATTGGGGAAGGGGTGGAAGAAGTCTTTGTAATGTGAGCTGCTGAAAAAACTAAATATCACTTAAATATCTGAGCTCCAGTGAGACTGAAGTGGGCTTTTAAATCAATATTCACCATAAGGGGACAGTTCTGCAGTGTCTTATCTTAATAAATTCAGTGCTTTTCAACAGCAGCTGTTTACTGTATTCAATTTCCTTACATTACCTTCCTCCTTAGTTGGGGATGTTTCTTAGTGTAATGCAGTAGCAATTCCCCCTTGTCCAGAAAGAATACTGCCTGTAGGCTGATAGTTGAGGATATGTTGTTATGGTGTTCTCCCGTATTTGAGACATTAGTAAAATTCTCTTCATGATTCGAGCTGTTCAGTGCTGTGCTGCTGGATTTAAAAGGTATTTCAGACTGTTTAGTTGGAGGAGAAAGTGTTTGTAGCCTTGTGTAAGAGAAAAGTAAATCTTTTAGTATGGACTAATGCCTTTGAATATTGAGAGCACAGTTCAAAGCCAGGTTGGACGGGGCTTGGAGCAACCTGTTCTAGTTGAAGATGTCCCTGCCTGTGGCAGGGGGTTGCAACTGGATAAACTTTAAGGTCCCTTCCAACACAAACCAGGGTAGGATTTTATGGAGAATTTACACACACACACACAGAGGTCCATGCACACACATAGACATGTTTATTCAGAAACTCCTGCTTCTGTCCTTGCAGCCTCTGTGTGGAGAAGTTGTATCCCATTACAATCACAGTTATAAGGAACAGTGCAGGATAAATAACTGCATTAGGCTAAGACGCCTGTAAATGCGACAGTGTTTCTGCTAGCAGTCACCACGCAGCACTGGGCACACAATCCATCAGCGCCGTCTTCCCATCTTTTACTGTTTGCTCCAGTGTCGTCTTTATTGTTCACCAGTCAGGCTTTCTGTATGCTGAGCACAAAATAGCTAAATCAGGAACTTGAGGCTAGAGTGAGGGGATGAATTCTAACCTGCCTGTCCAAGCCAGCCCCCAGTGATTGGTGAACCGACTCTTTGATTCTGCTATATCATAGCTTTCTTTCCCTTTGACTAGGCCATTGTCATATTGCTGTTGACCTCTAACCCCACATACACAAACCTGAACTCTGGATTAGGCTTCCCAGGGAATAAACTATGGGCAAAGTTGAACTATGAGCTAGAATGAGGGGAAATGGTTCATGCTACCATAGTAACGTGACCTCGTACTGTCTGCCTGGAACAAAGATGGTTTTCTTGTCCTTTTTTCTGCCCCTGTGAGTGTTTAAGCCCTCCTGCTGTTTCTCCACTTGGGAGGGGGTGAATGCAGTGTAAAAAGAGGTTCCTCTCCCCTGCTTAAAATAAGGCCGTCATGGAGGAAACTGGGAATTGGGTGACTAGAAACAAACCAAACCCCAGCCAACCAACCAAAAACAAAAAAATGCCCACAGCATCCCCAAACCCAGTTTGGGTGCGGAGGTTGAATTTCACACAATCATCCCAGATCCCAGGTATTGCAGATTTTAACTCAGTCATATTTCTTCCTCATCCGGAACTCCTCATGTTGTGTGACATTAATTTAGCTAACTCTGGGAAGCTTTAATGCACATTAGTCTTATGGAGAGAGATGGAGGCTTAAGTGAGAAAACTGGGATGAGAGTTTATTCTGGAATGGGAGAGGAGAACCAAGATCCCTTTCATTTAAACTGGTCTGCTCACATTCACTTCCCTGTTTTCCTGCTGTTTTGGAACACCTGGTACATTCTTCATCATGATAGTTAATATTCTTACACCCCTCTCTTTCACCATGTAGTGATTGTAATCTTCCCAACATAACGGCGTAACATGTTAGAAAGAGGCAGTGCTAAGAAAGGAGAGGAACAGCTTCAAAACCTCATTTGAAGAGTTTTCTATTTGTCTTTTTCCCAAAAGAGTAGCTGGACTCCTTCCCTGCTTTGAGCATGGCCCTCACTTGGCACTTCCCCCACTCCTATCTCATGTTCTTCTGCAATGTTTTGTGTGAAGCAAGGCCTATACCAATGCCATGCTTCCTTCAGTGGTGAGCTGGGTGAAGGGAGGAGCTGTAAAGAGATATGTCTAATTTCACTGAGACTTACTCTGGGGAGCCAGAGAAGATTCCTTTTAGGGACTCTCCCGATGACCTGGTCCATTTTCTGTCTTTGTCTCAGCTTTTGTTCTATCACATTGTCACTTCCCATTCCTCTTTAAAGTGTGTGATAAGACGGAGCATTGAATCCTTCACCATCCTGCAGCAATGGAAAATCTCCTCTGGGGTACTCAGAAGAGCAGCTTCAAATTATCCTCTCATTAGTGATGATACGTCCCTTTTGAACACTGTGCCATTCCACCGTACGGTTTCAGCCTTGAACATTAGGAGATAACTGCCTGCACAACATATGTCATTACTCATTAAGGGACCCTTCCTGGATTATGGCTGAGGTTTAATGTCTTGTTAAAGATGTTTAACACTTAGAGTTTTGTTTTTAATTTAGGAAGCAGCATGATCAAAGTGTGCCCTGAGAATTTCACTCTGATTTTGTGAAATTTGCAGGTTGGCCTGTTCGGAGGAGGTGATCCTTAAATTGAATTGCAGCCCTCCAAGGCGTGTTTGGATGTCAAGCACTGCCATGATCTGACATGTTAATGGCTTTGAGAAAACAATGTGTTTCAGAGGTAATTGCTGAAGCACTGAGTTCCCAGCAATATTTTATTTAAAAGAAATGCGTTGCTTCTCCACTGCGAAGACTGGGTGAAGACTGGAACAATGCCACTGAGCAACCAAGTGATACAAATCTCTGCTTGCCTTTTAGTGGTCATTAAATTCTTCTAATAGACTGGAGCAGGACCTTTATCCCATCCATTGTTTGGAGCTGAGGATAGCATTAGAATCAGACATGAGGGTGTTGTTGTAACTGGACTTCAGCATTTATTTTATTAAAGCAAGAAATAGTTGAAACTCGGAGCATAAACCTGAAAAGAACTCCCTAAATGAAAACGTCTCCATTTGGCTCTTCCACTGAGGGGCAACCTCACTTTTACAAAGGTGAACTCAAGGAGGAACCAAAAATGGAAACAGTGTTTTCAGGAAGGCTGCAACGTGTTGAAATCACTGTGAAGCCCGCGGAATTCATTAGCAAATAGATTCTTTCGTAAAAAATCACTTTACATGACTTGTTAATGCTTCGTATTAAATGTATTGAAATGCTGATTTGGTTTTATACTTCCCCCCCCAAAGTTTCAGCAATTGGGTAGGAATTCAGTTACCTGCTGTTGCTTTTTGGGAACGTGTCTGTCTTTTCTGGTTCTTTTGAAGTCCGTGCATTCCAAGATGTGATCAATCTGCACTCTAGATGCAAGTGAGGATGGCGGAGCCAGTGCTTCATTTAGCAAGACTTCCTTTTGATCATGTATGTGTGTCGGTACACGAGTATGTATTAAGAAGTTGGAGAATGTAGCTCCCTCTACCTTGATTTAGTGCCATTAAACATGTCATTTGACTTCAGTGATTTCTTAGTAGAGGGACAAGTGCCAAAACCATGTCACCAAGTGTCAGAATTACAGTATTTGTGAGTGTGACTGGGACTGTTCTGCATGGAACCTGGTATCTGAACTAAGGTGGCAAACTCCCATAGTGCCCCTGAGGAGTAATTTCAAGGTCAGTCATTAAAAAGTGAGATGGATTGTTCTAGAAATAGAGACTGGAAGCAAGATTATTGCTGGTCTTTAACGATACATGCAGTAAGGTTGGAGTCTAATCTCAGTGTTGCTCTTAGGAATTCATCTGTCTTTACAGAAAGAATGGTTTGGGAAGCTGTCAGTGAGAGCCTGTGTGTGGCATTGGAAAGGAGGTTCGCTGGGTTAAGCGCAAACCTTAGATCTTGCAGTCTAAGGGAAAGAAAATGAGGATTTGGGAGTCGGTAGGGAAAGTGTGGGATAATAGCAGCAAGGGTGGCCCAGCGTGAGAAAGGGGAGGATCAAAGGAGGAAGGAAGGACTTGTCCCCTCAGAGTGCTCTAAGCCCAGGACTGGGGGTTGTTGCCATCATACACATGACCTCTGCAAACCAAGCGAAACATACCTTATTAGACCCTAAGCAATTTACTCTTCTGCAACATGGAGCTACATTCTGCTTTTTCCTCACTCCTTAAACATGAGTATCACCTCTTGTGCCCTCCAGTGCACATTTGTGCCAATTAATGCCACTGCCACAGGACACTAAACTATAAATGCAAAGAGTTTTAGTAGGAGCTCACATTAAGCAGTATCTGGTAAGTCCTAGAGAATCTGCCTTGCCAACAGTTGGGATTTGACAACTTAACTCTATGTATTTCCTCTGGTCAGCAAAAGTTGTTTTGTTACAATGCTCTTTTTATCCTCGTTGTTTCTTAATGCGATGGAGCAAGAGACTCAAAATTATGATGCTACAAGTAAAACAACAGTAAGAAGTACTGAAGTAGAAGGCAGTGCTTCCCCTGAGTAACTTTCCTGTATTGCTAGCCTTTAATAAGGAAGTAGTTTAGAACTGAGAGAGACAGATCCAGTTCTTGTGCTCTTGTCTGTTTTGGCAGCCATCAGTCCCGGCGCACAGTATTGCAAGGGTAATCAGATTTTTTTGGACCAAAATTGGCTTTAACATTATGCGTTGGATAAGAAAATGAGAAGATTTTCTGGGAATAGGTGTATTTTAAAAATACAACAGATTTAGATACCTTGTTTGCTTTCTGGTTTTTGAACTGCCCATATTTACCCCCATTGATTTTCGTTGTTTTCATGTGTGCATGTAAGAAACTTTATCTTTTAAGGAACATTACTTCGTGTAATAATCTGGTCCCAGTATTTATGCTTAAACAAGGCACAGGACATCAGAAATTGTGTGATAAAACCTGGTGCAGCTACTGCTGAAACTCACCTGTATGTGAAGTCAGCATCGATCTCTCACTTTGGTGCAAAGCAAATCTGACATCTCTGCTTTGTTTGATACTTGCATTGGCTTCCACCAATTTCAAATTTGATTTCAAGGCCTGTCTTTGCATTTCCTGACCGGCTGGGATCAGGTTATTTCCTCTCATTAGCTTTGGGCCAGACGTTCTGTGCTCTCAGCAGCTCTCTGCACAGCATATTTTAAAAGCCTCTTTTTTTCTGTTGTTCCCTCTGAATGACACACCTGCAAAGTGCTGCTTCTGGTGCAGTTTGACTGCTTAAGAGGCAAAGCTGCTGCTTGATTCCCATCCTGACCTGTCATCTGACAGCCACAGAATGATTAAGCGCAGCAAACCGAGTTCTTGCCTTCTCTCAGTCTAACTTCTTTTATTATCTCTTTTCTTTGAGCTGCCTAAGGAAGGAAGAGTGAAGAGATCTCTTGTAGCTTCAGCTGGACAGGGTGCTGGGACATCAAGTCCGGGTCATGCTTTGCCTAGAAAGGTTGGAGCAGCTGATCCTTGAGGTCCCTTCCAACCTGGGATTCCCTGATTCTGTGATGTGTCTGCCCTCTTGTCTCTGGGAGAGGAGTGAGCACAAGGTTTCAGGATTTATTGCTTTGTAGGTGATAAACCCTTCTAAATCTCCTGTCTGTGAAGCTGTGTCTGAATTTTATGGAGACTGTTGTGTCTGTGCTGGTACTTTTCTGGAGGGTGGATAAACTTTGTAAGATTCCCTTTATTCTTTGAGTGCCCCAAGTTCACTTTAGAAGCCTGCACTAGTTATTTGGGGTGCAGGAAATCACAAGTCCAATCCGTGCCATGGGAACGCAAAGGAGCTTAAGATTCTCAGTTTTGAGCGTGTTTGGGATGAACACTTGCAAAAGGGTTAAACCAGCAGCACCGAAACAATTCATTGCAAGTTCTTCAAAGCAAATCAGATTTTTTAATTATATCAAATTAAGGTTATTAAAAGTTAAGTTCTGAACTGCGAGCATTTTCCAATGAAAGGTGCTGCAACATCATTATTTCTCCCCAAAATGCACTTACTGTACATTTCTCAAAGCCATCAGCCTTGATTGAAAGCTAATGAAAAAGCTGTCCTGCGTCAGTTTATTCCTTGTATCCATTAAGAATAATTACGGCTGAACAATTTTTGATGCCTGTAACCTTAGCAAGTGTTGCTAATGGCATTATAAATTGCTCCTTGTCCAATGACTACAGGCTGAAGCTTAATTCAAAAGCGCTCTGTCAACAGGGCTGATTTGTGTGGTTAATGAGTGCGTTTAAAACAACAGCCTCGGCTCATGCATCCTAATGCTGATAAAAGGATGTGGTTCAATAAAGAGGCTTGTCCGTAATAATTAGCAGCAACAAATGCTCTGGATTAGACCGATCGCAGCATTAAGGACTCTGCTCTCAGGCCCTCACAGAAAGAAAAGTTTCAGGCTCGAAGTTTGCTGAGCTTGGGTTTAACTTTTAAGGAACGCTTTTCCAGCAGCCAGTGCTGCAGGTAACTAGGCAGGAATCTTTAATACACGCTGTGTCACTGGAGGCACTGAGCAGCCCAAGGCCTTGTGGCCAAAGTTAGCTTGTTCTGGTAACAGTGTTATTCCAAAATGGGACAAATCTGCTTTCCACCGTGTTTGGACTATTTTAATGTTCATGGGCATGATAGTATTTGTATGGCGTTCCCACATATTTCCTGTTCTGCAGTTTGCTTTTGCCTCTGAGATACGTGAAATCAGTGTTGGATTTCAAAACACATAGGGTCAGCCAGGTTGGAAAAGACCTTCATGATCATCAGGTCCAAGCTACCCCAAAAGAGGGACTTTTGACAGGGTCTTGTAGGGGCAGGACAAGGGGAATGGCTTTGAGCTGCCAGAGGGAAGATTGGGATGAGCTCTTAGGCAGAAGCTCTTCCCTGTGAGGGTGCTGAGGCGCTGGCACAGGGTGCCCAGAGAAGCTGTGGCTGCCCCATCCCTGGCGGTGTTCAAGGCCAGGTTGGACACAGGGGCTTGGAGCAAGCTGCTCTAGTGGAAGGTGTCCCTGCCCGTGGCAGGGGTTGGAGCTGGAGGAGCTTTAAGGTCCCTTCCAACACAAACCAGCCTGGGATTCTATAGTCAGACAAACTCCCATAGGTCTTCTGAAGGGCTCTCCTTGAGACCTGTGAGCAATACAGAGAGGAGAGATGTGGCTGGATTTGGACAAAGACTGATTTAAATACTGTTCATGTCAGGCAGATGGTTTGGTTTGTTTGTTTTGGGATTTGTTTTAGTATTATAAGATAGAAGAGCCGCATTCTTTTAAAGATGTGACTGAAAACGCTGCAAGGAATGCCTGGAATATTCTGGTACAGGGAAGGGGCAAGAAAGTCTGGATTTAGCACTGTGGAAGCGCGAGTGGTGATGTGAAGTGCTTCACAGGAGTGGTCCTGGCTGCTGCCTGAGGAGAGGTGACAAGGACAGGTCAGGAGGGTGAGCAGAGGCTGCTCTCTGGGTGAGCTGGTGCACAGCACTGCAGTCAATGAGCTTTCAAAACACCATTCTTGGCTCCTGCTCATCATTTCTTTTTTTTTGCCTTTTTGTTTTTTCTTCCCTTGGCAAACGCGTCAACTGACTCAAGGGAACTTTGAGAAGAACAGTTTTATGCCTGTAAAGTCATTTTGGCATGATTAACTGAGCATGGCGGGTAGTAACCCATCCATTTAGCCCTCTCTTCTCCACGTTAACACTTTGGAGTGGCATGCTGTGGCTAATACCGAACAAATTGCTGGAATGGGCAGTTAAACGCTGAGGTCAGAGGTTAAATGAACATGGTTGTTTATGAGGACACAGCCCGAATCCATTTGCATTTTAATATTCTTTCTGTGAGACGAAAACCCATTTTGAGGACAGCTTGTTTGGAAATCCCATTAACAGGTTATTTATGGGACTCATGACTGCATGACCCTTAGCCTTGTTTTGTTAAACATGAACTAGACATGAATCAGATGGGCGGCTGGGCTGCTGCTATTGTTTTCCATAGCATTAAATGTCATTGAATTCAATTATTCTGAATCTGACACTTTCTAAGTTATTACCCTCATAATGCTCAATTTTCCTTTTTCTTTTGTCAACCTTGTTATTTCTATCTGCTTTCAAAAGCTGAGACACTCTAAAAAGGCCATTTCCTCTCTTATCACTGATCTAGGTGAGACTGGAGAGCTTCTCTACACAGCTCTTAAATAAATAATTGCGAAGACACAGTTTGAAGAAATTAGAAGATTCCGGCTACTCTCATGGTGCATTTTGAGGAATACAGAAAGCAAGAAATTCTCTCAGGGTAGTAGAATTCAATGTGTAAAGGTCAGGGACTAAATGCTTGGAAAAGGAGGGCTTTTAACCCTTTTTGGCAGGAGTGTAAACCGGTGAGTGATAAATCGGACTAAGATGATGATGTAGCTGTCAATCAAAATGTGAAAAAAAAACCTCCTCCATCACTGCAAATAACAACTTTTATAAAACAAATTTGGTTTTTATGCCTTTTACCACAAATCTTTAATTGAAAGGTGACAGTGTAGAGGGTGACAGACTGGAGCAGAAATGAGTGATAATACATTGACTCTTCTAATACGAGAGGTGGGTGGTTGAGAGCATCATTGTCTTTGCTAAAGGCTGTGGTAAGTCCTAGTAATCGCTATTTCCTACCTTACATATTCTTGTCTTGGCATTTGATCTCTTGCTGATCCAGTATTTATGGTACTAATCGCATATTCAGAGGACTTCCAGCTTTTTGAAGGCAAAAATCCCACCTACAGAGCACATCAGCTCACAGCACATAACTTCGCTTCGGGTAGCTTTTGACCAAAAAGAGCTTCTGTGGCGCATCTAACCCAGGAGTGAGGTATGGGCTATGCAGATTCATGAAGGTTAAGAACAGGAAGAATTGCTGTGACCATTCAGTGCAGTTCTTAGGTACAAGCCACAGGATTTCCCTTGTTTAGTGTAGGTTTGAACTATAACATTCAGCTGGAGGGGAAGAATGCAAAACCAAATCTTCTAAGCCTGTGTCAGGTATTACAGGTGGAATTTTTACTGTATCATATTTTCTATTTTTAATTGTTACTACACAGCAGGATGTTTTGCTATAAAAGGCATAAGTAACATTAGATCTCTAGAGACACTGGTCAGTATCACATTCCTTGCTGCAGCTTCATAGGCTGGTTTACAAGGCAGGAGCAAGCCCTCATGTGAGATCCCGTCCATTCTTAGGACTCCTATACCTTGAAAAATAGAGCAGCTTCTTAAATCATGTATATATGTGTGTATATATATATATATACACACATATATATATACACACATGTAAGCATATATATATATTTACAGTGAGGACTGTCTTCTTTTTCTGAATCCTGCTTGTAACAAGAATAGCTGATATCCTCTAAGAATGGTTTGCTGTCGTGTGTGCAGACTGCATGTACAAGTATGGTATTATAATGCATGTAATTATCATATGCACTCATTCTGCACATATTTGCATTCTTCTCTCTCTTTCCTTTCCTCTGTTCCCTTTCTTGCTTTTCCAAGTTTAAAATAGATTTCCAGTATGAATTGGCCATCAATGGAATTCTTTAGTGGTTAATTTATTCTTAATAGAAACTGGTGGTTTTTTTTTCCTAAGGAAAAAGGAACAATACATCTTTAGAATAAGTTTGTAAGTGTCATGATTTTTCTACTAATTTATACTACATAGTCCCCTTTTTAAATGTTAAATTACCTCATTGTATCTCTGAATATCATATATACTTGGGCCTGAAATTAAGCTTGCTGTATAGTTGTCAAAATGACCACAATTTACTCTATGAAATGTCCTGATTGCATGTGTAATTCAAAGCAATCCTAATCTCTGTATAAACCAGTACAGCCTGCTTAGGGGCAGAGTTTATGTATGCTGATTGGGCCTTCAGTTTAGCTGATAGTGAATACACCTGCATGTTGAAAAAGATGCATTACAGATTTTCAAACTCCTAAATGCTAAAGAGAAAGGAGAAAGAAAGAAGAGACAAAAAGCTGTTCCATTACAGTAAAGGTTTCAAGAAAGGCTCAGGTTTTCATATATGTGTTTGTTCCCAGCTCTGTTGAAAGCTGCCTCAGTATTACCCCTGAAGTGAATATATTCATGTACCAGAAATTGTATTACAAATACGATGCCTGGTGCTAATTCCTGGTTTGTCCCATTTCTTACTGAAGTGTGTGATTTCAACAATAAAGATGAATCCTACTAGGAAAACCCTTCCTTGAAGGTAGCCCCATCCTGAAACTTTAATATTGTTCCCCTTTCGAAGGAATATTTTCTCTTCAGGTATTTTAGAAGCAGTTGGCTGTCGAGGAAAGTTGCTGTGAGTCTTCTGCAATGCTGTGTAAATCTGTGATGCTTTCTGGAGGACTCCATCCTTTCCTAAACGCTTGATGGGGTGAATTCTTTCACGTGTGGTCTTTGTTAACCTGTTATATGGCATAGAGACATTCAACTATTTAATATTCTATATGTAATACTTAAGGCAGATGTAGTACAGCACAGGTAGCTGTAAATAAAATACTTTTCAATTGTGAAAGCAGTTTCCTGAAGGCACATAGGAGCAGGCGCCACAATGGAACAGCTTATGCAAATGCAGCCAGATGCCCTAATGGGAGGCCCTGTATGTTTTGCTACAAAGAATGTGTAAATTAAGGAAAGTTCCTACATAAACTGCATTTCTTGGTTAGTTGTAGATTATTTTAATGCTCTGCATTCTGCCATTGTAGGTGAAAATTACTGTTCTCCATTTAGTGTCAATCCTGGTTACTTTGAAAATGAAAAAAATACAGCACAGTGGATAATTTACTCAGAATTTAGGCTTTCCTCCTGTCTGCATCACACCTGTGCACAGAGCGTGCTTTACTCACGCTCAGACATAAATAACGTTCTCTCTTGAAGATGTTTTTCTCCTATTTTTAATCAACCTTGAGAATGAGCCATCAGGTTTGACCTGTAAAGTTTAGCTGTGACTTAAATTCCTGTCTGTCATAAGATTATTGCTGTGTTTTACTGCATAAGCACAAAATAGTTGCAAGCAAGGGTTTCTTGCTCCTGGAAATGATCCGTTGATTTCCACAGATGCCTCTGTGTGGATGGCAGTTTGGTTTTCATTAAGAAGGGATCCATCTCAAAGTTCCATTTCTCTGATGTTCATGAAAAACAAACATTAGGAAGAAGCAAAGGCACAACATTACCCAATCGCATGAGGAAAAAAGCAGTCCTTGTGGAAACTCTAGGTATCATTCTAGTCATTGAGGCTTCACCCTGAAGTGATGCTTGGAACCAAGGCTGAGCTGCTCAATCAGTATTACTGCTTCAGAAGCCTGTACAAGTCCAGAAGCACTTTTCTGCATGGGGACATAGCTAGGTTTGGAATCATTCTGCATCTTTTCCTCACATTTATTGTCACTGGAAAGTATGATTTATGGTGTTTCCACACCGATCATCCTGAAAAGTTTCTTCAGTTACAGCTTCCAAAGAACAGTTTCAAACAGGGCTGTGCCCCATGAGCACATTACTATATATGACATCAAAGGAGCTAATAGCAAAGTCTGACTGGACACAGCCCGGAGGAGCCTACTGTAGTTATCCCTGCTTTGTCTGTACATGTTCTCAAGGCTCCCGAGACCTGCCTGGGCACCCAGCTGTGGAATCATAGACTCCCAGGCAGATTGGGGTTGGAAGGGACCTTAAAGTACATCCAGTTCCAACTCCCTGCCACAGGCAGGGCCACCTTCCACTAGGGCAGGTTGCGCCAAGCCCCATCCAACCTGGCCTTGAACAGGGACGGGGCAGCCACAGCTTCAAAACAGTCAAGACGGACTGTATTTTCCTGTTTGTATCACTGTGAGGAATCCCTCCTGTGTGCAGCTGTCTGACTGATAGGCAGTGTCACCGTCTCTGCAAAAGGCAGCCTTTAGAGATTACAGCTGCCAAAAAAAGCACATTATTCAAGATAGCGCCAAAATAATCGATGCAGATTGAGCTCGGGAACCCCTCAGCCCCTGAACCCTGTGCTGGTTATATCTGAAGAGTCCTACGCAGATCTGCTGCAGTTGTAGTTCTGTTCTAGGGAGAGCTGGCTCTTCAGCTGCTATTCAAAGAAGAACCTAAGGAAGCATTTTAAAGGATATTGGCAGCTTTGCTGCTCATTTTAATGTACTGATTTTTCCACCTTGTAGGCACTGCGTGAAAACCTACATGTAACTATTGAGAAACAGAGAATGTTTCCAAATGAAGCATTTAAGCCCATGAGTTTCTATGCATCCTTTTAGATCCTCTGACTCTTACTCTCATATGGCTCTAAGGTATTAATATCCTTTTCCTAATGTTTGGACATAAAAAATGACCATAAATACATGTTTTGACTAAACAGCAATAATAATAATAATTTTCTCAGCATTGATAACCATTTTGATATATTGTTATGGAAGAAGTGTGTTATTTTACTTCATAAAGCCTGCTTAAGATATGTTGTATTGGTTTTGAGTGTGGTTCATTTGACATAACAAATGACCGTCTGAACAGAAGCTGGAATGCAACCAGTGTTTTCCTTGCTTTTTTCATTACTTGTTGGGAATTTTACATTTCTTCCTCAAGCTTCCCAAAGTTCACAGCAAATGATCCTGGTTTCCTGAGTGTCAGTCATATGCTGAGAGCTGCTGGTTAAATATATGTGCTTAATAAGAGTAAATGAATTCTGACGTTTTACTCCTGCATAAAAATGTTCATCATGTTGGTGAAAATACGCAAGCACGTTCTATTTAACAGTGAAAAGGAACGGTACGTATCACCCTGCAGGAGCTGAGGAATCTATTTTCATTATAACAAACATTGATTTTGCATTAAAAAGTCTCATTATTTGAGATAATGACTGTTGGCTTTCTTAGTTATTCTTCTGGTTCCTAAATCATTAAAACTATAACAGTTAAAGAGCAAATAGGCAAAAGACTCCAAACTGTATTAAAAGCTCCTCTCATTTTGGCTTTAATTAAGGGTGCGATCATCTTTAAGGGAGATACATTCCATCCAAAAATGATCTTGTTTATTTTGAGCTCATTTGAATGGCACCTGTATTTTTGCCTGTAGAAACATCCCTGAGCCTGGATGTATTGATTTTTGGATTAACATTAGGAGAATTAATACGTGGGCTCCTGGGGGCCTCATTCATCAGTGCACTACTCCAGGTTCCCAGCAGTGTAATTCCGGCTGCACTGAATCAGGGAAGCACACCCCTGTGAGTAAATGTAAGACAAATCTCTGTAGCACGTGTATGTGTGAAGATGTGTATTATAGATGCTCTATCCTTCCAATAACTCTCATTCTGGACCTGTCTTGTTTTGCTTTTTGTACATAGAGAGCTATATGGAATCATTCCGAGGTGGGGGTTATTTTTTTTCAGGGACCTGAAGGGCTCATCTGTCCCCTCTTGTGCTGTCCCCTTCCCCCACTGCTTTCCTCCGAGCTGGGGCTGTGTGGGCATTAATGTATTCTGGAGAACGTTAGGGGCTAGCTGAATGTACCTTCCCACCACCAGCACTATGAATTATTGACGGGAGGGATGCTCCCTAGTGTATACTTTTCCAAGGTTATACTCTCTGATATTAGATATTTATTCGGCATAAGGTAGGGATAAGAACCTCATTGCCACATTATGTCTGACACAATCAAGTTTTGGGGAATTTCAACAACATTAGAAGATTTGTATAATGTATTCTTTTAGAGGCAGAGGCTCAGCTTTAAACAAAGCATAATCCCCACTGCATATCATTTCCAACCTAATGCAAGGAGAGGAAGCGGGACCATAATGCTATCTGCATCATTTCTCTTTTGTGTTCAGTTCCAAGGACTATTCACCTAATGAAAAAAAAAAAAAGTAAGAAAATAATGAAATAGATTCCCATGAAAGTGGCATAAAATTGAGCTATTACATCGAGATATAGGATAAAGTATTTGGAAATAATTAAATAGTTGATACCCACTATCTTTTCCGGTGCTCGAATGCTGCAATTTGAGTAGTTTTGATGCTACCCTTATTATTAATTTCTTGCAATATTGTTTATTTTTCTATTTCTGCTATCTGTAACCCAAAGCTCTTGTGAGCACTTCATTCATTGTGTCACCCAGTCTCCCCTTTGTTAGCCAAAGCCTCTAGGGTTTGTATCCTGGGCACTGGACCTTTTGTACTCCTCATGCTGTACTCTGAGACAATAGGGGACAAAAATAAATCTTCTGTGACAAGTTTACTTAAAGGGACACTATCACATTAAATCAGCACAGAAATACACCCACAGGTAATACTTCTCTTGAAATTTTGGGGGGGGGGGGGGGGAAGGTTTTTTTTCTTGGTGCTGTTAGTTAACACCCGCATCTGCTTGGGATGCCGTAAGTGGGAAAATCGCATCATTTTCCCACTTCAGGCTGTTCTTTACACAGCACTTTTCCAAAGCCAGGAAAACAAGTCAGTCCTTTTACGGTTGATTTTTAGTGAGCATTCAGGGGCTGAACATTCTGTGCAGCCCCAGTGGGAAACTGGGATGCAAATACCATAAAGGAGCATTTGGACTCAAACCAGACAGCTCTATTTCTGGGGAATTGTTTATGGGAAGAGGCCAGAAAAGCATATTTGCTAATGCTGGGTGTTGTAAGTTAAAGAACATAAACCTAAACATTTTAATGAGATGAACCTAGGAGAAATTCTATTAAAATATGAAGTCCTCAGATCTGTCTGGTTCTTCCTTTCCTTTTCATTTTATGCAACTTTGTAAATTCACTCAATGTAATTATCTTTGGTGAATAATTTAGTGGATTTTAGTGTGATAATAGAACTCGAGTGGTTTTATAGTCATCTTCACGTCTTATTAAATTGTGTTGTTTATCAGTAATTCCAGTTACTTGTTTATGAAATCCTTAGTAAGGAGAGCACGATCTCATGATAAAGATTGAAGAAAACAGTAGTTATGTATTTAGAAACCATGCTGATAGAGACAACAGTGCTTAATTTGTTAGCTAACTATTTAAACTCTCTTAGTAAATGAGGTTTTGGTAATGTTTGCATAGCTACACACACACACTGCCACATGTTGGCATACATACGTGCATTAATTGCACGCACCCTTTTCAGTCAGCACTCGAATGCCAGGGAAATCCTCTGGAATCACAGGAGAAGCTTTGCCAGGCCTTTGTAGTGCCAAATCAATCTGTGTGGTAGTCATCATCATCACCATCACGTAAAGAAATCTGTTCTGGGCTGCAGTTCCCAGCTTCCAGCAGCTCTTGCCTGTCTCAGTAGCTAACAGGGGATTTCTCTGTGGCTGTTACTGTGCTTTCAGCTTTTCTGTGACTCTGTCTCTATATTAATTAATGACACTGAGGGTTTTGTTTGGGGACAGGCTTCTTTGTTGGGTTGTTTTGTAATCCTGGTTTGTTTGGCTGAAAAGAAACCCTCAGCACTGGGACGAGGGCTCGGGAGCTAATTGGATGTTAGTGAATGGAGGAGGATAAATACCTGACTAGGGCTAAAAAAATGCTTGCTATTTGAAGTCCACTTTCTCTGGTGATTCGGGGCTGGTTTTCTGTAGGTTTTGCCTCGGGTGTAGTCTAAGGTATGGTAAAGTAGTTAAATTAAAATACATATTGCCCACATGAAACTTGCTGTGTGTCTGACTCCCTCAGCTGAGGAACACACAGCTTTAAAGTATCTAGCAAAACAACTAATACCACCAAAACAGAATGGGGAGGTGAGTCCTTCCTGTGGTTCTGCAGTAGCTTTAGTAGCATGTCTTTATTATTATTATTGCTCTTTAATCCAGGTGGCATTAATGTGTTTAAACTTTATTGAGGCATTCTAGAGGCATTCATCGGCTCTGAGGATTTTCTGTGACATATAAAGCCTTTTGATGTGGCGTCCAGCAGAGTTTGAGAAAGGCATGGAGAAGATGATGAAAGCCTAAGCCACAAACCAGGTAACTATTTAACTCCTGTTCTACTTGCACTAATAATAAATCTGGTTATTTTAGCAAAGGTCTCTGAGCTCTGCATGAAGGAAGCTCAAGGACTGTGCCACTGCCGCACATCTCATCCTCACAGCAGCCCTCCTTGCCAAGCAGAAGTCATTCAAACTGTAATTGAGTTGTGGCTGGGAGAAGGTACTTGCCTCTTGAATATGAACATCCATAGTTAGCAGGAGCACATACTTTAACAACCCCTTGCAGAACAGCAGTAACACTATGCACATAGTGGTTGCCTTTCTCATTTCAATGAGTATTTATAAAGCCTTTCTGAGAGGCTTTTGAGCCTAAATATTGACTCTATGTATATGTTCCACAGTGTGGTGTTCTAGGGCCTCTTGGCCTGAACATAGTGCATTGCAACTCCACTAATGTGTACTGATGTGTATGTATAGTGATGAGAATATTGCATGTGCTTGCAGTTACTCACCAGAAGATCTCTGAACACTTCCCAGGCCTAGGAAAACTCTGTCTTTCTTCACACCTAGAGGAAACAGTAGTAAAAAGGACACCTGAGATTCCATAGTGGGGTAATGGCAGAAACATGATCTGACACCACAATGTCCCTTTTTAGTTGGTGGATAATGGGCTTATGTTGTTCTAGTAGCCTTTGCCCACCTCATTCTTCATGCCATGCCTGCAGAAAGGGGTTCTTTTGCAGCTCTTTGGCCTATTCCAAATCAAGAAGCCAGCCTCAAGCAACCTTTCAATTTAACTTTTCCTCTAGCCCTGTTACTGTTCAGGCTATGTGACGTGTCATTTGCTTTTCACCAGTACTACGCATGCTGATTGTTGAGGTTAGATGTTTGAATCACCATTTGAAACCAATAAGTGTGCCACCAGGCAACTTCCTTACTATTAGACCAGCAGCAGCTTGCAAAGACAAAAGAGAATATGAGAAAATATTAGTTAATAATAATATGAGAAAAATACTAATTAAACGATTGGAATCTTCTTCCTTCCTCCCAGGCTGCTCCAACAAAAAGATACACATAAATTATTTGTAAAGGGCATGTTAAAAGGAAGTATGGGTGGAAGCAGAGGGCACTGAGTGATGTCCCTCTCAAATGTAATGTCCATCATTGCCTTCATGGTCATCTTGTGGGCAGTTCAGTGAAGGGGATGGATACTGTGGGAGAACACAAAAGAATGGAAAGACAACTCTGTTGAAATCAGTGGGAGGGATAAAGTGAGTGTTGCAGTTGTGAGTAACTGTCACCCTCACTGTTGAAATAGGCTTCAGTTAGCACACCACCAGTCATGAGCTATAGAAGCTATCAACAGGTAGCCCCCTGTGCCTGCTTGGCTCCGTAATCAAAGGCGCTTTCACATCTAAGTTACTTCAGTGTAACCTATAGAAAGGAGACACAACTCCAACAGGCAGAAATATTTGTGTTGCTGAGGGGAAGGAGGCATTTTATTTGTTTCACTTCCAGGAAAATACCAAAGAAAGTAAAAAAACGCCCCAAGAACTACTGAAACAGTTCTGACTATTGCAGTAATGGGAACCCGTGTGAAAGAGAAAGAGAGGCTCCAGGCACCAGGAAACACCTGGGAAAAGTAGCCCAAGGACTGGGGTGGCTGCAGCTGAGTACGGTCATGTTCCCAAGCTGAAGGCAGGAATTCATAAATCACCTCCCAAGCTCTCAGCAGTCAGCAGCTGATGATATTTTTTTCTGGGCCTGGGGAAAAGAAGCTCTTTAGTTGAAGAGAAAACGTGGGACAGGAACGGGGATGGCTTTCCTGAGCTTACAGGAGGTGGGAGTTGTGTCTGTGGAGTGCTGTCCCACACGTGCATCCCTCTGTTCAGGAGTTACTGTGGCTGCTTTCCCTCTTTGCCTTACGCTGGTGTGAACGCTTTGTCTTCCCTTCTCACCTTTCCTTTTGTGTCTGGGACTGTTCCTATCACCACTGCTATTTGACTCTCAGACTGACCAGTGGGATCCAAGGTTTGACCAAGACTGACCAGTTTTTGTAGTGTTTCAGGCTCCAGTTAGGAGGGAGAGTAGAATTTCTCTCCATCTTGAGGGTGGGAGGAGGAATGGGGTGGAAGCCACCTATTAAAGCTTACAGGAAATAGAAGTGCAAAGGGAAATGGGTATGAACTAAGCATGAGCATCTACACTCCTGAGTAAATACGAGTGCACTGCAGCCCACTCATGGTACTTTCACATTCTCATACATATGTTTGTGGTTTATAGTACAATAACCAATAGCAGGTTTGTAAGTCACTTATTTTGAAACACATTGATATGGGGTGAGCTGTATAAGGTAGGCCAGCAGCAGGAAAGGACTCGGAGCACGTTTCTGTTCCTGTGTCAATGAAGGGTGCACCCGCACTGGGCATTCAGAGCAAGTGTGCTCTTAAATGTGTATTTTCTACATCTGTCATTTTCTGTCACAACACAAAGGTTTCATTTGAGTGTAACTTTGCTGGAGAATATTCAGCAGGAAGCTGTTCTCCATGGAAACCTGTTTTGGAGGGCTGGGAGGGAGGTGGCGGGGGGGGAGCTATATCGAATAATTTGGATTTATTGTGTCTTCTTTTGCAGTTTGTAACTGATGTCTTGTTTCTGGCGAGCGTCATGTTTGTCCTACGTGCGGTTTGAAGGAATTAGGCTGAGCTCTAATTTACACTTGTTTAACTACAGATGCATCCCCACTGCTATTTGTTTATCTCACATTTATTACACTCTTCCAAATTCAAGTTAAGTACTCAGGGGCTTTTTCTAGTAACACTAATGGAGGAGAATAGATGCATTATATGTGAATAATGTATTATGATGATACAATTTGGGTCTCTTAGCTCTAACCGAGACCAGTCCTGCCTTACATTATTTATAATTTACACACACCTTCCTGAACAGTTTTATGTAAATATTTAATACAGAAAGTGAGTTAACTCTTTCGTTTGGGAGGTTTCCAGTCAAAAACCAGGAGATAATATTAGGAGAGCACGCAAACACCTCACCCAAAGCAGGCATCTGGCCAGTCTTGTTTATTTACACAAATTAAGAGAGCAACATGACAGATTATAGTGGGAAAATGTATGCTGGCATAGCACCAAATCCTTTTTACTTTTCTCCTTTCCAACTCCTCTTATTAAATTGAATGGATGTTGACTGCAGACGGTGTCTTTGTGGACGCTTGGCTGGTAGAATTTGCAGCAGGGTGATTTTGTTCCTTACTACTTTCAGACGTAATTTTGTCTTTGGGTGTTTTGCTCATTTTGTACCCTTGGAGCAGAGCAGCAGGGGTACCCCCAGACTAATCAGCACAAGCCCTTTCTTGCAGCCTCTGCAGTGGCTGAATTTCCCCACAAACCCAATTAGTCCTTTCCTGATGATCTGGATTGCTCCTTTCTTCTTCTCCTCCCTGACCACAGGTGCATGCAGGATGACACTGATATTCCACCACCCCATTTATAATGTTAAGTCTTTTAACGTATCAGCTGGTGGACCCTTCTCTTCGTAGAATCATGGAGAAGTTGTGTGTTGCTCTGTCTCTTTTTATTAAAGTATCGTCATCCCCTGAAAGTCAACAGCAAGGTAAGTATCAAACTATTTTTCCCCACTATCAGAGGGCTCTGTCGAGTTTTAAGAGCTCAGCTTGTCACCTTGAATGCAGTTTGCATTACTCTCGTATTTTGCTGCTGATGCAGCACCTGAAACCTTTATGAACTTCATATGTTTTAGATTAGTTTTGCTCCTACTCTTTTCAGCTGCTTTGTGATGCACGATTACCCAAAATCGGACTCTCAAATGATGAAGACAAAGCGCCCTGTTGACATCCTCAGGCATAAACACTGGCATTAAGAAACAGGAGAATGGGGAGGAGTGTGGGTTTTGCAATATTATGGATTTTGGTGCACAGGACTGTTGAAATGCTATAGCTGCCTTGAGGATTCAGCTCATTTCACATCCAGAAGAAAAAAAAGATAGCAAGACAGAAGTTAGGTGGGATAGACAGAAGTTGATGGATTATTTAACAGCATGACAACTTTGCTACGTGTTGGAATGGAGCACATGATCTCTTTTAACGTCCTTGCATTGATTCAGCATCTCCAGATGGGGTTTGCTAGGTAAGCTAGGCTAGGTCATGCTTTGCCTAGGGAGGTTGGACCAGTGGAAGTGGCCATAGAAAGTTGTACTCACACTCCTTGGACAAGAGGGAGAACAACATTAACTTCCAGAATGAGCTTAGTGAAAGAAAAGCACAGAGATTTGAACACCTCAGGTAGCTTACGGGTAAGACACAATATACTAAAATGGTTTCTTTGTTCTGTTGGTAATTCATGCTACCCAAAATAAGGTACTCCTGCCTTACAGAGAGGGGTCTTTGGTTGGGGTCATGTGTGTAGGAAGAAGTCAAATAGAAGTATAGTTTTGCAGCAGACCTTCAGCAGCATTGGTTCCCCTGCTTCCCCTCTGTGCAGTCCCAAAGCACCCCACTTCCCTTCCCTTAGCACTAGAAAGTTCTATCCTCCGAGCAGGTAAGGCCATAGCAGGAATATGAGCAATCCCTGGCGCTCCTCAGTGTCCTTCCCTGGGGGAGGGAGGTAAGGAACAACTTCTTCTAATAGATTTAAGGCAACTAATTTATTTATGCAACTCTGACCACTTCTGTTTGAGCATGACAAGTACGTTTTCAGGTGGGTGCAAACACACGTGTGACAGGGTAGTCTCAGACTACTTGATCGGTACTGTCTCTTTTCTAGTGCCTCCTGTGCTTTAGTGAGAGACGTTGGCTCTTTTCTGAGTTGCTGCTTTTGTTGTGTAAAAAAAAAAAAATTAAAAAGCCATTTTCCTGTGATTTTTTTTCTAAGGAAAAATTAGCTCCAGGTCTTTTGAAAAAGATCATCTTATAATTTGAGTCCATGTACCTACAAATTCCCAGCAGGCTCCGAGCCAAGGAAACACACAGATGAAATAAACATATAAAGAGCCGTCTACATTTTGAAATCTAAGAATTGAGTTATATACCCTTTTGACAGCTTCCTGAATCACTGCCCATATCTAAGATGAGTAAATAGGTATCTGGCCCTTTAACTGGCTTCCATTTCACATAATTAAAGACTCCCAGAATTAAATGGCCTCTATGGAAAGTGGCTTTCAGTGGACTAAATGCCTGAAGCAATCTCCTTGCCTGAGCACAGAAGTGACACTGGCTTACGGATCAATATCATCTCTGTTATTAATATCAAAAGCGCATTACTTTGTTTTTGCCTGGCTGCGCTCCAAGCCTTGGGCCCAGCTCACATCCAGCCATTTGCCCGGACCATAATTTACTTTGGTGAGTTTTTAAGGTATTGTTTTGTCAGGGCCAATCACCATGGAGTTATAAATGATGCTCGGGACCTGCACTCCCTGCTCGTGGCACATGTGGGGAAATGAATTCTTAAAAGTTCCACGTCAATTACTCCTGTCCTTGAGTTATGCAAAGGGACAAAAGAGCAGAGCCTTAAAGACATGAGTGATATCAAACAGATGAGGTAACGACAAACAGAAACAGCAGCTTGGGACCAAATCAGACATTACACTATCTTTAATTGATGCATTGAATTAAACAATGCTAAAGCTAAATAAATATTGACCACTTAGCAAAAGAACCATTGATTTTTATGATGGACAACATTTACATCACGTACTGCTCTGCTCTACAGGTTTTAGGCTGCTAGATTGTCGGCTCTGGCACAGATACTCTGTCGGACAACTTGTGCTAATGCTGGGTCCCTTTCTGGAGTTATTGAGGGAAATGTTACCAGTTTCCTTTGCTTTTGGTTTCCAAGGACTTATAGGTTTAGTTTTGAAGGGTTAAATCCTGCCAGGTCTTTCTTCTCCAGTACCAGCTGCATTAGTGAACAGGTACTGTATCTTGCACAGGTAGAGTTTGGCAGCGAGTTATTTGGCTATGGATTGCTGACCTGGCTGAGGGCACTAGCTGTGTCTGTTCATCAGACACCCGCCTCCTCCTTTCTTAGTGAATGAAGAAGTGCAGATGCTCAATTCCTGTTGAGTGACCAAAAGGGTCCCTGCATTGCAGTGGGCACTCCGCAATGGCAACAGCTTCCCTCATACAGTAAATTGCCATAAGCTGGAAGGGACTGATCCTGTGGGGCATCCTCAAAAGGGGTGACCTTTCCAAATACCCCCTGTAGCTGCTTTGCTGAAGCTGACATGTTAACATTCACTCTATTAGTCTTGATTTAATTACTTAAACATGCCATATCTTAATGATACGCTACTTATCTACCCTAGAAACAAATTCCAACACCAAAATAATTTGCCTACAGAGCAGGAGTTTACATCTCTGTGGCTGTTAATGGTAAAGCTGCACACCTAAACTGTATTTTCTTTAAAAATAGCTATTTTGTAGTTCTTTAACATGAAATGTGCTGCTGAATGTGAAATTTAACTAAATGCCACTCATTAACGTTTTATATTCTCACAGAAGGGGAAAGTGTGAGGCCTCTTCCTGACAACGGAAGGATTTCATTGAGAAGGACAAGTATATATGCTCAGTGATGGCAGCTTCGGTTACACACAGCTCCCGTGGCTGCAGGGACCGCCAAGACACCAGTTAATAGGTTATTGTTTCAATTAGTCCATGATTACTGCTGCTAATCTCTAATTCCTCATTGTTGTGGCTCCTTTTGACTTCACTCCAGTTATTAAGAAGCATTTGGATTTTATTACAATTGACAGGAACTCCAGCCTTCTCCATAGATGAAACAGCGCCTGTTGCAAAGGAAATTCAGGAGTAATGAAAAGAGCCTTTTGAGTTTGTTTTTAGGGATTTTTCAAATTGCATCAGAAACACAATGTAGAATTCAATTAAGCTGGAAAATTATAGTGCTCAGGGGGAAGAGACTGGATTTTCTAGAGATAAATCAAAACGTCTTTAATTACTTTTCAGTTATAAACACAAGTCTGGCTTGGTAAAATGAAGAAAATCAACTAACACAAGATAAAGGACAGGCAGGTAGGTGAGGCATCCCTGGGCTCTGTTCCACACCTGTCGACTTAGAGATCTGTGCACTGCACTAGTTTGGAAATCTCAGTGGTTCAGTTCTGATGAGCACATGGCACTGCTGATGCTTATCAGAATATAAGCTGCGAACTGTATGGAGAGCAGCTGGAAGGACATGGTCACCTATGTCCAATCTCGTATCTACAATTGGCTCAATTTGCAAATGGGAGTAAATCTTCTAAAGCAATAGATAGTAAATAAGCATTTTCCAGATGGCCATTTGCACATTTTCCATGGCAAGCATTTACACTGACTCAGTTTCAGTTGTTGTCTTTCTTTAACGCATGGTTTGTAGCTTTAATTGCTCCTTAATCAAAACTCTCCAGGTCTCTGTCTAAGCTAGTTGAAAGGTCAGGGTGAATTTGTCTCACACTGGGGAAGGAACTGACCTCCCTGCAGAATCAAGAGCTTAAACTGGAAGCAATACGAAGGGCTTCTTAGCTTGGGTACTTACATCTTTAAACATCGAATTATGCCACTTTGTTACCTGTTGTTATACTGGGTTGATGATTCACACCAAACTGTATGTGCAAATGAATAGCCCAAGTATTACTTCTTACCTGATGACATGTCTTCTGATGCTTTTGAAGATATAGCAGTTGCCCTCTTAGGAAGCTTGCAGTTCCCCTGCAAAGAGAACCTGACATCACATTATAGATTTAACATCCAGAGAAGCACTTCATCTGTTACTTCAAAATGATGGGCAATTGAGTTTAAGCTGATGATGCAAACCTTCCTTTCCTGTGCTGCCTGTAATGTGGGTAAGGACACCAACACAGGGCAGAATTAGAGGATGCTGCTATTAGGAGGACAGAGTTAAACTCTCTACAAGGCTAAAGGACTCTACTTTATGGATGTGCAGGTCACTGGCTTGTGTCTGTCAGACAGATTCCCTTTGCTGGGAATGGGTCACCTAAAACACGTCCCATTAGTGTTAATGTGGCAGTTCATTGTCCTTGCAGCATGTGGGCTCTTCAGTGCTGGGCTGGCAGCAGAGGAGTTTACATCTGTGTTTAAGGAGAGGGGGACACCTTGTCTTCAGAGTAAGTGCTGAAGCTCACTGCGTAGTTCACAGTCTGGTTAGGAGGAACATGCCCTGCTTCGCATTTGAACAGTAGGGTGTTGTGAAATGAGTGGTTTAAGGTCACTCGAAGAATCATCATCAGAGGTATTAGCAGGAGTAGTTTTAATATGAGTTATAAAGGCACAACTAAACACAATTTGATGGCAAGGTTCACTCTATTATTTTATTACATGGATGGAGCTTACAAAGGAAAATCAAGGTAAAATCAAGCTAAAACCAATCGATATAGAGACTGAAGACAGAAAGGGTAAGGGAGACCCTCCTGTTGAGTTAGGAGGCTCAGAATACACCCCCTTGCTTTCTAAACTGATGGAGTCTGGGTGCAACTAGTCTTAGGCTTGGTTAATGGCTTGTATCTAATTGAATGTATAAAAGGAAAATCGAAGTAGAATTAAGCTGAAAGGATTTATATAGAGACCAAAGACCCTAAGTGTAAGGGCCATGAGGTTCAGAGTGGACTCTCTTGCTTTCTAAACTCCTGGCAGAGCTTAGGTGCAGCTGAGTCTATTCTTAGTGCCACACTTGGTGACCAATGCGTATGTAAAGGGTTACAAGTGCACCAGTTCTTCACAGAGAGGATTTTTACATGGTTTCAGTTAGCAGCAGTTTGTGGGTTTAAGGTGGCTCTTAGCTGGAAGGGGATGCACCACCACACAGAGTAGGGAATAGTGAGGAGCGTCTGTTCCCCTTCCCCCTTTCCCCATACGGAGACGCCCCCAGTTACAAACATGGCAATTTAAAAACATGTAAAAACCATAAACGGGGCAGGAGCTGTGTACAGCTTCAGCAGAATGCTAAATTGCTGCATCCCTCTGGACTCTAAATGACAATAAACCTTCCACCTCTCATAAATTAAGCAGGCTTTCAAAAAAAATGATATCTACAACTGCAACTTTTTATGGATGTTGGGTAACTTTAATCATTTTGCAAAACGCGATTCCTGGTCATAAATTTTCTCCCAAGTACAGATTTAAGGAGAGCTAAAGCACTGCAGTGGGTTGATAGGTAAGTTTTAATCTGACAGTGCCAAAAAGTCTATTAGATTTATCCTGAGGCAGTGGCTGCCCGGTAATTACAACAGGGCAGAGTTAAGAGAGCCTTTGAATAGCAGGAAGGTGACTTAAGGGTGTGCCAGGGCTTCAGGAGATGAACTTGGAATGCTCCTTACCTGGTTTTAGTAAGTGATTCTTGAACCCACCTACTTCTTAAGAACAGCTGCAGTGAAAGGCAGCCCTGTCAGGGGATAGCTCTTACCTTCCAGTATACGCTCTGGGAACCAACATCTTACAACCATTCAAGAGAAGTAATATAATCCTCCTTTCTTCCTTCTGTTTTTAATACAAAGATGACATTCCTGCAGCCATACGGCTGTGATTTTCTACCATGCAGCAGTACTTTCTTTGTTCCTCCAGTACTGGTCATTCAGGGATCTCAAAACACTTCACAGATTCAATTTTGTCAGTTGTTAGTTTAATTATTCCTGTTACATGGCTGGACTGAGACACACAGGGCTTTGCACATCAGTGCAGCAAGCTCAGGAATGAAATCTGGATTTTCTGTCTCTTTTTTCCTATGTGCAAACCCTCGACTAATGGCCCACTCCTAATGTGGAATATATCCATGCTTATTACACCTAATGGAAGATGGAATAATGAACTGCCAGAACAGTGCTTTGTGTTCAGTGCAGAAAATCGTGGCACTTGGGGTCAGACCATGGGGAAGAGGTGAGGGAGAAGCAAACCCAAAGCTTCCTGATATGAGCTGTCTTGAGAGGCTTAGAAGTTCTTTGTATTGAAAACATCCAACAGATAAACTACATCCAGCCATGTTTTATCTCTTCTTGGACACTGAGCAGCCATACTTCCATTAACAACAGGTATTTAACTTCTTATTAAAGCAAACAGGATGCAAAGAGGTGAGTGAAGTCCTTCCTGAAGTGCACTGAGAACTGCAGGCTTTTTAATGTGCCTCCAAGTCCTCATGTGCAGGACTAGGGCACGAATACACGGCTGTCAGATGCCAAGAGCTGGAGCAGTGTTGCTGAACTGCCCTGGACAACTCGTGCCAAATCAATTGGAAATGGCACTCGTGATGAATTTCCTTGTTGGAAACCTGATTGCATTTATTACTGCTCAGCCTCTGCAACTGGAGGATGAAGAAATCAGTATTTCAGGACACGAAATGATTTCTCTCAGGAACTGGTTTTGGTTTTCTGTTTGTTTGGGGTTGGTTTTGCAAGAGCCAAGTATTCAATGGTATCACAGGCTGTAGATTAACCATGCCTCCTTACTCTAGCTACTGGGTCTGTCTTGTATACTTGAGTAAATAAATTTAACCCGAACTGAAAGGCAGCAGACCGTTTATTTAAGGAGAAAAGCCTGAGTAGTCGATATTACAGATGAGAAATGCAAATGAACTAACATAGCTATTGAACATTGACTTTTCCCATTTATAAAATCTTACTTTCTGCATTCCAGACCTAAAAAAAAACCCAAGCCAAACAACTATTAGCTCATTGTGGCTTTTTTTCCAGAGCACTTAGGAACGTTTTCCTATTGCCTTTTCATAGTAGGGGGTTAATAGCACCACTGAATCCGATTCATTGTCAGTATTGCAAACTCACCCGGGGAGAGGAGTCTCTCAGTAAGACTACATGCAGAGGGAGGTTCACAGAGCTTTCTCCAGCATCACTTCTATATTTAGACTCAAGAGTTCTTTTGTTTAGTTTATCACTGTGTGGGTACAGATCATGTTAATGCCAAGTTACATGTGCATATGGGTAGGATAGCATACACTCACCACTGGCTTTGCGTTCAGCTCCAGAGGCAAAAGCACAGATCTGAACGCTTACAGGAAAGGAAATCCTAAAGTCACCTGGGGGAGACAATGTTTGCAGTTCTATACAGTATCATTTGGCTCAGGAGCAGTTCTACCTTCAAGTGATAATTTGAGGTGACGTTTCCAATGCTGTGGAAGAAAAATCGCTTTCCTGGGTAGAAAAACGGGGAGCGAATGCTTTTAAAAGATATATATAAATGTGTCATATCAGCATTAGTCAAATGAAGTGAATGCTTCCAATATTTTTTAAAGCTTTCTCATATGAATCAACCATTTCTGAAGTTGTAGTATATCAAGTAAGAATATTAGAGGTATAAACTGTCCAATGGCCGTTCTGATGTCTTAGTACTCTATGCACTAGGGTAGCATCTTTAGGATAAAGTTAACCTTGGTGAAATGTATCAGGGTTCACTACCGTATCTTCAAGTGGCTGATAAAAGGCCTTGCCCCCCCCAGATATGAATATTTAAATGACTGTTAATTATTTGTAGTGTATTTTTATCAGCACTGACTTACAGCATGGTCAAGTCGCAGAGAAAGCTCGTTGTGCTTCGAGGTTGAGCGTGCGTCTCGAACAACATGAGTGCTGCTGAATGGAAGATAAGGTCCAGGGTTTTATCCTGTGGTGGTTGCTGTGAGAGTCTGTCTGGAAGAAGTCCTTGTTGACTGAGCTATTTTGGAAAGAGTTTTTAATACCTGGTGCAAGTTAAACTGAAAGTGACTGTTTCTGATGGAAACGTCTTGTGAAGTGCAGCGTCTCAGCGCATGGCTGGGGACAGTTAAAGAAAGCATAACATCTGTGTCGTGCCATTGAAGTGCCGAGTGGTGGCTCTTAACCTGGGATGCTCTTCCACAACCTCAGGTTTTTCATGAAATTTAACCTGTGTTCTCCTGGTTTCATTTCATCTCTTTGTGCGTGGTGTGCAAATGCGTTTCTCCCTCCTTGCTAATCAGATATAGTCTGTATTTGCCCCTTTTCTTGCAAGCTCTTTAACCCCTTCCTGACCAAGCTAAGAGTGCTGGTCAGCATTTCCCATCGGTTTTTGCAGTTCTTCTTTCAGCTGCTTCTTGGTTTTCTGTGGATCCTCTCTGAATTCCCTTTAGGTTGTTGTCAGTTCTGCGCTGAATATTGGCAATACAGACAATATAAATACCTGGATAGACAGGTATATTGCTAAGGCAACATATTACCCACAGCCTAATGCAGTATTCCATATGAGCTAACAAGAAATCCCTATAAGGCTGGATTTAAATCTCTCTGGTCTGTAACACAAGGTGATGCCTCTGCATATGTTGACAAGATTTCATTAGCCTTTCCTGTAGCCCTATCTTCTTGCAAACCCATATCTAATCTTCAGTTTGCTGTCTCTGCGAGATCTCTTTCAGCACTGCAGCTTCTTTGGATCTCCTCTGTCTCTCACTGAGTGTCTGCATTGTGGATTATTTTCCCTGGAGGTATTAGTGTATATTTTTCCATATATGAAGATAATAAATGGAAGAAGCAGAGATGAAAAGAAAAACCATTACTTGAGAGCAGAAATAGAAAGAGATGCAAAGAAAAGACTGAAAGGGAGATAAGGGAAGAAAAATCAAGGAAGAAGAATATGGAAAAATGAAAAAGGAGTTAAATAATCAGAATACATTAATTAATCAAAGTGCAGATCATGTGGACTAGAATAGCAAAGCAGCAATGCAGAGAGCTAAAAGGAGACAGGGATAAGGATAATGAAGGATAAGTTGAAATGTAGTATGTGTTTTCAAAATAATGCATTTGAAAGTGCTATTTGACTTGTTAGACCTGACTTTTAGCAAGGCTGTCACATGCTGGGCACTGGAAAGCTCATGACAAGGGGTTATGAGAAACATCAAATTTTTCCCTTAACAAAAGCAGTGATTTTTATGATGATCATGGTTTTGTTTGCAGTTCAGACCTCCCTCATTTCTACAGCAGTGACTGGGGGGTTTATCCCTGTATCACAGCTATGAAAATGAGATTTAGAAAGGGTAAGTGAGCTGGCAAAGATTATAGGAGAAGTCATTGCAAAGAAACACACATTTCTAAGTGCCAGGGTCAGACCACTGTGCACAAGCTTCTGCAGTGCTCTGGTTAGGTCGATTCTCACACTTTCTCACCATGTTATGGATGCTCTTTTGTCATAGGGGTTAACTATGATTTGTTGACCTCTTCTTTCACCATCTTGTTTCAGATGCTTGGTCATGCAGTGCCCACATCATCCCAAGTCATGGCCAAAATTAAAGGTAGTTGCTAGAGAACTGTTTGATTCGCTTTTCTTCCCCTGGTGTGCCATTGTAAGCTCTTGGCGTGCAAATCGGCCTCCATCCAGAGATGGGGGTCACAGACCACTACTAGGAAAGCACTGGCCTCAGTGCTGTTATTAGGGGGAAAAGCAGCCTGGAGCAAGCCCTAACCAGTTCCTAGAAAAGACTGTGAGTTAGGGAGGGGAATTACACTATCAGCAAATGAGGGTGGCTGGGGGGGGGAAGTGCAGGGAAGGACTTAGTTCAGTAACCAAGTTGCCTGCATTCAAAGAGCTAATGTACCAGATATTACTGCTCAAGGCATTCTCACTATTGCCAGGGGCTTAATATGATTTGCATAGCATGTATGGGTATTCCTAGGGGAGAATGACAGAGATCATTAAATGAAAACAAATAATAAATAAGCTCCTTACAGCCCCCACAGGTACATAAATATGACTGTACGTGGGGCACACAGGCGAAGACAAATGGCTCAGTGTATATAGGGTGAGGAATCCATAAAGCAGAGAGGCTGCGTTTTCCCCTCTCTGGCCACAGACAATGCATTTGCTCACTGCTGAGAAGGGTCAAGTGACTGTCACAGGCTTTGCACTGAAGAGATGTAACCTGTGTCACAGCTGCCAGCCATGCTGGCTTGAAAAGGTCAGCTCCCCAGACACAGGTGGGAATGTCACAAGTTAACTACCTGGGGATCTCTGTAGTGCATTGGGAACAGCAGCTGAGCATCATCTAACCCCACCGCACCATCCACTTGTCATGGGGCTGTGGGAAAGGGGTGTGAGAACAAGCAGGCTTGTGTCTGTGCTGGAGCTGCATGGGTTTTCTTCATTAGGTTTTTAGGATCCCAGTCAGCAATGCTGTGTTGCATAGGAGGATCAAGGATACTTGGAGATTTCATGGCTGTGGGTGTTGTGACTGTTTGCTTATTCCACATTTTGGGCTTCTGTCCTTTGAATCAGACTAAAGCTTAGGAAATTCTGTAACTGTGACCCTTCCTGTGACTCAGATCACAAAGATTTTCTGTCACGTTGGTCAGGGCTAGATTTGAAATTATGTCTTAGAAGTGAAAGCCACAGTGAATGAATCAAACAGATTAAGCTGAATTATTGGCTCTGGTCGTGTAGTACGCTGTTTCCTACCAGAGATCACAAATAGATGTAAAAGCTGATTTGTCGTATCCCATCAAGCAGTTAAGTATTCCTTTAGTTATAAACATTATAAACCAGCACCCAGTTTCAGGCTGTTATATTACACAGCAGGTCGTTCTGTACCTCTCAGGAATTCAAGCCAGCTCTGTATCAGAATGATGTACGTTCACCGCTGTCTTTATTGTTTAGTTACATAAATATCTAAAAAACAATGTTCAAAGAGAACGTTTTTGTTGCTTTCCAAAGAGAAAGGATAAAGTTTATTCCTACTGACTTTCAGTAACTGAATTGGATGGGAAACGGAGGGAAATCTGCAATGTCAGATAAAGTCTGAAAGATACTAAGCTTACTGATTACAAAATGTAATTGTGACACCCAGTATGAAGAGAGATCAGAGAGCATCTTTTCAGTGCACAGCGTTATGACATGGCACCTCTTGGGGGTCTGTTTTATTGCAGTCTGTCTGTTCCATATGAGTGAGTCATTCATGCAATAGTTTTAAAAGTAGCTTCACACTGACTTCTACAGCCCTTAGTAGTATTAATTTCTGCTTTTGATATAGCTGAACCTGCAACAGATTGCAATGCAGTGAGGAAAAGAGGCTCCTCAGAACCACGGTGTTCAAGTAAGTGGTGGTCAGCTGGCTCAGCTTAGACCCTGGTGCATCTGTAATGCCAAAGATGCCCTACAGGTAGTTTTGTGTTGGGGAGGGAATGTTTTTGGTTCTAAAGTGCTGCAAATCTGACATCTACAAAAAATGGACATTTAAGAAAGAACAAAAATGATCAGAGGGCTGGAGCAGCTCTGCTCTGGAGCCAGGCTGAGAGAGCTGGCCTGGTTCAGCCTGGAGAAGAGAAGGCTCCTTAAAGGGAGACCTTAGAGCAGCTTCAGTGCCTAAAGGGGCTACAAGAACCCTGGAGAAGGGCTTTTGATAGGGGCAGGTAGTGACAGGACAAGGGGGAATGGCTTTAAACTAGAAGAGGGTAGATTCAGAGTAGAAGCAAGGATAATAGTTTTAGAAGTATCACATATTTTCTAAAAAGGCTTGAAATAAAGCTGGAATCTGCTAAAAGACAGGTGGAAGGCACAATATTGACCAAGTTGAGGCTTGTTCCTCTGTAATGACATTGAAGAACTCTCTGACATGTTTTGATTTCTTTCATATTTCTGATTCTTTATGGAGGCTCGAAGGGTTGAGGCCATTCAAAGAGTTGAGGGAAGCTGTGAATGAAAGTTCATCGGAGCAGAGGACGCCCTGCAGATGTGAGCCAAGCATTAAGTGCAGTTGTCTGCAGAGCTTAATTGCCCCTGCAACTTTTTTTGCCTGTCTTCTCATTTTCCCTAGGTTGGCATTTTTGTGGCTGAATACCACTGGGAGTTAAGGACTTGCTGTGACTCTCGCTCTTACTTAGAGGAGTTTTGCCTGCAGCAGTCACATAGTTGAAAAATACAGATCCATGTGACTGCTAAGAGACCACTGAGAAGCCAAGTAAGGAGGACTCATGGCCATTTTGCAATTCCACCTCATTAGACATGTTTTGGGGCTTATGATTGTGCTGTGAGGATAAATAAGTATAAATATTATATTTGCCTCCAGGTTATCTTTAAAAATGTATTTCTCTGTCTCCCTCCCCCTCTTTCTTTCTTTATTTCCCCCCCTCTTTTTTTTTCCCTTCCCTCCCTTCCAATTTCCAGTGTAGTCTGTCAGCTCCTGGTAGGTGAGTTATCAACTCTGTGGTCTCACAGTATGGTGGCCCAGCATAAGGTATTACATTATAAAGGGTTGCCTTGTGCTGCCAATTACCCGAGGTTCTGGAAAGCAAAATGTGCAGCAGTGTGATTAACTCCGTGTGCAAGTTGCAGCTCACATCACCCCAAAACTGCTGTGAGAAAAAGCATTGCAAAAAGTATTGGACTTGTAGCCAATGCTGCCTTTTCTAGTGAGAAGAAAGTGGCAATGGCTGTCTTTGATCATTTGAACAACTCTTGTGAATTGCCTTTGAAAGAGAGGGGAGCAAGACACCGTGGAAAACTTGGGTAAATACATACCTAAACTGATACTGTTGCCCAGATGTTGGTCTTTCTTAAACACACCAAGGGCGAGTTCTCTTTGTTGAACACGCTGATGCAGTTCACTCCCTGCTGCAGACCTGGGTATCTCCCAACAGAGTCCATGGAATTGTGCCAGTTCACACCAAAGGATTTTCTCTTTTTCCTCAAGTTGTAATCCACGTGTTCTCAAAAATGAGTGGACCAATTCCTGCAGGAGAAGAATTGAACCAGGGTGGGCAGCATCTAGGGGCCGCAGTGTTTCTGTGGTTACTGCAGTCTGTCTTGTGTGTATGTTATTAGTCTCTGTTATTCAAATTCACTGTAGTTAACACAGGTTTGGTGTAGTGTAAATGTTACCACAGTCGGCTTCAGTGATTCCTGTTTCTTTTCCTACCCATCTGGGAGTTTGGAAGTCATTTGACTGCCTTGCTTCAATTTAGCTTCATCTAAAATGGCATTTTAAATGATGATCTACCTTTCAGTATCCAGCCCTCTTAATGACTCCATCATGAATGGTGCTGTAGGAATTCACAGACCCTCAGTGTAACAGATGCTGTCTGTGTATGGGAAAGCCTGATATTAGTGAGTTGGTCTTTTGAGGCAGCCACTACGTGATGCAATAAGAACAGCTCCTTTAAAGCAGAAAGCAGCACCAGGGTTTGTATAACTTACATGCTTATTTTGGCTCACTGGTGTTTCTAGGAGGTGATGCCAGGAAATGCTGTTGCCTTTTCATATTCAAAAGAACGTTTAGCGTCTGGGGCTCATGTAGTTCTAGAATTTGGGGCTGAATTACCACGAGGTGGCAGTGTGCAAGGCCCAAAGTACATCTTGGTTATACCGCTTCCCTGAGACTTCCTTCTCAGACCAGGTAACATTTGGAGTAGATGATCGTTGTAGTCCCTTTCCAACTGGAGCTATTCTGCATTTTCCAGTAAATATAGTTGTTAAAAGTTCATGCATAGATCTTGAAGGATTTCTGGTTTTACAAAGGACACGTTATGCTGTTGTGCACTGATAGTCAGTACATGCTCAAGTCAATACATGAAGCAAGTCTGCACGCTGCTTGTGAGAAGACTGTGGTCCTTTACTTAAGGAACAGAAAAGGGCTTTAGAAACAGTGACCATACTGTTCTCCATTTCTTCTTATACTAACCCTCCACAAAGTACACGTAACCCTTCACAGAGTAAAACACAGTGCAGAGAGTTTCTGCTGTCTTAAATGGAGTAGGGCATTCCCCTGTGCATGTGTGTGAACACACATATTGAACGAACAGACACAAGGCATCCAGCAGTAAGAAACTGTGCTCGTGTTTGTTTCTAAACCATTTCCACTGGGACCATTAAAAAAGCATTTAGTAATATTTGGGAAAGCCATATGCCTCTCCAGGAGGGACAGTCAGTGGGTACCAGGAGCCATGAGCACCAAATGATGACCAGCTTTGCCAGTAAGAGGTACTTTTAATTTTCCTCTCTTCATAAGTGTTTATCCCTTTGAATAGTTGTACAATGTCAGTAGGAAAAGTTCCATCAAAAGCAGTGGCTTAATCTCCATGTAACCCTCCTGGACAGTGTGAATACATAAATGCTCTCCGAGGTTAATCAAAACCCAGTATGCTGGGAAGACATTACTGTTGCTGCAGAACTTGTATGAAATGATTCTTTATGGCAAGAATTCGGAGTCTGCATGCTCAGTCAGTAGAGCTCTAACAGTGAATAGAGCTGAAAAGAATCCTGCAGTTCCTCATGAGCAGATCCTATCCAGAAGGCTTCACATGTCTCTTTTTTCAGTAGTGTACAAAAGCTTTATACATGATGTCCACAGAAAAGACACTGGATATAACCCCTGGCAAGGAATAAGTTACTTTCAGTAGCAGTGCTCTTTAGCTAGAAGCCATATACAGATGAGGTTCATGCTTGGTCCTGTGGGAGGAGTATAATCATATTCTATCCCTGGTCAAACTAGGCCTTGGTCTTCTAATCACAGAAAGCTTCCTCACAGTTGTGGCAATGCTTTTGACTCGGTGAGGGACCCTCAAGGTGAATAAAACTGAGATGCAGCTCGTAGCATGTCCGCAGTGAGCTTTCACAAGTGGTCTGAGCTTTAACTGTAGGATCCTTTGGTTGGTTGGGTTGGGGTTTTTTCCTGTTTGTTTGTGTTCAAGGTCTAGTTTCAGGTTTTAAAGCCTCTAAAAACATTAGTGTCTTGTTAGGTCCTCATAGTGAAATAGGTGATGTCAGGCTGTTCGGATAATGCAAGTGACAGTGTTTTGGGGAGCTCTGTGGCATTGTGCTCTAATACATTTGCATTTATCATCTCCTGTTACTTCGAATGATTGTCTCTAGGAAGTCAGAGAACCTGCCCTCGGAGCTTATTTGACTGAATCTAAGTCTTGCAAAAGCATCTCTTTGGCTATTTGTGGATGGTGGCTCTTCAAGTCGTGCTGTTGAAGAGACAAAACCTCATGTAAGCATCTGAGCGTTGCCTTATTTGTAAAAAGCTTTTCATGGTAGAAACAAGTAGTGAAGGATACTAAAAGTTTCAGTGAAATGTATTAAACTACCAGTGGCTGATTCCGCACCCTTCCCATTCCTGAGAAACAAATGACGTGTTCCAAACTTCACATCTTCTCCCTGCTGCAGGTAAAGGCACAAACTGGTTTCTTTTCCTTTCCTGCACAAGGAGAATTCTGCAAACAATTAAAATTGCAAATTGTTTGCTCAAGATCACATTTATTCAAAGGGTGCCTGCTCTTTGGGGACGGGAAGAAGTTGGGTTTGAGATGCAGTTTGAACAAGGTAAGCATTTTTTCCGATTATTCCCAGCATAATTTACCAACGGGGATACAGTGCATTTGTTAGTTCCTTTAAAAAAAAACTAATCAATGACCTGAAACATTCCCTGCAGACCTATAATATTTATTTCAATGTTCTGTCAATAAATATAACAAGGTTAGTTTTCTATCAGATTACTTGGAAGAATCATTTGAGGGAAGTTCTATTTGGTAAGCTCAATTGCAAGAAGCAATCAATAGGAAAAAGTCCTCTTGTTGGTACTGGAAGAAACGTGGAGCTCTCAGGAGTCGGAGCAGATCAAGTATTTATGTCTCTGCCCTAGCATCCGAAGGCCGGTTTGCTTCCAAATGCCAAAGGAGGGCAAGTCTGAGACAGTGTTTGAAGGACTAGTGTAGCATGCTGAATACTGCTGTGCTAAGAGGAAATCCCTGTTGACTCCTTTTGTTCATCAACCAGCCCATCATTCCCCTGCGTTTCAGAGCATGTGTAAAATCTTGACGTAGCACTTCTCAATTTCTGTGGTCCTCTCCAAAACAGTTTTATTGAGTAATGCAAAACTCATCCTGCGCTTTCACCATGTATTTGTAACACTGGAGAGGAGAGCCAGGCTTTCTGCCCTGCTCAGTGATCTTTCCTTGACATTACCAACTCCTGTTGAATGTGCCAGAGGCAACATTCTCTTCGAGTGCTGTGCTGCAAGCTTGCTTCTACTGATAGAAGGAGGAGACAGTGTGGAGGTATGACAGCACAATACACATATGAAAGGGCTCTCATGACTCCATTTGGCCCACAAATGGGGAGATTTGGCAGCTGGCTTGCAGGACTGGAGACAGTAAAGCCAGAATGGAAAGAAACACAAAATGGTTTAAAGTGAAAATGAGAAACAAAGCTGGGAGGATTCTACATCCAATCATCCTACTGTAACGTACTCGAATTCTAAATCCCATGTTTCTATTAAATGCATTTTCAGCTCAAATAGTTTGGGGGACAAAGAAAGATCCATGTAACATAATTTCCCATATAAAGATGACCTCTCCATTACTATCACTGATACCTGTGTGTTCTACAGTACCTGTGGTAAGTTTTTGTTACAGGCATAACTACAAGCTGCATGTTTCCAGCCTTTCTCTGTTATGTTTTACAGTCCAGCTTTTGCTGGGAGCCTGCCTTCTGTACAGCTTGTTTTTACAGCACTCTGAGGACAAGGGGTAACGGGTTAAAACTTAACCAGGGGAAGTTTAGATTGGATATAAGGAGGAAATTCTTTCCTGTGAGGGTGGTGAGGCACTGGAATGGGTTGCCCAGGGAGGTTGTGAATGCTCCATCCCTGGCGGTGTTCAAGGCCAGGTTGGACGGAGCCTTGGGTGAGATGGTTTAGTGTGAGGTGTCCGTGCCCGTGGCAGGGGGGGTGGAACTGGATGATCTTAAGGTCCTTTCCAACCCTAACTATTCTGTGATTCTATGAATACAGGGAAGGTACCTGGCTTCTTGCAAACGGAAGTAGTGGCGTTAAAGCCCCATAGATGTGTGGGAAAAATCCACCAAAACCCCTTTGAATTATGAAATATTTTGTCAACCAGGTTAAGGCAAACGTCCCACATGGAATGATGGTGTCTGAAAACCAGTCATTTCTGCAGTGCAATACTGATGCCATGTGAAAGAACTAAAAAGGGGAAAAAATGACTACTGCTGAGCTAAACGTTTAATTACCTGGTGTCACAGTTCTGGAGTCTCTTGACATGAGTGTGTTTCTGCTTATTTCAGCCTTTCTTCCAGTCATCCCACATGCTTGTTTTAAGCTGATTTCTTGAGTTCTACTGCAAAAATCACTGTGCATGCATTTAAATGTGTGCTGCTGCAGTATTAAAAGCGTTTCTAAAGGAGCTGTGCTCGTACTGAAGTGGTCACCAGCCTGTTCACCTGTGTGCAACAAAGAGCAAACTAAATTCAGTTGGTGTCTTCTTTATGCATGGAAGGAGCATGGAGGAGCCGAATTGACTTGAAGGTTTGCACACTCCTCGTGTTCACTGTAAGTACATACAGCTCCTGGTGCAAAAATCTTCATAACTTTTCAAGGCAAAAAAAAACCCAACCCAAAGAAAACAGAAGTTGTGTTCCCCTCATCAAAGTGAAGCACTTGAAAGCAATTTCTTTGAGGTGGTGTGCATCGGGCATGAGGGAAACACAAATAGAGTCCCCTTCCTTTGTCCGGCTGCATCAGCACAAGGCACTGACATAGCCCACTCTTGTGGGAGCAGTTGGCCAAAATTGCTTTTATAATATATGCTGGAGCAGTGAGTAGGGAGGTGCTAGAAGCAGCCCAAAGGGGCCAGGGGCTGATATAAAGGCTGAATGTAAAATACGTTTCTGTGATTATATATGGTCACTGAAATGGAGCTGAAAAAAAGGAGGGTAGTAAAGATAAACCCAGTGCTCATAGCACCAGTTTTCCCTTCAGAATATAGTCAGAGGTTTTGGAGTGAATCCTCTTGGGATAGTTGCATTAACATTAATGGAGAGTCTGGTCTTGCTAGAGAGCTGTTGGACTTCCAACATTATTGCCTAAAATGCCAGAAAACTTGAGAACTGCACAAATTATGATTAGCTTAGTGATGGGGGTTTCTTTCCCAGATAACTACTGGTATTTAGAAGGAAGAGAGAGAAGGAAGAAAGACTTGGATCCAAAAATACATGGGTTTGGTCACTGCAGAACACTGGTCTAAATGTTTCTCCTGATCTCTTCATAGTCATGAGGCACCACAGTTGCCTGTGGGGTTTTTGAATGCAGGGTTTTTACCCTAAGCTACCCTTCCAGGGCAGCACTGTGATAGGACAGGGAGCAGAGGACATCAGCTAACTTTGGTGTATGGAGGTTGTGAATCTATCTACGGTTCTTACATTTTGTAGCCTTTAGAACCCAGTTTGGAAGTTTATTGAGCCAGGAAAAGCAGATGAGGCTCTCCCAGCCTCAGCTTGGACATCACCTGATGAAGCCTCACATGATAAAGGCTCCGCAGTACTCTTCAAAGCCATGATGGTGGGAGATGGCAGATGGTTCCCCAGCAGTAACTTTCCAAATTGTCCATTAACCGCAAAGCCATCAGGAAAATTGAAGCATGTGACACAATTATACAGGAGAGGACCTGCATCACGTCCCTCATGGGTGAGTCTCATCCCGCAGCACAGCCGTGCTTGTAGCAGGCCACCATTTAGCCTTTTCCTTTTAGTTTGCCATTTAGAGCAGGAAAAGCTCTTTATAATATATGCATGCAAACTAATGATAGACAAGATGCCTTTGCTGTTCTGATCTGATAGTTGGGTTGGTTTGTCCACAAATGGTGATGACTCTCTGGAAGATTTCTTCTCCACTAAGCTAAGAATGTGATCCACAGTGGCAGAAAAAGGAGAAACAGTTTTCATAAGGTCATGATCTTGTGGCCTGCAGAGAACTAAGAGGTCAGAGCCCACACAAGCTGACTTGACTGCACGATTCAGGGAGTCAGTGAAGAGAAACCACAGGGGGAAAAATATCACTCAGCTCTCCATTTTAGGTTAACTTTGTGGTTGACAGGGACCACCAGTGAAATTGTGTAATGGTGAGTATTTAACATTGTTCACCATTATTCCTCTGTAGGCAAAGATTTTGAAATAATTGAGTCTTTTTTTATCAGTGCTGAGTTGTATTTTCTGTGTGCGCAGTTACACGTCCAGGAAGGGAGTGAAAATAGAGCTTAAAAACAGAGAGAAAACTCTCTTGAAAGCCCAGGTCGGCCTTTCATGTGTTAGCATCTTCCAGCACGTTAGAGATTGCAGTGATGATATTTCTGCTTGTGAGTCAAGTCGGAGGATCTTCCTTTATGCCTCCAAGTGTAGTGTGAGTGATGAGGTGACATCAGCTTTGAATATTCTCCTAGTATGTTAATTAAATTGTAACTTTGGTTTAACCGAATACTTAAACTTGAATTTTCTTAGAAGCTGGTATTCCAACGACTGCAGATACATGTAGCAGAAATGTGTTAACTCTGTATTTGCCAATACCATTAAAGATAATAAGAAACAAATCTATGCAGATGTCCTGTGCTACAGCGGATGAGTGATTTTCCACTGTAACAAAAGGTAAAAGCCTATCCATTGAAGTGCAGCTAGAAATTATTTCTAATTGGTATGAAAGAATCCTTAAATCTGGATACTGCTTTTAACAGTTTGGGCTTAAATTACAGTTAATAGTTCCCATAAAAGAGGCTAAAGGAGAAATGCTAACATTTGGAATCCTTGCACACTAAATGCTCTCTAGATTTCTAGTCATAGCATCATCTCTAACGGTTTTACTGTCAAAAATAAGCAGAAAGTTGTCACAGTAAAGAATTTCTTCCTAATATCTAATCTAAACTTACTTTAACAGTCTAACGTTACACTGCAGCAGCTGCCCTCCACCCGTCCCCATGGCTCGGCACCACCCTGGCTGGTAGTGGAACTTACGCCTTCACAGGTCAAAGAGTATCGCCAGTAATAGGTCTCAGAGAGGTTCCCTGTTCCTGGAGCATCATGGGGGTCCCAAAGGCCCCTGCAGAGTGTGTTTCATTGCTTTATTTTCAGGTTGTAGAGCTAACAGAGCCATTATGCATGAAACAAACTGGCAACAAAACAGGCACATGCCTAGGGCAGCAAGCGGTTCGTGGGGGGTTTTAATATCATTCCTCTCTGGAGTGTCTCAGTGATGCATAACGTGACAAAAACCTCATCCTTAGATACCAACGTCTTCCCAGAATAAATTAGCAAGAGCAGAAAATTCCCCTTCCTTAAACTTCCACAAAACGTGGCCACTGTGGCTCATTGGTGGCAGTTTGCAGCATAATGCTTGGCTTGGCCTAGGTCAGAGATGCTGCTCTCTACGTGGGATATGGGAAGTGGGTATGGAGAGATGTCAGACCCAATATTGTTATTCCATGTTTGCCTCTTCCTCTCCTATTTTTGCATTGAATATTAATAAGCAGCATTACCTGGGCTTATCAGCACTTTAATTACAGGTGAGACACTCAGGGTTACTGTTGCTGCTCCCCTGAGGTTTTAGCTGTACTGTCAGGTTGCTCTCCAGATCGTTAAAACCTCATTTTCATTAATGCTTTATTTCAGCACAGCCTACTCCTTCTAGCTTTAAGTTCTGTCTGGTTACCCTAATTCAAAGGATGAATGGCTCGGAGAGGGTCGTAGAATATAGAATCAGTTCTACTTTAGCAAATCCATGGGTTATTGTAATTATCGAATCCTAGAGTCTTCACAGCTCCAACTCATCACTAAGTGCCAGCAGTGATGTTCTGAGGGACTGATTCATGTCTGAAGGGGTGCCTTTTGTATCCCCACTTAGACAAGTGTGCCCCCTGGAAGCTTACTCTTCCTACAAAGATAACTGCAGCCTCAGACACTAGTGTGACCATAGAATTGTAATGTGGGTTGGAAGGGACCTTAAAGCTCCTCTGACTCTGAAAGTCCCTTTATTATGGCTGAAAGTTAAGGTGGGATGCCATGGGGAGGACTGTGCCATGAATGCCTTGTCTTTGACTCTGCACCAGGTCTCTGTGGAGCAGCCAGCCAAGCCGTGCTGCTGTGTTTTCTCCAGTGGCTTTGCCCTGCTGGGGCAGAAGCAGCTCAACCTCTGAGTCTGGGTTAAACCAGCTCCCTCCTGTTAGGCAGCTGGAGAGAAGGTAAAAGCTGCTGCCAGTGTGTCTCTGGCAGAAGACCAGTAGGTCTAGTTTGTTCCTAAGGAGTTACAGAAAGCTGGTATTTGTAATGTTTCATCAGCCCAGCAAAACTCCCTGTGGACAATTGTCCATTTAGTTTGGGGTTTTTTTCCAGAATTCCATGCTAGAAAGTAACCAGTATTGTACATCATGCTCTTGCTGTAAAGCAAACAATCCACGGTGTTGCTCAGCAAGCCTCTAAGAAACCAGTGGTAATCCATTTGCTGTGAGAATACCTTTTTTTAGCCTGAAGGCTCTTTATAGTAGTATTTTAAGTAATTCTAAGTGGAATCCTTTGTATTTGAGAATTCTCTGATTCTCAAGTTCTTTTGCTCATAAGCATAAGCTAATGTATACATGCAGTGTGAGCTTGCTCTGTTGTTTGTACTCATAGAGCTACTTCTCAGCAAATGCAGCTTTTATTCACGTAAGTCAATAATAAAGGGTGGCCACTGCATGAAAGCTAATCTCAGAACTCCAGTAAGAAGAAAACTTCCCATAATTCCCAAATTGTATTTTTGTGGGCTTAAAAGAATGTTGTTGAATCTGCACTTGGAATAGGGTAGCTGCATCTTATTTATAGCTCTGTTCTGTCTGGTTCATTTCCTCTTACATCCCTACAGAATGATATGAATGAAAATGACACCACTGGCTATGAGGGTGACAATAAAAGAGCTTATAGAAATAAGATTTTTATAGTTTCAAGACTAAGAGAATCAAAAGCCTTAGAGTTATGATCTAAGAGGGTAGGAAAAGGATCAGGCTGTGCTGGTTGAAGAGGTCCCACTGGTGGATCTTCTGGGTTTGGGGGGGGGGGGCAGGTTTGGTTTTAAGCACAAAGTCCAAATTCACATAAATGATGTGAATGTTGAGAAAGACTTATGTGGGCATGAAAACCCCGTGTATTACGGAAAGCACTAGAACTTGCAATCTAAATCAGTCATATTTTTATCTCTTTTCATTCCCTCAGAAGCCAGATTATGGCTGAATTTTGACTATAAATGAAGAAAAAACACAGTGTCTTCTTCAAGAAGCTCAGTGGTCTTCAGGTTAGAATCCTGAATACAGCATCCCAGCTTTAAAAGCATTTACTGTTTCAAGGGGGATTCTCTTTGTACAGATGGATGTTTTCTGCCCTAGACACCACTGACAAATGATGACAGATAGAAAAACTTATATTAGAAATAAGCAAACACTATGACATCTTCAGGGTAATTTGAAATGAAAATATTCAGACCATTTGTAATAACTTACAGGTAAAATCATACACAAGAATATTATGAGCAAGGCTGCATTCAGTATTAATCACACAGAATAAGTACATATAGCTATCTTGTTGCTCCTGCCCTGGCATTTGATGGCATTTTGATGTACGTAACGTATGAACAGCAAATACGTAAAAGAACATCAATATATAGAAGAGGGATTATCAGAGTGATGTGCATGTGGCAAATAAAGAAGGGAACTTGAATTCTGAGAGAATGCAGGTAAAATATTGTCAAATAACATGAAAATTACAGCTTGATTGCTTATAATAAAGGAAAGTTTTACAGATGCTGAGGAGTTCTGTCAGACAGGCTGAGTTTCTGACGGTGCCTGTGAGACCAGGTTAGAGGGAGATGAAAGCTGTGAGGTGTGAGAGCACTTTTCTTACTGCTTGTCAGTGCAACACCTTGGCTTTACAGCTTTAAGTCATCCACTCCCTATTTACTGAAATGTGATATAAATGGCCTAAATTTAGCTGAATGCTTCACTACTGTATAGTGATGTGAGGGTAATAAAACTAAAAATGAAGCTAGAAGTGAGAATCAATAGCCCAGGCTGATGTGCAAGGCCTCAGTGTGGGATGCCAAGCATAGATTTGAAACTCTTAGAGCTAAACAAGGCCAGTCCTGGGATGTCAGCATTCACACTCCTGAAGCCCTGAGTTCATGGATCTTGATTACACCCAGCGGGGTATCATTCTTAGTGATGAGAGGAAAAAAAACCTGAGGTCTGTCTCTTCAATAGACTGTTACTGCTGTGAAGGTGGAGGGAAAGCTGCGTTTGTGCATATTTTACTTCTCTGTGCAAGGAAACTTCACCTGCTGACATCTTTCTATTTGTGCATTCCTATTCAGCAGCTCACAATGAAGATTTGCATTCTTTAAGGTGCCTTACAGATTGTTGCTTTACTGTTAGCTAATAATTGGGTTTACTTTAAAGTTCATGGCCGGTGTGTGGTTAGTCCCCACTGAGAAATAGCCACTTTGCTAAACACAAACCAATTAATTGAGCAATGAGTTATCAGACAATAGACGTTCTGATCTTCAGCTGTGTATGTGTAAAACATGTAGTGCAGCAAAATTAGGTGGCATGTGGCTAAAAGAAATTATTCTCTATAAGGGACTGTACGGTCAGATAAACTTGGTGTTGCCTTTGTTGCAGTGTGGAGACATCTCCTTTTTTAGTTGCACTTTGCTTTTTTAAGACACAAAAATGAAATTACATTTACATTACTGTGTAGTAATGTGGATTCCGAGCTCTCAGGCTTTCCTGCAGGTAATATGTTAAGGAAGGAGGCTCTAAGGGCTGGGAAATCTGGGTTTTTACAATTCAGCAACGCGTAATTCACTGCTTCACTGAGAAAGAGGTGGAATTTAGTTTTTCTTCGCCTGTGATTCATAGGAGCCTGTTGGTGAGAGTTCGTGCAAGCAAACTTACGTGCTGTGTGTATGTGCCGTATTGCTGGTGCTCACGTTGCCTTTTTCCCTACTTTATTTCTACGTCTGGGAGGGAGCCCTGAAAGTGGGAGAGTGACGGAGCAGTTTGATTTCAGCATCAGTGCCTCTGACCTTATTTATGGGATGCGTTTCCCACAGATCCCCTCCAAGTGCAAACTGTTCCCCATCACCCCTCACCCTAATCCCATCTGGGCTCCATCCACTCCCCCCCTTTTCTTTATAAACCTAAAAAGCTCGGCTGCATTCTCTCGTTGTTCTGCCTGTGCTCAGGCAGTCCGTGTACTAGCACCCTTTCTCTCAGACCTTCGCAACCTGGCTGCGGTTGCTGTAATGAATGTGTAAGTGACAAAAAGCAAAGCAGAGTGTAAAAGATGCTAATCAGCCTTTGTTCTTTTCAGACATGACATGCAGGACCTGAAGTATAGATTTTGTATGGCGAGAGATAGATTTTAATTAAGCATCTTAATAGAGAAATCCTTCTTGTTTTTTTCAGAATAAATTAAGGAAGTAACTTTGATGCAATATCATTTTCATCTAATCAGTAACATTCTGAAATTACCATGTTGTTTTCCATTAGAAATACCATCATCCAACAAATCAGATAAAATTATTTAACGTAGCTATATTGCAGCCTCAGCTAACATTAGCCTGGGCATGTGTGTACACCAAACAGCAGCTGGTGAGTGAATTGACAAATGTTTATAGGGAGGAGAGGGCAGAGTATCCACAATTCTGTGTACTCCTTTGAGTAAGATGCCCATATCCGATCTAGAGTCACTAATAATCCAGCAAATGCTTACCAGGGTTTTGCCATCTGCATATAGAGAGTACTGATTACTAGCACCAATAAAAGACAAATGTCATTAGCTTTCACTTGTATTCACAGATTATTAATACCTCCATTAAAACATTTGACTTTATATTTGGCATGAGTTCAGAGGGGTTTGTTTGACGTAAACTGACACGTTGACAGAGTTCTCATACCATGGTGTTTGCCAGGTTTATAACATACAAAACAAAGTGCATGACCAGGAATCACCTTGCAAGGCTGTGACAGTAGTTATGATCTTAAGGTCCTTTCCAGCCCTCACCGTTCTATGGTTCAGTGAGTCTGGAAAATCGATGGAGTCGCTGCTGCCTGATGGTGTCTTTGATAAATGTGTGTGGTGGTTTTGAGTTTTACACAACTGTAGTTTCAAAGTTCATATTCATGACAGCCAGAGGCAGGCCGCAGTTTGCCCTGCACGTCCAAGCACTCGTAATTGTAATTAATATTTATTTTCTGTTATGATAGTGCCTTGAGGTGAAGTCAAGTGGGTGCTGTGGCTGCCCAAAGTGAGAGCATCACTGAGAAGGAATGGGCAACTGAGGCAGCTGGAGATCAAGTGGCTTACTCGATCGAGTGGCTTACTCAACAGCGTACAGAGAATTGTCGTGTCAGCTGGAAACTAAACACAGCTCATCTGAGCAGGCTCTTTGTAATGGAAGGAGTTTTCCCAAGAATAAGGCATTCCAAATTGAGGTGTAGGGAGTGTTACCTCTTGATCCTATCATTCAGTTCTGTCAAGGAGTCACATGAGGATCTGATTTAATAAAAAGGAAGCCTGAACTAATCACATGGCCCATTTTTTCTCCTACTGTAGAAACTGAGCGAAGGGCTTAGGGCATATGAATAGGCATGATAAGAGCATGGAACCTGCCCTCTCAGAACAGTCTTTCAGGATCACTGCAGTTGGATGAGCTTCCCTTAAAGCTCATCCAGTCCCAACCAAAAGATGGTACAAGTCAAGAATAGTTGAGGATTGCAGGACCTGGGTATTTCTAACACCCAGCAGCATGGGTTTCACTTCCTGCTGCCTCTCTTACTGTCACAGACCAAATTAGAGATGTTGTGCCTCAACAGGAGATGCCCCATTGCCAGCAGAGACTTTTAATGGTCCTCAGGCTCACATGCTGCTCTGGGAGCAACCTCTGAAGGCTACTGAAGATTTTGCAACATACTATTCCTATAGATAAAAATGTGTATCTCACCAGGAATTCATATTCAGTAGGCTTCCACGTTTTAGCACTGTGGTTTTCTCTTCTGGATATGCATTATCTCTTGTTCAGGTCCTTTTAGCTTTTCCAGATACCTTCTTGGTCTTGTGAGCTCTGGCAAGCAGATTGAGCAAATGTCCTTTGGATATGAGTTGGTAACTAGCTTGGGTCATGAGGAAAGTGGTCCTTGAGCAAGGAGCAGCCTAGCATCACAGATTGCTCCAGCCCTTCTCCTGGAATATCTCTGTTCAGCCACTTTGGAATCATGGAAGTACAGGTTCATTCCACTTCTAAGGCACTTAGAGATGCATTGGGTTTGACTCCCTCTCAAAGCTGGACCAACTATGAAGTTTGACCAGGTTCCTTAAGGTTATGCTGCAAGATGCCAGGGGAGCGTAAGTGATCGGTGATTTTGATGCAAAGACCGTACTTAGAGTTGTGAGATGAACTTAGATGAAGTTCTGTAGCCCGAGGTGGAGAGTGCTCAGCATGGATAACAAGCTCCCAGTCTTCCTCATGGTCTGTCAGTGGGATTAGCCATCTCCTCTGTCAAATTTTGTGTAAAAGGAAGACTTCTGGCTAAGATAAGATCATCTACAGAGCGACTCACTTGACAGTCCTAGTTCATTTCCTGCTTTGGCTGATATCACAGAGGTCATCTCCACAGAACTCTCCTCCTAAGAGGCCTTCCTGCATTTCTAAGCTCATACACCTTCCTAAGGCTCTGTTTTCCTCACCTGCAAGTTTAGGCCATTTTTATTCCCTCTAACTTGGCTCCAGCACTCCCAACAGCCATTTGGGGTATTTTGTGCTTCCCTTTTATGAACACTGTGCTCAAGCAGTATATGGCTAGCAAGCACACAGCTTTTGCAGGCCATCATGTTCTTTATTTTCTGAATGTGGTTCGTTTAGAGGCGCTTTAAGGAAACATTTTCCTGCAGGTTGCTTGTGAAAGGGGATCGCTTTGGGTTGGTTCTTTATATTCAGCTTATCCTGACTTTGACATGAAGTGCAAACAGACATTGATAATACATGGGAATGGTCAAAAGGAGCAATGAAAACTGCTTGCATATGCTTTTGGAAATGTGTTTTTGCTCTGAAAAGTAATTACCTGAATTTGACTTGGCTTCACTTAGCTCATCTCCTCCTTGAGCGTCAGGGCTGCTGACATTACTGGAGTGGTTACTGGTGTCAGAATGATCTTCCTGGCTGTTCTCTGAGAGACTGAATTATACTGGAGATTTTATGCATCATCAGGAGATTATTTCCCCTGTAAATTCTAATTGCAGGAATACCTCAAGCACTTCCGTGCCTTCTGGATATGGTTGACAGCATTGCACAAGTGTGACTGAGATCCTGAGGAGCAAGGGAAATGACTTGGATGCAGAAGTTTACCAAACCAGAACTGGGAGAATTTTGCTGGGGCAACAAATGGAGCAAAACTTTGGTGAATTTGGATGGAGAACGCTTTGGCATCTGTTACAGGTAAGAATGCCCTGTAATATCCTATGGCTGGATGCACAGCGCACATCCATGCCCCTCAGACCCCATGCAGAATCCCAGGGACATACATTTGGCCACATTTTTTTCTTTATTTCAAAATTCGGGCATGATTTTGAATGGGCAAATGCAGGCTCAGGAGGATGAGGTTTGTCTTTTCAAAAATCAGAGGCTGTTAGAGGAGCTTCCTTTTCCCGTTGCAAACTGCCATCGGCTACCCCAGAATGGCGCTTGGCTTGGAAATGTATGACTTGAGTTGTAATTAGTGGTTAGGTTTGTATGTGGAAAGATGATATTCTCCTATTCTCTACTTTTCTGAAGGAAGAGAGGCCGATGGCCTCCTTAGAGCCAGTCCATCTCTAATCTACTCCCTATTTCCACTGTTGATGATCCTACCTTTACAAAAGAAAGATGCAGACTCAAATGATTGTCAGAAGACTGCAGGTATTGTGATTTGTGTAGGCTTCTCCTTCATCTCAGCCTCCTTCACTTGTCTAAAGAAAGTAAAATATGTGAATTTAGAAGCACTATGACACCAGCGTTCCCTCCCTATATTTAATATATTCTCCTCTTTTCATGGAATCAGAAATCTATGCTCAAAACCCCAGATTTTATTTAAGACTAACATGCAGCTAAGGGAATTTTATTACATAAGAAATAGTAACATTAAATATGGTCAGTGCTTACAATGGTGCTTTCTGCCTGAAGTAAGTGATAAAACTTACTGCGTGGATAGTATTAGAGTGAGGTGATCGGGCAGTGTGCTGCAGGATTTAGTGATGCTAATATCTGTTAAAAAAATACTTCTTTTGTTAGTCCTTCTCCACATACAGCTTCAAATCCTTCCATTGGAATCTTGCTGTGGAAGTAAACCTACTTAAAAGAATTTCCTTCTGAGGCACAACATGCCTTAAAATATAAGCAAAAGTCAACGTGCTAAACCAAAATTGATCAGCTCAGTGAACACACTCGTTTGCCTGGAACTGAAATGTGCAGTCTGAAAGAGCAAGGCTTGGGAACTGGAGATCCAGGAAAGGAGCAGACCTGCTAAAAGGAATAACATTTTGGTGCAACGAGCTCATTTGCCCAACAGCTTTCTACCTCAATTAACATACATGGGAAATGTGTGTATGGAGCGTGACAGGCTGCTCAAGTCACCCTCTCCTGAGAGTGGGATTATATAATCTGCAAGTGGCAGAGTTACACTGAGATTAAAGTACTGAATGTCTTGTTTCTCCAGGCTGCTGGCAGCGCTGCCTGCTCCTTGGCTCCGTACTTCACCCTGACTTGTGAATGATCCGCTTGGGCTCTGGTGTCCCTGAACTAACCAAGTGTCTGGGAGCCCCGTTCAGCTGCTCTTCGGAACAAAAGAGAGAGAACCTGAAGGAAATCCTGCTTGCACTGTGAAGCACTCTGAGTGCAGCCTGCCCGTTCAGGAGCACACTGCAGAAAATGATGAGGGACAAGGTAAGGAACCACATCCTTTCCCTTCTTAGCTGGCAAAGAAAACCCTTTTCTTTGGTCAGCCCTGGCAGAAGCTCCATTTTAAACACCTTCCAAGAGTGACTGTGAAACCTCTAGAGACCACAGTATCTGTCACTTGGGGTTTTCTTCTTATGAGTCTGGGAAACTCCTTGAGACATCCCCATGCCTGGAAAACTTCAAAGTATTTATAAGAGAGCATAATGAGGCTTTAACTGTGAGGCACTGCACTTTGACGTGGGGAAGAGGCTGTTTCCATTCTTGCCAGAGGATTTGGTAGTCCCTGCATCTCGTTGGGACTGTCACCTGTTTCACTGGCCTTCTTTCAGCGTGGTCTGTGTAATATGGGACATGCAGATGGGAATATGGACAATATGGAAGAAGCTTTGTTTGCATCTAGAGCACAAAGAGAGCAAGCAAAGGGTTCATTTTTTAGTCCCGTTCTCTCCACGTTGTAGAATGCCTGAGTTGCTAACTGGTGTTGCCTGCTGCCCAGAGAGCACCAGGTCACCTCTCAGGGGGGCATGTTGTCTCTTCTACATGCTAAGCTTGCAGACTCTTCAGGCTACAGCACCCGGATTTCCCTCAGGTGTGCTGAACATTTCAGGTGATGATTGACCGCTCTCCTTCATGTTTGTATGATTATTAGTCTCTTCTCTGTGTGCTATTCAGCGGACAGCAGTGCTCGTAAAAAGCAGATAGGAGCAAGTTGGGCTGCTGCCCCTGGTGAGTAGGGGAGAGGATGGGCTGATTGATGACCCTTGGCTGTTTTCTGATGTTGCAGTTGTTTTTTATGATGTCATTAGGAGGCTATAGTCACATTAAGGAATCCCTCATGACATCATAAAGGACTTGATATTTCGCTAATGTTATTTCAGCAGAGTGGAGCTCTGGCATTTTATAGTCTTTGCTTTCCCCATAGAATTAGGAGTTGTCTAACTACAACCTGGAAGAAATGCAAAAATAGTCAAATGCTGACTTCAAAAGTTATGGTTGAGGAATGCTAATGTATTTGGCTCTTTCAGAGCACACAGCACCTTTAGGTGGAATACATGATGTGTTTATAAAAGATGCCATCAGTGAATACAGATCCTCATGCAAAGGCAGAATCAGGCGTGCCTTCCACAAACACACAAAAAGTACTTTTCCTGGACACTTCTTGTAATAGTGTGAGTGATCAATGGGCCCCAGGACAGCACTGTGTCACCATGTGGGCTTTGGCTTGAGAGGCCAAAGTCGTGGTGTAATGGTGAGATGGGGAAAACACTGCTACTGGAGCCAGGAGCTACCGTTTCCTAATATGGAGGGGAATGTTAAATCCTGTATTGAGCAGGGCTGCTATTTTGAACAGCTTGGTATAGGTGGAAAAAGCCCTGTGGGTATTGTTGCCAATTGTACTGTAAGAGGGGTATGCAAGCACCAAGGAGCTCAGCATCTTCACTGCAGTAACACAGACATCTCCCCAGCTAAAACTGCTGTTAGGTCAGGGCAGGAGACTGGGAAAGTAAGAAGGAGGGGGTTTGCATACCAAGAGAGAAATCAAATTACAGTCTGTGTTACTGCAGTATTAAGGGAGCCCTTTACATGGCTTTGTGCTGGTTTCTCCTGCTTTCCTTTGCTATGCATTCAACAGTATATAAATACTCTGTGTGGTACTTGATCTGTGTCTGGCACAGAGGCAGAGCAGGACCCAGTCGTGCTCTGCCTGTCCAGCCTTCCTTTCCCTTCAGAGTTTGCAAAAGGTGCACTATTTGTCTTTAAACAACATAATCTGTTACCAGGTGAATGTGCAATTTTGAAACAAAGCTCCATTTGGAGACTGGAAACACCTTTCAGTAGAACAGTATCTCTGATGATGCATCATTTATCCTTTCCATTTCAATGCCCTGGCCTCAACATCTAGTATTGCAGCAGGTGTTTTCTTCTGCTGCTTGGAAAGAAAAATATTCTTCTGTTTCTGAAGAGGTTACTGTCACTGACATTAATAGAGCTGTTATTAAATGATATACACCCTGTATAAGATCTGTCCTTTTTAACATGCTTGACATAAGAATCTCGGTGAGAGACCCTGGTGTAGCAGCTGCATTTCAAGAGGACTTCAGAAAAGAACTGTAAGGAGACCTTAACCTGCCCTAGCTGAGAGGGAAGAGGAATGGGACTGAGGAGTAAATATGTCAGCAGGCTCTGAAACATGTTGTGACGTGTTCAGAGGATGATGTTTGACCAGTTCCTGTCAATGAGCTGGTCCTTTCAATAAAATTATAGGATATTATACAACTTCTAATTTTGTGTTGGATTTGTGCAGCCAAGCAAAAAGCTGCATAAAAAGGCCCTCTAGATACCAGAGGACAAAAAAAACCCTGTTGTTTCTACTAGTTTTCAAACCCTTCAATATGTTCCTGCATAAGAGGCTTTTTGGGCTGTTTGCAAAGTCTTTGTGCAAGTGAATTCAGATCAGGTACCTCATCGTAAGCGTTCCTTGTGGTACGAGATGTTACGCCACGTTTTCTTCAGGCACCCATGCCTGTACCTTTGAGTCCTGTCCTTGGCTCTGAGGAGGGCAGGAGAGGCAGGTGAAGTGTATGCATCCCAGAAGCTTATCAGTAGCTGAAGCTACCTGAAATCTTGCTGAGGAGACTTCTTCCTTGTGATCCTGAAGCCATCTCCCTCTGGCAGTGCCAGGCTCATACTGATGCTGAGCCTGTGGCCTCTTGACAGTCATAACCCCCAAGGCAGCAGATTTTAATCCTTTTCAAGGGACAGAAACGTCTGAGAGCCTCTCATCTGCCATTACTCTGACTGCAGCTTGCATGGGATTGTGCATGATTTGATCCCAACTGGAGCTGCCGGGGAATGGTGCAGTCACCAGCTGACAACCTGCACTCCAGAGCCTGTCCCTGTTCTTCACTGTGTTGACACGAAACTCAGGCTTTGTATCAGAGGTGAAGGGGAATAGTGGACACTCCACACATGATGCAGTATCCTTCTCCTGTGGTCCATGACTAGCTGTGCCTGCTGGTAGGCTCTGTGTGTCTCAGGCATTGCTCACCACCCCTGCAGCTGTATTCTCAGTTGAAGCCAGTCCCCTCCGTGTGATATCACAGTCAGCTGCTGGGAACCTGCAGGTAGATCAGGACTTCAGATAGCAGGTGATGAGGAGCAGGGGACACAGAGCCCCCTGAGGAACACATGCTTCTGCTGTTGTGCATTAACAGTGTCACGTACCCTGAAGATGAATACAAAGGGAAGTCCTCAGAGGACATTCTGGCATCCAGCAATTCCCAGGGTCATTGGTGGCTTTGTGATTTCTTTTTTAATGTATAAATCACTGATTAAATATCTGTTTGCCAGGCTGCACCACCCTGGACATGCCTGGAGATGTCCCAAAGGAGGAGGTGGGAAAGGGGGAGAGTTGCCTGCAGCCTGGGATAGTTATCTGTTTGCTTTGAACAGAGCAACTGATCTACCTCTGGAGTTTTGCTTTCACACAAGTTCATCCAGTTCACCTACTTAGACTGCTCGTTATTAATAGAATCGTTAGCAGGTTCACTCCACAGCTTGTAGGGAAGGTGTGCACATGGGTGGCACCTGAAGACAGAAAGTATCTGATTATATCTAATACTTATTTGGCTCATCTTCCCAGGTGTGCTGTTCTCCAGATAATAAACCAGGCAGCTTCACAGAGGGAGGTACAGGCACACCCTAGCTGTGGGCTCCGGCTGTATTCCAGCATCAGCTAAGGAGTGGGGTACCCTTGCTGGTGAGGAGTTAGGGCTGTGCTTGCATATACAAGGCAACACAGACATGGACCTGCAGAAGTGTCACAGCTGAACCAATTTGTCACTAGCAGTAGGTCTTCAGAGGCAGCAGTGCTCTCAGGCAAGCGCTGACACAGAGCTGCTTTGTTGCCTGTGAACTCATCCCTCCCGTTGTGCATCCCTCATTGCCCATTTACACGTAAACTCATCATGGCAGGACTTGCTTCCTGGAGGTGCAGTGCAGGGAGATGTGGTTGCAGCATGGGTGTATTTGAATTTGCTTGACTCAGGTCAAGATGTGACCTGCGTGTTGGAGTACAGTGTATTGTACAAATACAAAACCCAGGTGTGACGTGTGCATATGGGGAATGGATCATGCACACCCTTCGTGATGACAGGCTGCTCTGAGTCTTAGCACATACAAGGAGGAGGTCTGCCATGGACCGAAGGGCTGCAGGGTGAGCTCTCTGCTCTGTGATGTGTCCTGTGGCATCTGTGGTCTTACTCTAGCAATGAGGCTGAGCACCAAGAGGCCAGGTACAAGGTTTCAGCTGGATGCAGCTGAAGAAGAACTGAAAGGAAACAGAGGAAAGAAGGTGTCCTAAAACAGACTTCCCCACCTCTCTTGGTTGTGCTACCGTGGGTACATGGACTTCTTCAACTGGGTGCCACTTGCAACCTGCTACACTGCATCTAGAAATGAGCGTATAAGGGTGAGCAGTTCATTATTACTGAACGCTCCATTCTGCCCTCACATGCAGATAGGGATCTCGATTTAGTTGTTCAGCCATGGATGCCTTTGAACTCAGACCTAGCAGAGAGGCCTGAATCTTTTCCATCTGATTCATATCCAGAGCTTCTGCTATTTACTCAAGCCTCTCGGGTGGAGACATTGGGCTGGAGAGCTTGTGGGAACAACTCCCTTCAAGTTCTAGCTGCAATCTGAAAGCTGTGGTGTAGGAAGAAAAACAGGGTAACCAGCCTGGCTTCAAAGTGAGCTTTTCTTCTCCCCTGAGCAAGTGTAGTTCTGACCCCATTTAACACCAGCTCTCTCACACACAATAAAAGCTTGGTGCATGCAGTGTTTCAGGCTCATAGAAGAACTTCTCTGCCTGAGTGGAGCAGGTACATGTGTTTAATAAGCGCTTGCTTCAGTGCAGTTACAAGGGTGGCAAGGGATTTTTTCTTGCATCTGGACTGCCAGATTTTCGTGGCAGTCTTGCCATTTCCTGCAGCACTCTCTATAGCAGCATGTGCTCCATTCACTGTGTGACCCTTCAGCAAGTTAATGCTTCCAGATCTGCCTCAGAGTGAGCTGGAGACCTCTGGCCAGAGTAGCACTGGTTTAGCTCGACGAGATGGCTTCATTAGAATTTTCATTGCAAATTGAGTGCATGAAATAAGCTTGGCTTCCAGCCTGGTGACTTGTCTCAGTCACCTATTCTTTTAGCCTGTGCTCAGGATGAGCAAGAATGTCTTACTCAGTGGTAATCATGTGATCTTGGATTTTTAAACCTCACCTTTATTCCTGGCAAACCAACACCTAATTACTTTGATAGTATTAAATGCACTGGATATTTATGTGTTATCAGTTGTTAATGTATGTTGCTGATACGTGGTTCTGTTTGACTTCCACAAAACACCTTTTACACTCTAGATGAAACAGGCATTACTTTGCCTAACTGCTGGGCAGATGGTAGCCTGATAGTCATCCTTCTGCCCCTAGAAAGCATAGCACCAGTGGACCAGTGTATCGGGCAATGCCTTTTTGTGCCTTATAGTCAGGGACTGCCAGCTCTTGGGATATTGTCCTCACACGTCTTGGACCATGAGTTTAGAAGGTATCCTGGGAGCTTCTCAGACTGAGTGTATTGTATGGATTTGAGGATTGTGGTCGTCATATCCATGAATAGGGAAATGAAAAGGTGGCAACACACGTGGATTGATGCACATTCAGTGTAGTCCAAAAAGACTGCTCAGAGTAGATTGAGAACATTTAGCTATTGCTAAATGTTCACGGGCAGTCAGCTCAGTGGAGCTGTGCTGCAGGGATGCAGAGTCCCCCATAAGCAGTGCTTCAGGAGTTCTTTGGGATGTGAAGCAAATCCCATTTCCAATGGAATTTTTTAATGCACCCGAATGTCTGATAGTAGTAGGAGCATTCTGTAAAAGGCAGGAGCTCGACCAGATAAACTTTACAATAAAACAAATCTCAAAGCTTATTTATAGTGCCATGCTCTCCTTCCTGTTTATGAAACCTTGACATATTTATCTTTTATTTAGAAATTATTAGTCCCAAACTGGGCTCAGATGCTTCATCTCCTGTTTGAATTATGAGCAAGAAAAAATAGGAGAGCAATGATACCCCTGGAGTGATGGCTTTACATCTTTAATCTAATTAATTTATGAGCATTTCCAGGGACTCCCTATACAGCACGTGAACGCCTGGAAATCCTGCATTTTAAGATCATTTGTTTCCTTCTGCTAGTGTGGGTCTCGTGTTTCCAGCCCTGTAGTGTTCAGTACACAGAAAAGCAGTGTTAATAAGTCTGAGTGCTTTTTATGTCAAATCAAATGGAATTCATCTCTCCTGAGTTGTTTGCTGGTTATGTTCATCATGTTCTGATGAGATGCCCGCTGATAGCAGGGTAAGAGGTCCCTATTTGTGGCTTCTGCTCTTGGGTTTGAGGCCTCCCCTTTGCTTTGTCTTCTTTAACGGCAGTAACCAACACACTGATGTGTTTCCCTTAACCCTTGTACTACAGGGGCTCAGTTTCTCTTGAGCTACCCTTAGTTTTTGGAGGCTTGCAGGAAGCAGCGGTAGATGCGGCACTGCGTGATGTTTCACAGGTATCTCTTCCAAACCTGAATCGTGCTCCTCTTTCCCTCTTTGGCAGGTGTGAAAGAGATGCAAAACTCCTGAATTAGCATTTGCAGTCTGTCAGAGCTGCTCTCCCTGACAGAATCACCCTCGCATTGGCTCCTTTTCACCCTCCCTCTTAATTAATTTTGCCTGTGCTGAGCAAGCGGGCTCCAGCAGGCTCGCTGCCGTGGACTGATTTCCCTGTCTCCCTTTGATGTGTCTCCTGAGAGGGGCAGGGCACACTGGAGAAACTCATCAGAGAGCCCTGCTATTGCTTATTTTCATGCTGCCTTGGGCAGAGCTCTTCTCTGTCCTTTACTCTTACATTATTTCTCTTTCAACAGCAACTACATTGTCATAATACGGCAGACATTTCTAAGTCCTGTGAGCTGTGGGGAGCCTGGGGCCCATTTGCCTCCATCATTGTGGCAGGAGTTGGTGTAGGGAGAGCACCAGCTGCCCAGGCTGGTGTCAAAAACTGAAAGGCTGGGCCTGGCTTCCAGAGGTGCTCAGCGCCCTTGCTCCTGAAGAGTTTTCCATGCCAAGTCCCCGATGATGCTGTGCTTAGGCCAGTGGGGCTCTGCCTGTGTTACAGGAGATGGCAGGGGTTGGAGGGAGGGGATCGAGGAGATGAGGCACTGTGGCCATAGAGAGCCTGTGCAGGAGGAGGAGGAGGAGGGGTGCTGGGGATCCGTGAGCTTTGGAGCTGACGTTTTCCAGGGTGCTATCAGGGAATCTGCTGAGAGCTGGCTGCTGACACGGGGGAACTAAGGAGCTTTGAGGAGCGTTGATGCCTGCCTCTACGTGTACGGCTGCGTGTGCACGGAGCAGGCTCCAGTCTGCAGTCATGTGTGTAAGGCTCGAGTCAGAGCCGTGGGGCACTTGTTTCTACTGCACCAAAACAAGTAATCACAGCTCTGCACTTTTGGGCTCTATTTTCGCTCTGTCTCCCTCTTTTCTTCTTCTTCTTTTACTTAATATTGCCAAGTAGATGTTTGTGGTGGGTCGTCCCTGGCTGGACACCAGAGCTGCTCTGTCACTCCTTATGTGGGCAGGGGAGAGAAAATACAAGGCAAGGCTCACGAATGCATTCTTAGTCAACACGTCCAGCAACGCAGGATGGTGCACACTCACTTGTGGGCATTCGCAGCAGTATTGGCATGCTGAAGCTATGGGGATGTCTCTGCCCTTTGTGTTAGGATTTAGAGGTGAACTAGTTCACTATGCAAAATGGAATCTTGTATTTCATCAAGGTGATTCAGTCCTGTATCCATAGAAATCCTGTTTCGGAGAGCTCATGTTTAAAAACATAAGCAAATGGATCATTAGGTGGTTTAATTATGTCAGTCTGCTGTGGCAGTTACTCAGACTTTTTGCAAGGCAATAATAGAGCCATAAAACTGGTTATCAAAGATCACTTTTAATAGAAAGCAAAGCCTGTTGGTTACTTTTAGAGTGGTTGGTGTTTTGCTCAAGCCCCAGCTAGCCCAGAGCTCAGGGGAAGAGACAGGTTAGCCTGCATCATTCCACAGACAGAGAACAGCCTGAAACTTTCTGGATGCAGCAAGCCATACAGAGAAGACAGGAAAGATGGCCAGGCTATGGATGGCAGCCAAAGAGGTTCTTGTTCCCAGTCCCCAAGAGGACTCATCTGAAAGGCATCCAGGTCAACCAGGTACTTGTAGCAAGTGAAAAGAGCGCCATGGGTTGTCATCCTCCCTGCACTGATGTGATCTAGATGTGCACTTACAGATGCCTCAGTGCCACATACGGATCCTGAGAGCCAGCCTCTGTCAGTGTTGGCAGCAGGTAAGCTTTTCTGACTTTAGAATCTATAAATCCACCCCACACTCCAGAGGAAGATCTGACCTCCCCTATTACTATTTCCACTTTCTGCCATCCACTTAGTTCATTGATACTTTGGCTGCTTGAGTTCAATAGAAGGACCTCCCAGCTTAAGCATAGATGTTGTCCAGTTTTCATTTTAACATGAGAGTATTATTTGCACATCAAATATACCATTCTGCCCATCTGCTGCTCGAGTAGCAGGGAAGGGAAAGAAAGGGCCACAAAGTCTGCCTGGTGCAGATTGCTTGAGTCATGAATATTCATCAGCAAAACGCAAAGACCTGGAGTTTTCACAGCAACTCCACCCACCAGACTGAAATAACTGTTACAGCCTTTGCCAGTACAATGCCAAATGAAGTGGAATGTGAAGCAATTAGATTGTGTTTTCCATGCTGAATTCAGTGGACAGAAACAAAAGTTTTCCAGCAGCAAAAAGCTCTAAGTCTTGTGATCAGATATCTTTTAGCAGACACTGGATGCGGAGAGTGTGCATGGTCTGGACTTTCACTGCCACTGCCTGCACGTGTACAGTGTGCTCCTGAGCACCATGTGGGCACTCCAACACGGGCTTTTCCTGGGGCTCAGTTGTTTCCTATGGCTGCAGTAATCCCCTCCTGGGAGCTCTGCTTGCTTTCCATGCCAGTTCTCTTGTATCAAAACACCTAAAAGTCCTTCACTGCTGGTTTTAATTACAAGTGTGTTAGCTGCTTCTCTCCATGTAATTACTAAAATGAATGGGGAGAGCAGAGATGGGAGAGTGTAAATGCTCTTCACACAGAAATGCAATTACGTCTGCAGGCATCTTTCCAACTACTCCGTATGTTATGTAAAGCCCTGTGTATGTATGTATGAGTTAATGAGGATATTTATGTTTTCCCTTCTTACCTTAACAATGGATTAATTTCAGACATATTTTATAAGATATTTGGGATTGTTATGGAGACAGATCAGTATCTCCTTCGGGTACAGTCATATCTGCCTCAAAAACCAAAGAAAAGAGATTACATGATTATTTCAGCGTATGTGCACTATAGGCAAATACCTGATCTTGGGTGCTCAGTGTGCTGCTAATCTTGTAAAGTCACTCTTCAGTGCAAAGAGCTTCTGAATAGCCTCCTGAAAGGTGTGACATTAGGGAAACACCTGCATCTGGGCATCATTTCTTTAAGGACTTGCCTTTACTGGGAAATTAAGTCAAGTTGTCTGCACCTGAGTTTCTTCTCCCCATTTGGCCTCACTGGAATAAAAGCAACTGCATTTAACAACTCTAATTCTTTGGCCTGAGACTCGCTAAGCTGCTCTGTGAGCTGTTGTTAACTCTTTGTCCTTTTGGGATGCACACTAGCACTTGGAAGCAAAGCCTGGAATACAGTGGTACATGAGAAGACCTTGCCTGCATGCACGTGGTGGAGTGATTATAACAGTCTCTGAGTACTTAGCCAAGCTTTATCCCAAGGTAAATCAGATGAACTGTGTGTCATTGCATCCACGCTAAAGAGGTTCTGTGAAACCTGAACGTCTTTGATGCATAGTAACTTAGAACTGGGATCAGGAATGGTGATGGCATGTGGCTTGTGTGATCCAAATGGCAACTTCACGTGTGGACCAGAGAGCAAGGGTAATCCACGGAGGGTGTCGTAACACCATTAGAAATACTAAAGAGTTTGGAGGTAGATGTGTCTCTCTGTCTAAATCCTGCAAACAGAGATGAAGGAATAGATGCATTATTGTTAGGAGGCATTTTAATATGTTTTTCAAGAAATTACTGCTGTCCTTCCACTGGGTCTGTTCAAATACCCTTACACAGGCAATGCTGAAATAAATGCAAGGCATAGGAAAACTTTGGAGACCGTAAAATCACAAATCATTTTTATCACTCAAGAGAGAAAGCGAAATCCAGCTCCAGTGAAGTCAGTAGCAAATGTCTTTTTGCTATGGTACTCTTTGAGGAGGCTCTTAAATAGAAAAGGCATTTGGTTATGCACACAGGGAATGTTTTAGTGGTGTTGTTCTTACTAAAACATTCCAGAACTTAATATACAGCAACGTTCCTTTCGAAGAGTGGAATATTTGAAGAATATTCCATTTGAGTGGAAATCAAATGAAAACGGACTTCATTTTAAAAAACCTGCACACTCTAAGATGCATGATAATGGATCACAGAGGGGGAAAATATACCTAATAAAATACAGGAAGTTGCTACCAGAATGCAAGCAAGATTTTTCAGTCGAATGTGCTGTTTGTGCTGCCTCTGGTTTCCAGGCTAGAAATCCTTGTTTCTCGTTTTCGACCTAATTTTTGGTTGATGTCCTGACTCCTCAGGAGTATCAAGAGGAAGTTTTTATGCAAGACGGTGGTTTCTGAGATTTGTGTGACAAGCCTGGGTAAAATTCAAATGACTCTGTGATTTAATCCATTTGGAGCTGTTGCACTAAATCACTGTTGCCGTTGCTGACATCCCAGCCCACAGAAACCTGGAAGCCGATGATATAAGTTTATCTGCATATCTACAGGTGAAAACTCAGGCAGCCTTGAATTGCAGTGAGAGGTGTTTGCCTCTGCTCTGAATACATTTGGGGATGAGCAGGGTCTGCTGCTCTGAGCACTCGGGAAGGAGTCTGACTGCGCTTTTCCCCTTGAAATAAATTGTCCTCAAGGTCATGCTAGCTTTCAGAATATACAGCAGGAACTTGCCCTTTTATTCCGTGATACAAGACACAGTGTGATTTATTCACGAAACACAGATCAGGGAGCCAAAAATATTCCTAAATTACCTATTCTCAAGTAAGGATCCACTTAAATCTGTAGCTGGCCTCAGTCTCCTGCAGTGGGGGTTCAAGTTGGGAACTTGTGTTTGCTGCAGTCATCCCTTCTGTGCTCCCTCCTGTTTGCAGGAAACACTGGCTCTGCAGGCTAGGACTCAGCTTACAGATAGAAGGAAATAGAGATGAGGGAGGCTTTAGTGGTCTGTTATAAACCCTTTTGACATGGCTTTGGGAGAGGGAGCAGGAGCCTTAACCTTCCACGTATCTGATTCTAATTCCACATCTGTTTACAAATAAACGTTGAGGTCTCTGCCATACCCCTTTAAGCTGACTGAATGTGTTGCAGGGCAAGTGCAAGCTCAACAGTGTCTGGAATTGCAAGTAAGGGGATGGATTTGGAGAAACAGTTCATAGAAGTGAAGATTGAGAATGTTACAGTACAACAGGAGGTAGGATCAAACGACATGTGTCACTTTCTGAAAGAATACAGAGAAGTCAGAGTTTTCCATTCTTGGTTCTCCTGTCAAGACAGCAATTTATAGCATCCTAAAAGGAGTGGGCACAGGGATTAGAACCCTTGGCTTGTAAGACAGTATGAAATGGAAATGGAAACACTGAGGGGCAGAGAAGCACATGCAGGAAATCATCCAGACACCTATTTCTGGACAGAGAATTTCTCACGTGCTCGATCCAGGTGTTTTTTGTTTCCAGTTAAGCTGTTGTTTCAGAGGCTGTCGAGCCAGCACTGCTCAAGCTGCTCCTTTGCAGGAGCACGTGTGACTGACATCGTCACTCACAACCATGGCTGGCTCTGGCAGGAGCCTCCCAGGGTTGAGGGCCAGGGAGCCTGCGCTCCTTCCAGTCCCCTGGGACAGGAGGACATGGTCACCCCGTGTCTGTGCTGCCTGTGGGATGTAGATCCAGTGTTGTCAGGTTGGCACCTGCTGCACCTTTCAGCATCCATCGCAGTGACTTGGAAATCTCAGAAAGAATCCAAGAGGAAAAGCTGTGTTTCATCCCAAGTGCTATTTTATCCCTGTAGGGTTTAGCTCCTGCTTTGCTTTGGGTTGTCCTCTGAGGTTAGGAACATGGTGTATGGATGTTGTGAATAGGAAATGGAAGTTTCTGTGGGGTCTCTGTAAGTCACCAGATACGGATTCAGGAATGTGACTTGCAGCATTTACCTGCCACACAGGATTATGCACAGGAAGCTTTGGGCTGGAAGAAATCTGGTGTAATGTTAAGGTTCTGTTCTGCTCTTGAGTATATTCTTTCTGGCAGCTGTGCTGAAGTGCAGCTATTGAGCTTCTCACCTTGTGCCAGAAGCTCAACCATTCCTTCCAGTGCAGAGGACTGCAGAGACACTGCCACTCTTTCAGGATATTTTTCTCTTTAAATCCATTTTAGTAGTTTTATTTTTGGATGAACCAGTAAGTAAAGGATTCTGTTGTGATAAACGCAGTACTTGCAGCAGCCAGAACGCACAAATGGAAGTTGGATCAGGAGGTTTGAAATGTTTCCATATTTCATAATGAAGCTAAAGTCAGTTCTGTCATCACCGCGCTGAGCCAGATAACGTCTGGGAAGAAACACAGGAGAGCTTCCTTGTCCTGTTTTGGGATAGAGGAGAGGGGGGTGCCAAGTTTGAGCAGGTGGAGGGAAGTTACTGCTGTTCAAACATTCCTGAGCCTGAGTGCGTGTGGGGAGAGCACAGCCCAGGCGTGGTGCTCCTCAGAGGTTCTGGACCCAATTGCAGTGCATATGCAATGGCCATTACATCATGTGGAGGGCAGCTGGGGAATGAAACTGGGGTTTGGACTGGGAGTGTTTCCAAAACAATAGCAAGTTCTTTCTTTCCCTTTGTCCTCTCAGTTATACCACCTGTGTGCCTGGGAAAGGCAGAGCGCGTGGAAAGACTCCAGTAAATTGTAGGTGTGGAGTGAAATGCCTGGAGAGCACAGAGGGAAGAGGCAGTGCCAACCCTAGCCACTGCCTTATTAAAGTGAAGATGAAAGGCCTCAACCCGCTTCCAGCCTCTCCTCAGACAGCCCCAGATTGAAATTTTTGGAATCCTGCAGCTCCTCTGCTTTGCACAGGGAAGTTAAGAACCTTCTCCTATACCTGCCTCGTGGCAAAGGGACCCCTGACAGGAGAAGGTGGCTGGAGATGGGTGCCAGGTCAGGAGGGAGCAGGATGGAATAACGTCTTCCAAGTGTGAAGTGTCTTTCAGGATCTCTCTTGAATGCCCTGCAGAACTGGCAAGTAAAGGGAAAAGCCAACCTCTGGCTTTATTCTTTGTGTCAGTGGATATCCTGCTCAAACGTGCACGGCTTTCTGTTCCTTCCACGCATTAGGTTCATCAGCTGCTATTCAGCAGCCACATTTCCTTCTCAAGAGCCTCACTTCCCTAGAAATTCCCATATTACAACACTACTCTGTGATTCTGCTGTAATTCCCAGCTCAGATGAGCGCTGCTGAACCAGGCAGAACTGAAAGGAAGGCAATATCTTAATGGCTGGGAGAAGTAAGAAGGTGAATTTTGTTTTGTTTTACTCCCAGCCCCTTCACATTGGCCTCTTGTACCACAAAGGAGAGCACAAGGCAGAGCTCAAGTGTATCTCATCCTTTAAAGGCTTTATCCCATCATCTCTCCCTGCTCCGATCAGCATCAAAGGGAATGCTGCTTTGCAGTCCCAGGGGAGTCAATGCTGAGGTCTTTGCTCAGTGGGTAAGAGCTGATGAGGGGCAGGCAGGTTTGCTGATGAGCACACTGATAGGTCTGCTTCATAGAAACACTTGTTAAGCTAATTGTAGAGCTCTGAGGTAATGGTTAATTTCTGCCAGTTAAAATAATATCCTCTCTAGCATGGATTTGACACCATCCACCTCAGTTGTATCCTACATTAAAGGGTATTTTAACCTAGGGTAAAGGAGATGGGAGATGTATGTATTTCTTCCTGAGACTTGTGCTAAGGGACCTGAGCAGTGCTGGTGTGCTCAGCAATATGGAAGCGAGGTCTTCATCAGACCTGCTCATGCCAGGCTCAGGGCAGACACTGCCCTCTAAATGTTACCTCTCCTGCAACAACACTCAGAGGGGAAGAGGGCATCTGGTGGTGCTTTCGCAGGGAGCATTAGAGGATCCTCTCGCACGGGTCAGGTGTGTGAGCTGATGAAGAAGTCTCAAGTTTTCCTATTTTTTCTAGGAAAACTGAAATGTCGGAGCTCTTAGTGAAAGGGAAGACCCCGTCACGGCCGTGTTCCCGTGTCTGAGCTCAGTTCTCCTCCTTTGGCTCTGTATGTGCAAGGGAAGCTCTGCTGAGAAAATCTCTGCTGTTCTTTTTGCACGGAGATTTGGTGTTAAAAAACAATTTCAATTAAATGGAATAAACCAGAGAGGAGCAATCCACTGCCTCCCCTGCCTGCTGTGCCTCCCAAACCTGACATCATTCTCATCTCAGTGCCTGGTTGGGTATTTTTGCTCCCCATGGTGCAAAATGCCTTTTCTCTTCTGCTCAGTCTGACAATGTATTTGCATCTTGTGCTAAACAAGTGAAACAAAGCCCTCTTTGAAGTGCATAAAGCCATTTATTTCAAAGGGGAAGCACGGAGTGTGGCATGTTGGCAGTGCACTTGGCTTGAATTTATCTTGAAACGCTGGGATGTCTTTTGTGTGTTTTTATAATTACATCATTAGCACCTTGAAAGTCCATTTCACTATCTTCAAAATGTTCTGGGTAGAAACTCAGAGCCAGGGAGGTGCTTCCATTTGAGTGGATGGAAGAAAATCAAGTGCACTTCACAGGCCAGTTTTCTTGACCCATTCGACCAGTGGTAGCACCCAGCCCTTTGGAAGAGAGAGCTGTCTGCTTCACCCATGAGCACCATGTGCTTTTCCCGCAGGCTATTTCTTATACATACATAAGGGAAACTCCCTTAAAACAGTCACTTCCTTAACCTTCTTTAAGGCCCTCTGAAGACTCATCTTTGATGCCTGCAGATCCATGCCAGCTGGCAGTGCCTGGCTGTTGCTGAGCAGAGAGTTCTGCTTAATGTGCATAATGCTGCTTGCTTTTCCACTTCCTCCTCCTCCCTCCCTGCAAGTTTGTCTCCTCCACCTGCTGCATCTTGTTCTAATCTGGTTTGTGAGCACTTTGGGGCAGGGACTGTCTGATTTATAGCGTGTCTGCATGGCCCCTAGCACAAGGTAAAAACTATTAATTCACATCGCCCCATACTTAAAGAAAGCTTTATGGGATCAATACAGCTGTGCTATAAATAAATAACACAGCTACAGTGTGGTAACTTCATACTGTACATCACCTGCAAATAGCTCTGTAACCTATTACAGAATGAGACTCATTTCCTCAAAGCTCTGGCTGTAACTAGGCCTGGGGTTTACTTCATTGAGGTATTTGTTGAGCACAGAATCCTAGTCAGAAAGACGGACCAGTGGTGGCAAAATGGAGTTGATCTCTAAGGATTCCACTAGGGATGCTTCCTCCTCAAATCACAGTCAGACTGGATCACAGTTTGTTGAAGAGCTTTTCTCACTTCCTGCTTTGGAGTTGTGGCTCGTGTTTAATGCTTTCGTGGTGTCTTTTGGATTAAAAATGTTTAACAGTGATAGCGTAGGAGCTGTTTGCTTATTAACAGTGTCATACTTTGGAACATAACATGGCTTTTGACTGAAGGAGGGCAGACTTAGATTAGACATTAGGCAGGACTTCTTCCCTGTGAGGGTGGTCAGGTGCTGGCACAGGGTGCCCAGAGAAGCAGTGGCTGCTCCATCCCTGGCAGTGCTCAAGGCCAGGTTGGACACAGGGGCTTGGAGCAAGCTGCTCCAGTGGAAGGGGTCCCTGCCTGTGACAGGGGTTGGAGCTGGAGGAGCTTTAAAGTCCCTTAAACCCAAACCATTCTGTGATTCTGTGATAAGATTGCATGAGGCTGGCAATGCCACATTCTTCCTTGGTGTATAGTAAGATGCGTGTGCCCTATGAACGCTGAGGCTACAGCAGAACTCTTGGCAAGTGGTCAGACTGGTGGTCAGAGCAGAGGGGCAGCCCAGGAGCACGAGCTGGGAGGTTTTTGCTGTCACTTGGTCACAAGCAGCAGCAGAAGCTATGAGTTGGGGAAGGTACTTATCCTTTGGCCACTAAAAGCATTGCCATAGCAGATCTATGGTTCCGGGCTGCTTGTCATATTGACTGGTACTATGCAGCTGTGACATGATATCATTTCATCTCAGGTTATTTCTTGCAGACTGCCAAAGGCTGTCTTGGTGTGACATTATATCTATGTTATTAAACATATGTACCCCGAGACAGTAGCACAAAATGACATCCACTGAGCAGTGAATTCTAAGACAGCCCAGACAAATATGTGAAAACACAATGCTGTAGAGGTTTTTACAGCGATGCTAGAGCCCAGCCCTTGGGCAACGTGCCCCCAGACTGTCACACTTAAACCCAGGAAGTGACAGCACATGCAATTACACAGATGCATTGCTATGAAGCCAGTAGGTGCTAGTGAGCTATCTAAGAAGCTTGTTTGAAACACTCTAAAGAGAAGGCATTTGTCCTTTGCTTTCACTCCCTGGAGAAGTAAGTCCCCTAAAGCTTTATCAACATATGTCTGAGCTTTTAAGCTCTGCCGGAGGCCCTGTGGGAGTTTGTGATTGCTAGACTGATACCTGTTCTCCTGCAATGCACTGCACCCCAAAGGTGGGGTCTGGAAAGCCAGTGGCTCTTTGTGCTCTGACTTCCTGCCAGGTGATTTTCATGTGGAAAGCTCCCGTTCCATCTCACTTAACTCCAAACTCATCACAATGAGGAAGTAGAAGCACATGCTTGGTTTGATGTTCTACAAGTACAGTCTGATGAAGTGCCTTGGAGAAACCAGCTAGGACCTATTTTCCGGCTGTGACTTCTTTCTTCCAGGGCTTCACAAGCTTCTGGCCCAGCTTTGGCATCCAGCCTGAAGAGTCAGGGAGTGCTGCTGAGAGTAACAAAACCAAGTGCAGAGCTCTCGAGCTTGCCCTTGCTCCTGATGCTGTGCAGCCAAATTTAAAGAGGAAAAAGGCTGGGGGGAGTCCCTTTGTGTCCTGACTCCAGGGATCAGGAGAATGCTTTTACCTCCACATTGTTTCCTGGAAAGCTGGGAGCATCTTGGCAACTGATAATTGATTTTGAGCTGGTGTATAAACGATTGACCATTTAAAGATCAGGGGGACATTCATCCTTCGAAGCCAGGTTGGACTTGAGCAGCCTGCTCTAGTGGAAGGTGTCCCTGCCCCATGGCAGGGGGTTGGAACTGGATGAGCTTTAAGGTCCCTTTCAACACAAACCAGGCTGGCATTCTCTGAGCAGTGCTGCTACTCTTTCCACAAGCATCATCCAAGACAAGTCATTCATGTGTTAAGCGTTCTGCATGCTGCACAGGAAGTGTTGCACATCAGCTGCCACTGAGGTTTGTACGGAGCTGTGCATACCACCTGCACCTGTAATTCATCTTTAATAGTATCTTTTTGATTCAGACTGGGTGTTTCTGGCATCTTCTCTTCCCAGGCTATTTTAACATGGCTCAAATGGCAGAGCTTTCATTATTTCCATGACGACCACGTTTTCTGTTCCCGTGTAGATGTTTGAGGAGGGCAGTGGTTGCTGTCTACTGAAAGTGCCTCATTAAGAATCATAGTTCTCAAATTAGTATTTGAAGCAGTTTCCCTGAAGACTGCCATGGGAAGAAAAGGATTTTAGTAACTTCTCCAGCAGGTGATAAAGCTGTGATAGAATGCCAGCTTTTCAGCTCATTTCCTATAAGTGAAAGCTATTGACAGATAAGCCTTGATTTGTGCTCTATGAAAATGACAATGCATGTAAAGATTAGTGTAATGCAAATGAAGTTTGCTGCACTAGGATCTACTTTCCTTTTGGCTTGTGTATCCCAAGTGCAACTGGCTTGTGAATGAATTCATTTCCATTAAAGATGAGCACACTCTATCCCAGCTGAAGAATACACATTCCATTTCAGCGTTAGGAGAACGTGTTGTGAACAAGCTCGTGTGCTGAAGAAAAGCATCGGGTGCTGGTAACTTAATGCATTGGTAAAATCACTCAGAACAAGACTACTGTGATTACCAACATTCTTAATAATGGAATAAACAGGTCATAGTCTACTTGCATTCTCGGTATGCTGCTGGCTGCTTTTCCTTTCACGCTTTGTGATAACAATTAACTGCATATGGGGCTGGAATATCATTCACCAGATGTAACTGTTACTAGGCCATTGTGCATCTTAAGCTGCTGTTTCCAGACTGTTTCTGTAGTACAGTTTTTGTTAGGCAGCTTCTGCAGCAATAGGGCTCAGATATCCATGTCATATTGAAAGCTGCTGTGAGCTGCTCTGAACCGTAGAATCCCAGCGTGGTTTGGGTTGGAATGGACCTCAAAGCTCATCCAGTTCCAACCCCTGCCACGGGCAGGGACCCCTTCCACTGGAGCAGCTTGCTCCAAGCCCCTGTGTCCAACCTGGCCTTGAACACTGCCAGGGATGGGGCAGCCACAGCTTCTCTGGGCACCCTGTGCCAGCGCCTCAGCACCCTCCCAGGGAAGAGCTTCTGCCTAAGAGCTCAGCTCAGTTTCCCCTTTGTCAGTTTAAAGCAATTCCCCCTTGGCCTGTCAATACATGCCTACAGTGTCTTCTAAAATATGAATTTAGACCCAGAATTACACAGAAAGTCCTGACATTTTTATGTGAAGTTCCCATTTCATTCCACACTCTATTTGTTATCACGCAAACCCCTTTCTTTCTGATCTTTACTTTTCAGGCGTTCTGAATGACAGCCCTCTCTTGAAAGCAGATCAGCTCCTCTGTTACATGCAGGGAGAGTTACATGGAGAAGTTCCCTGGGTGAGCAGGATTCCCCCTCTGCTGTGCCCTTCTTGGTTTGGAAAGCTAAACCGTGTTTCTTCCAACAGAATGGTGACCCTTATGCTTCCAGTTCTGCTTACCCCCTGGCCTGGGCTTTGTAAACGTAAGTGCAGATTATGAATGCATGTGCAGTGTCTGATATTTCTAGGAAGAATACTTTATAACTGAAATCTCTCTTCTCCTGGGGATGAAAGCAAAACGAATTTAAGGATTAAATCACACAGAGGTATAATCCCCAAGGGAAACTTACTTTAGTTATTATGATTATATTACGATGTACGCCTCAGTACAGCAGAAGCTGTGTGAATACCATTTCAGTGGGGAATAATTTCTAGTCTTACAGCCTATAGTACATTATAATGCATTTCTGGGAGCCTGATGAATCATAACTGCAATCCGCAGACTTCTTTGCTTTCTTCAATGATTTTGATACTCCTCACTTTCTCCTCTAAGAGAGAATGGAGAAGAATATGAGATTCATAAGGTAAAACCTCAGAATTATTTAGTTAGAGACCTTTCAATCATGCATTAATTGCATATGTCCATATAAACTTCATGGTACACAATGGTAGTTTATGGGAAAGTTCCAGGTTGAACCATTTCCAAGAGTCTAGTGCTGCTTTTCTACTGGTGTAAGACCTGAGTGATCAAACAAGGCAGAATTCTCTGCTAGTTCTGTGGAAGTTAACTGTGTATCGTGTAAGATGTGGGTAAGGAGGGCCTTCTGCCTATGGTAGTTGCACACTCTCTCATGGTACTGCTCACATGGTACATTGAGGCAGCAGATTAACCCCCAGAGCCCACTGTGGACCTGATATCGGCGTACAGCAATGTACTGGTAGCTGTATTAAGATGTAGTGTTTTGCATCACATTGGTACCCTGTGAAAAAAACCCTAGAACTCAGTAGTAGATTTCTGGGATTTCAGATTCACGGATTTCCAATGACTTTTTGTTGGAAGGTGCCACTGGATCCTGTCTTGGTGTTGGAAGGAAAATGTAGAAGATAAGACCAGCTAAAAGTAAAATGTAAGGATGTGGTCACAGTATAGCAAATGCTAAAAGTCACTGGTACAGTAACTGGCAGACCATACAGCCAGTACACACTGTCTGGTGGTCTTTAATGGCAGTGTACCAAGGAGCAGCTAGACATACTTCCATGTCAATAGTGAATGAACTCCACTAGAGGACTGCTATTTGGTTGAGTAGTAGGTAGTTTCCTTACTACACAGCCAGATCCTTATCCTGCCCCACATACCATCCTGTTTCACTGTTTGTGTACACCAAACACCACAGTGTTTATAGATCCTAAAGAACAGACTAAGTGTCTTGACCAAGGTCACACAGAGTCTCTCCCAGCAGGAACAGGAGCCCGGATCTCCAAACTCCTTAGGCTGGTATCCTCACCATTAGATCATCCTTCCCGGGAAGACTGAAAATCCATATCGGTGGCATCATTGCACTGCATGCAGCTTCAGCAGAGCTGCCTCTGGAATACCGTGCTCCTTACAGAGCACTTCATTACCAGGAAGGTATTGATTGACACATTGGAGGGAGTTCAGAGAAGAGCAACAAAAATAATTAGGGAGCGGAAAGATTGACTGGAGAGATTGATTTATGAGGGAAGATTAAGTGAGATAAATACGTATGGCTTGGCTCACCTGCAGCTCAGGAGGGTGCAGAAGTCTGCAAATATTTAAAGGGTGCAAACAATCAGGAGGAAGAATTCCCAATACTGGGCCAGTCTGTTTGGTGGTGCCACAGGCTGTTGTTGTGCAGAGCTTTCTGGCAGCATGGCTGGACCACAGAGCATCCTTCAGGGAGCTGTGGATCGGTGGGACGGTACAAGGATGCTTCGCTGGGGCCATGGCAGGGACTTGGGAATGTGCAGTGGTTCACTTAAGTGTCATGGACTCTGCCTGGCTTGAGTTTGGAGGGGGAATTCCTGACATGGAACAGCCGGATCTAAAGTCAGACTCATACCAAATGTAGGATGCACTGTAGAGGGAACAGAAGACTTGTGGTTAATATCACTTGCATCAGTTAATGTCAGTTGTTATGGTAACAGTGAGACTTGATTATTATGGAATAGCAGAGCAAGAAGGCAGGTAAAGCTTGTGGAAATTCTTGGTAAATCTAGATTGGATAATCCCAGGTTTGCTCAACCACAGAATGAGTTGGGAAGAAGCTAGCTCAAATCCCACAGTAACAGCCGGAATCCCATTTTTCAAGGAGAAAGTGGATTTCATAATAATAAACCCCTGTGACCCTGTAGCTTTAAGAATTTCAGGTGACATTCACTGACTGCCATCGAACAGTCGTGGTCCAGAGCTCGCTGGATGTCACTGCTTATCCAAGACCATTTCCATGTGTCACTCTATGAATATAATAGGCAGACCTCTTAAGTTGTTGGAGTGAAACAGTGCTGAGTGTTCCCGTGTCCAGGGCAGCCACTGCTTTCTGTGACTGCATTTCATCACGAGCACAAGTCTGGGGTCTTTTGGCTTACCAGACATGCACCCTGAAGCAGCACAGCTGTTAGTGGCTTCTTATCCATTTATGTCCACTCCCTTTTGTAAAAGAGAAAAGAAAAATACCTCAAAAGCATGGAATTCCCTTTTGTTTTCCAAGTAGGTGGCCTGCTGCAATCAGGGTGGGACACCTGAGTCTTAAGGACACTGCTGTCAGAGGGCTTTTGTCAAGTTAATTATGTGATAAAAAGGCAAAAGGGACAGATGTGTAGGAGTAAATCAGAAAGGAAAGGCAAGCATCAACAAAATGAGGATGGGCAAAGACCATCAGAGATTGTGATCTGCAAAAGTCCACTAAGTACTGGGAAGCCATGGGCTATACGGGACCTGGTGCACCCTGGAGAGGTGCATCCCCTAGGGATGCAGAAAGTTCTTCTGGTGGTCCCTTTTGGCTCAGCAATCAGAGTAAATCCTGTGCAGCCCTTGTAGCTTTGTTGGCTTTGTATTAAAGTTCAGGGAATTCTGCAGGCTCTGGAGGAGGGAATTCCCTCTGCATCTGGAAGAGCCTTTGAAGGATGTGATGGCTGTGTTCTGTCCATGTGCTGCTGGAGCAAAACACAGGAAAGAGAAGAGGGTCCAAGGTCCAGAGTTACCTGACAGGAAATCACAGCACAAAGCTAAAATGAGGTGGTTTGGATGGGAAGAAAAAAGTCTTTGCTGTAAAACTTGTCGAAGTGTGAGCAAGCAGCAGAAGGCCCCAGGTACAGGGACATTCTCCAGGGGTAGGTCCCTGAGTCGGAAACCCTTGGTGGTCATGGACATTTCTGCCTTGCAGTTCTTTAATGTTCTCTGCACAATGAAAATGGATCCTGGAGCAGACCTTGCACCTTTCTGAACCTTCTCAGCCTACACTTCTCCAGAGAACCATTGTCCTCCCTTCCCAGTGCAGGCTGCTGTCAGATCCTTGGGGCATGAGCAGTGCTCCCTTGAGGAGCAGTTGGCAAAGCAGTGAAAGGTGGCTGTCCCTTAGCCTGGGGCATGAGCTGGAGCGGGGATGGGAGCCTGCAGCTGACCACAGTGGGGCAAAGGCACAGACCTGCCAGGAGCGAGAAAGGGGAGTGCTGTATTTTGGTTTCAGGAAAGGAAACTGGTGGTTTGATTTCAAAACAACAGAACCTGTGTGATGCTTCAAGATACGTGTGCTCAGCAAGGTGGTGGGTTTATGAGAAATGGGCTGTTTGTGACAGGGGACAAAGGTTTCAATGGCAGCCCAGAAAGCCAACCATATCCTGGGCTAAATCAAAAGGAGCATGACCAGCAGGTCGGCGGAGGTGATCCTGCCCCTCTACTCTGCTCTTGTGAGACCTCACCTGGAGCATTGTGTGCAGTTCTGGTGTCCTCAACATAAAAAGGACATGGCACAAGTCCAGAGGAGGCCATGAGGATGATCAGGGGCTGGAGCACCTCCTATATGAAGATAGGCTGAGAAAGTTGGAGCTGTTCAGCCTGAAGAAGAGAAGGCTGCGTGGAGACCTCAGAGCAGCTTCCAGTGTCTGAAGGGGGCCTATAGGGATGCTGGGGAGGGACTCTTCATTAGGGACTGTAGTGATAGGACAAGGGGTAATGGGTTCAAACTGAAACAGGGGAAGTTTAGATTGGATATAAGGAGGAAATTCTTTCCTGTGAGGGTGCTGAGGCACTGGAATGGGTTGCCCAGGGAGGTTGTGAATGCTCCATCCCTGGCAGTGTTTAAGACCAGGTTGGACGAAGCCTTAGGTGTAGATGGTTTAGTGTGAGGTGTCCCTGCCCATGGCAGGGGGGTTGGAACTGAGTGATCTTAAGGTCCTTTCCAACCCTAACTATTCTATGATTCTGTCTTGAAGAAATTAATAGCTGATGATTGTGCTTCTGTAAGGACCTTTGGTTATCTTTTCACTGCTGGGATAAAATATACCATCCTTGCCATAAACTTCAGCAGGAGCCTCCTGCTCTGTACTCAGGTCTGTAGCTCTGTGGAGGAACTACTGCACATCCTCTTCTGCAGTGGACTGGCTTTTCAAGCTTCCAAAGAGGTTTTTTAGGTTAGGATTAGGTTTTGCTTTTGGTTTTCCTTTTGCCTTTCCCTATAGTTCCCCATATGTGCTAAGATAGAATCATAGAATCATAGAATAATCAGGGTTGGAAAGGACCTTAAGATCATCCAGTTCCAACCCGCTGCCATGGGCAGGGACACCTCACCCTAAACCATCTCACCCAAGGCTCTGTCCAGCCTAGCCTTGGGCCCTGCCAGGGATGGAGCAACTTCTCTGGGCAACCCATTCCAGTGCCTCACCACCCTCACAGTCAGCAAGAGGATTGCTTGCTGGTGGTGCACAATGAATAGACTGGGGGGGTGTTGAGGGTTTTGTTGGGGTTTTTGAGCAGTGTCTCCATTTACAAAGACTAAGCAAGCCAATCTGGGAGCCTGTGACTGGGAAGTAAGCATATCTCCAACAGAACTGCATTGCTGCGTGCAGCTGTGAGAAAGCCAGCACACCAGCTGCCTGTGCACAACTCGGGTGAGCTTTCCTGACACTTCCCTGCCCTGCCTCCTCCTTTGGTGCATGGGAAAGCAAAGCCCACAGCTTGTACTCCCATTCCCACTGTTGACTTGTGCATTCCCATTTTCTTTCCTTTTCATTGCAAGCTCTGTAGTTATACAGTCAGGTCTCCACAGAGTAATTTACTGGCAGAATCTCTCCCAGAATCCAGCTTGAAACCAAGCTGTAAAAACAGCTGAGAGTGTAAATAATTCATGCAGACAATATGACTTTTTTATGTAAATTCGGTGCATTAACCCTCTATTATAATGATGGACGACAGATATGGGCGACGTTGCCTTGGTAAGAGCTAATGGATGGCCGCCATAAATTCACTGCACATTTTATTGTGTTGCTGGAAATTGTGCCTTCAGGCAATGCTGTTTACTTTTATGTAAAACTCAGGGTTCCCTAAATATTACAAATATTTTACATCCAACTCCTCAGCATTGGGGCCCAGCACACAAATCAAGCCGGCTTCATCCCACTTGTAATTAAAGGTTTGGGGTTGGGGTTGGTTGTTGTTTTTTTTTTCCAGGGACAATTATCTAAAACTATAAAGAAAAAGATTTTTTTCCCCCTTTAGATGTTCAGTCGTTGATGCATTAGCAAAGCCTTTGAAGAAAGAGATTAAATAACTGCAACGTATAACTTTGCATTAGGCTGTATGTTGTGCGCATACACAACAGATGTGGAAATAGCATCTTGTCACTGGGGTTTGTGTTTTTTACCATTTCTTGTGCTCAGTTACACATAAAATATTCTTCTCCCCCCCCCACGTGCTTCCCTCTGTAATTCATACCTGGTTTAGCAGGGTAATTCTCTGAACAGTGTCCTTGAGGAATTCTGCCTCTCAGTAAACACAGAAACTTCGCTTCGTTCCAGGGAATGTTCAATAAAGAATTCTTTGTTGCTTTTTGGTTGCTGTTTTGCACAGACCTGGAGTAAATGGGGGTGACACAGGTGATTTTTTTTGCCACACAAAATGGTTTCATTTTCATACTGAAACATATTTCAGTATGGTTTTAATATATAAGTATACAGTGTAATACAATTAATAAGTATACAATTAATTCACCTTAATCAAACCTTCCATTTAGTCTTATAGTGCACTATAGCTTTGGAAAAAGAAAACAAGATAAAAGCAGTCATGTAGAAAAGGACAGTCCTGCTTGACAGTGTGAATTGAATCCCCTTTGTAACAAAGGTAGCTGCCACTGGGAGCAAGAGCATGTTCATCCTAATGTGCGGTCGCCAAACGCCAGTTGGCCAGAGGACCCTGATGACTAGAGCAGTCTCTTGGGAAGCACCTACAAGGGAGTTTGTTGAAAGCTCCATTGGAATTTGTGAGCTCTTGCAGAGCAGTTCTGATACAGGCACGTTCTGTCTCCTGCTGTCGGTGGAATGTGCCGTTTCTTGGCAGTTTTGGTATCTCTATGAAGAAATGCTGCACAAAGTTGAAAATGGGTGATTTCAACTGAGCTAGCTCCGGTAGAAATGCATTAGGCTTTCCAGAAGACCCTGATTTCCTGAGGACTAAGTGGAAGGCACACTGTAACAGAGGCAAAACACACTGACTAAAAGAGGAATGCGACAACAACAATAAAGGCTAATGAAATCAGTCCTGTGAATCACATGTAGTATTAGGCAAAAGCTAACAGTTTAATTGCACATAAGCCTATTTAATAATTGGCTTTATTTTATGTCCTGACTATGCATGCTCATTTCAACTGTATTAGGAATGCCAGAAGATAGATGTGCATAAGCTCTAACCAAGGGCATTGACTTATTTTTCTTGGTCTTTATTATGGACTGAGATGCCTAAACTTGGGACTCTCAGATTTTGCACCTTATTCTTCTGACGTGCTTTAGTGCCCTGGAGCCACTTCGCAACATTCATAGCGGCTTTCACATGCTCTGATGCTTCTCGGGACCAATTCAGTCCTGAACAATAGATGTGTGTGCAGTAGAGCCAGGAAATGGTACACAGGAGATCAGGGGCTTATTCCCCAATAACATTTTGATTTGTAAAGTATTCCACTACACAAAACACACACAGGAGACAGCATTAAAAAACATTAGAGACCATAGCCAGCAAGACAGAAAGGTGGCTTAAAATACAGATTGGCAGCATGGCCTGGGATATAGGCAGGACACACTAAATAAGCAGAGGAAATGTTGTAGAAAGCGTTTCCAATATTTCACGTTATTCAGCCATTTAAAAAATCTCTCCTGGGACAGCATTTTGCCTTAAAAAAAAATAAGTAAATATCACTAGTATCCAGATAAATGTGTTTTCCCTATTGTTCAAAATAAATGGGGTTTCTGTAACTCATACATCCAAGGAAGGCCATTTTTCTGGTCTTGTTCTTTGTCCAGTGTGTTTCCATGCAGAGCAGACACAGACATGGAGCACTGGGAGGAGGTATAGGGCATAGGTAGGTATAGGTTTGTTTTTTCTCCCCCATCACTTTGAAAGATTTAATATCTATAATCCAGGACATGTAAATGTTCAACAGGATCCCGTTCATCTATTCCTTACACAGAGCAGAGTATTCCTGGATCCATGGGTCAGTACCATGCTCTGGTTGATGAGATGCAGAGCATAAGGCATTATTCTGTCCAGGTATGCCATTTAAAGGTCAAATGTTCTCAACTTTTGAATATTAATATATGACTGTCAGCCTGTCTTGGACAATTTGCTTTTGTGTGGCTCTTTGCAAGCATTAGAAGACTTTGGCAGTGCTGGGAATAACAGCACTTTCCTCCCAGTGCTGCTGCACCAGCTGTGTGATAGCGTGTGTCTCAGAGGTGATAAAAGGAAGATGGCTTTTGAGGTGGAAGGAGAGCTTGAAAGGAGATGGGCTGCCTTGTAGCCTTGTAGGATTGTGAAGGGAACACTAGTGGTGAACACATCCCTGTGTCAGTCCAAATACAACCCACAATAGATTACTACAGATCAGAGAAGTCCAGATAGGACTTCTCTGTGGAAATTAAAAGAGTATTTATTAATAATTTGCTCCAGAAAAGTAATATTGTTATATTCTTCATGGGATGTTCATAAAATCATAGAATGGTTTGGGTTGGAAGGGACCTTTTAAAGATCATCTAACCAAACGCCACTGCTATGGGCAGGAGCATCTTTCACTAGACCAGGTTGCTGAAAACCCCATCCAACCTGGCCTTGTGCACTTCCAGTGATGAGACATTCACAGTTTCTCTGGGCAACTCATTCTAGTGTCTCTCCACCCTCATTGTACAAAATTTCCTCCTCAATCCATTCACCTCCATCTGTATTGATTGGTTGGGATTGCCCCAGCTCAGGTACAGGACCCTGCACTTGGCCTCTAAGAGGCTGTTTCATATCAGCTGGTAATGTCATCAGCTACAGGATCAGAGTTCAGAGGAGTTCAGGGCAGAGTGTTTAACCCTGAAAGCAACTGCAAATTCTGCCTAAGCTCTGTCTCTGCCTTCTTTACATGTATGTGACAGAAATCAGGACCTCTTGGAAAGATGCTGGGAGAACAGGATGTCCCTCCATAAACTGTGGGAGAGGCTCCACTTTGGTTAATTTAGGGGTCATTGAAGGAATGACACCCAGGCTGGCCCATCCATCTCTCATCTCTAAAGGCAGCACTGTCGATAGAAAGGTTTTTGCTAGCCCTCTGTTCTGTTTAATACATTTAAGTACTGCACTCTGCATATGAAGAATAGGGATGTTATCAGAAAGCATTCAAAAACATATGTTTTAATGAAATGTGTTGACAACTGCTGAAGTAAAGTTTTTGTTAAGTCTCAAGAGTTTAGCCATGACAAGCAGTATTAATGAATTGAATTAATTAAAAAGCATTTCAAGATGAAACAGGGCCTGTTCTATGTAAAATGCTCTATACATTAGACAAGCATTATGGAAATCACTGCTTTGTACTACACTGTAATGCAGCCATTTATAAAAGCTTCTCAAGATCCATGGATAGCAGTAATTTGGCTTTAGCGTGTCTTTGAAATTCATTGAATGCAGCATGTGCTATTTAAAAGCATGAAATCCAGATGGTTCCACTGCCATCCAAGTTTGTATGGCTTGGGGAGGGAAGCGGGAGCTCAGTGTTACTGGAATGAGCGAGTGGGCATGGGAACAGGGTGAGCTGAAGGAGCAGAGGCTGGGGCTGGTGGCTTTAGGGAGCAGGCTCTCAATACCCTGGGGACCCAAACTACTCTGAAATGTGGGTTGCTTTACTAAGAGACTCATACCTCTGGTCTTTTCTGTTCCTCTGCTTGTCTGCCATGAAGTCCCCTCCTTAGTGGACAAGGCTTGTTCTTCAGTACCTCTCCTTTTTAGGTTGTTGTTGTGCCCTCTCTAAGAGTAACACCATCAAACCTGGCATTACACAGAAATCTGCACTCTACCTCAGATGTCCCTATAACAGGCAGAACAGTCACACAGGTGTATGCTCTTGTAGGACCTTTCTCTCCGTGTGGATGCTGTTAGCGTTAGCATCTGGCCGTGGGACTAAGAAACCAAACATGGGAAGGGATGGTGCAGTCCTACAGCACCCATACACAACACTTACAAGAATATCTCTTTAAAATATTAAATATCTTCGTAAGAAATATTAAGATCTTCATAATAAAATGCTCTTCATAATAACAGTATGAAGGGTGAAAGATGAGAAACTGAACACCGATAAGATTTCATGCATGCATGGTGAATGTTCTTTTGTTCTATGTGTTTTAGGATTTGGCTTGTAGCAGACTATTTCAAATGGATGCACCTTTATCTGTTTTGGACTATGTGTGAGTCTTAATAAAGGAATAAATTGAGGAGAATTAGCCTCAAAACTGTTGTTAGCTTTCAAATGTTGGAATATATTAATACTGCCCATTCAATCAAGACTATGACTACTCTGTAGAAAAGGAAAAATCCTAAATACAAATGGTCGGTTCCTCAAGCATGTAGACAGATACTTAAAGGATGGTAAAGTTTGCTAAATACTCAGCTACTGCACATGCTTCCAGACATGAATTTGGAATATCAGTACATCTGACAGGTAGCGTAGTTAGTTAGCACAAGGGATAATTCATTTTGCCTCATAGTGTGTTAGGCAAAGAGCTGCTAACACTGCATCCTAAAACGCTTAGGGAGATTCATCCCATGAGCAGGTATGATTCTGCTCTGTAGAAAAAATGAGAGAGCTTGTTCTGCTACTTCACTAAAACATGAGCAATATGTTTGCACTTGTCACAGTTAACATTTGCATTTAGTATCTGCATGGTGAGAACTTCTGAGCCTGCTTATACCGGCTAAACAGGCACAGGTAGCGTTTGTGTCTGACCAAAAGAAGTCTCTCCCCCCTGGCTAGATGCTGTACTACATGTAGAGCAGTATCTGCCAAAGCCAGGTCTGGCATTTTGTGTGTCCTTTCAGGCTCTTCCTGCTAACTAGACTCTAGAAAGCATCAAAAAGCCTTTCCCATGCAATCAGATTATTGCAGGGCTGAAGGAGCCTGACCTTGATTAACTGATTAATTACTGCTAAGTCATGCTGGCAGGTGGTACCCGTGAGAGGAAACCAGCTGATAACCTCAGAGCAGCCTTCCAATACCTAAAGGGATCTAAAAGAAACCTGGAGAGGGGCTTTGGACAAGGGCCTGTAGGGAATGGCTTTAACCTGCTCGAGGGGAGACTGAGATGAGTTCTTAGGAAGAAGCTCTTCCCTGTGAGGGTGCTGAGGCGTTGGCACAGGGTGCCCAGAGAAGATGGAGATGTTTTAACCAGCTACTTACATAGCCAAGTGGTCATCACTAATGTTGCTTAACCAGCTGATCCTAAAATTATTTGAAGACATAAAGCTCAAGACTTCGAGCTAACTAGTTCAATTACCCATATTATCAGCTAGTTTTTAACTGATCACTCTGCATACCGGTGTATGTTTCTTCATTGCTGCTTTTCCACTTAGCAAACAATCTGTTTTGACTGGGATTCAGCTGTTTCCTAATCAAATTGTAACAGTATTTTAAAATCCAGACTGTAACTTACCCTGCACTAATGGGAAAGTGAATAAAAAAGGGGAGGTAGATACCTGTGGGAGAAACAGCAGTACGACAGGCAGAACGACGTGGTGATAATGGAATAAGAAATACTGCTTGTACCATTTCATTATGGAGAACAGTCAGCATCTTTAACCCAGCCAAGATCAGCTGTAATCAGAAAGAAGGGGAGAAAATTGGTGTTCAACTCCCTTCTTCCTGCCAGAACCCTGAGGTGGAATTGCAGCAACCCTGGGACAGCTGGTCAGACACCATGCTCTGTGTTGTCATTTGCTTTTAAAAGCAGCAAAAGAAGTCTTGTCAGTGGAGATCTGTTAGCTGTGACTCTTAGGAAGGATGGATAGCTCGGAAACAGGTTTTAAAGCACAAATTGGGGAACAGTTTTGTAATGCACTTGAGTTTCTTTTCCACTCAGTCACAGCTGAGAATAGCATCTGTAGTGGTTAAATGAAAATGAGCATTAATCACTTCAAATGATGTAACATACCCAGACTATGTAGCAGCTACTATTTGATGTCTATTTTGCAAGGAGTGATACAGTTGCAGTTCATCCTGAAATCCTGGATGGAATCTGTATCTAATTCCAAGCAAAGTAATTTTGTATTCTTAGTTCAAGCACACCATAGAACAGTAATCAGAATTGTGATAGCCTCACTGAACCCTGGAATTCAATGAGCATTAAAAAAGCTCCCTTGTAGTCTTCTCCAAGGAGACGTTGCTGTGTATAAGAAGGCAGAACACTTCAAAATCTAGGGCACCAGCCAGCCTTGTGTGTTTGAGAGAGGGCAAGTGGGTTCTCTAGACAGACACCGTCTGTCTCATACACATGCAGTGTAGTGAGAAGAGGGAAGTAATGGCAGGGAGGGTCATCTCGAGTGCCTCTCTGATCTTTAACCTCACAAAGTTGCTGTATCTTTCTTCAGAAGAGCAAATAAGCAGCCTTGCCATACAGATTGAAGGTAAAGCACAGGAGTTACCAGTCCTAAACAGCCCACAACCTCGCAATAACACAACAGAAGTCTAGTCAATGGGCCCCAAAACAGGGGTGAAGATATTCATCAAATCTGATGAGGCTCCTATTAATTAGGGTTGTTAAGTGGCTGTTACACTTTTGTTAGTATTACCATTTGGAGATTTGGCTTACAAACCTAATGGGGCTACTCCTGCAAGATGATAATTAGATATGGCAATTCCACTTACCCATGCAGCCTCGGCACACAACCATCGCACATCAATATTTAATTTAATTACTGATGTTGTGGTGCAAGTCACATCTGATTTAAGAGATAAATATGCTTAATTAATAATGAGATAAAACACAGAGTATGTCACCTTTTGTCATTTGAGCTTTATTAGGTACAGTAAGAAAAGACAAATGTGAAAGTTGGAGAGGCCGTGTCGTGGTACTCTGCATGATCCTTGTCCTTCAGGTTACCTGAGCTGTATTATAAATAAGACAAACAGGTGCAAGTGTGCAGGCCATTACTCTACATAAAGATACGCTTGTGTCTTGAGTCATTCATCATTTACTTCCTTTTTCTGCATAATTAAAAAAGTGAACATGCATCTGGGATTATGTCACATCTCTCGAAATTCATTTTATCAGGCTTGATCATACGATTCTAATTTGTGTTGATGTGGGCTGGTACAGAGGCCAGTTGTGCAAGAAACCCTTCTGCAGCAGCATCCTTTGGAAACCTTCTTTCCATTGGCATTGGGCATTCTCAATTCAGAGCTTCCTGCAAGAGGCTGTTGAGAACGGTGTGTGTGATTGCCATGCCACGAGGCAGAGTTCTGCAAAGGTGCATGTAGAAAGGTTGCTTCCTGCTTTGTAAGGAATGGGGGGAGAAAAGGACAGACAGCTAGGCCTTGAGGCTAGTTGTGATGATGAACCGTATCAAAGCAGCTTCCAGACAGGGCTGGATCCCTAGTTCATATGGGGCTTTATAACCTGGACTGCCAGTCTTAGCCCCAAAGACTTTCATTTAAATACAAACCAAATGAATAAACAGGTCCCATACAAGCAGTGCCCCAGATCTGCTGAAGCTGAGGGAACTTCTCCTGTTCGCTTTCTTTATGGAGGATCAAAGCCTTAGAAGGTCCCCCTCTATACACAGTGTCCTTTGTAAGCCTGTGCTTCCAGGGGTTCACAAGCTAGCACTAGAAGCTTGTGTGGGTTGAAACTTGCTGTGCAAGATCTTTGCCTGGGGGCCACTTGGTTTGATGTGTTTGACAAAATGTGAAGAGCTCCTGAGTTAACTGCGCCAAACAAAGTTTCCTGGAGGCTGAGATGGGGTTTGGAACTTCCTTGGGGGAAAATTCCCAATTGGCAGAAAATCTATGAAAGCAAAAGCAACTCACGGCATTGTAGCCTATTGAAGCGTGTATTGCTCTCAGCTCCTGCTGTAATCATTGCTTCGCTGTTGTAGATAATTCTCCTAGTATTAATATTGAGAGTAGTGTAATGGGAGCCCATTGGGCAATCAGGAATGGTTAGTGAAGGAGACCATTTCATATGGGCTGAGTGTTCCTTTTGGAAAGAAATCAGACTGGGAAAGCCTTCAGCTGTCCAAGCCTGTTTTAATACCCACTCATCCCAAAGGAAACATATGGGAGCATAAGCGGGGAAACACTAATGCACAAGGCATAAGTGGAGCAATAGACAGGGAATAATGAAAGTGCCAGTGCTTGCAACAAGGGAGACTGTGCTTCAAGGATGCTAAACCAGAACTGCTCTTTTCCAGCTCCGTGACCCAGTATTGTAGGTGGTCACCACGGCGGGCACCGTGATCCATTGGTATGATGGATGCACTGCAGTTTCCAAAGGGTGTGACTGAGGTGTGGAATTCAGCTGAGCTCACACCTTCTGTCAGCTGCCAGAAGTGGGAGAGGCATCCTGGGACCTGTTCCCTCTAATTACACTCCCTGGTCTTGACAAGTAAATGCATCCAGAATCAGAGAATGGGGGATGGAGGAATCCGTGGAACCCATAGCTCCACCAGCCAAACTTAACACCAAGGAGTGGTGGATTAGGAACGCTTTCCCCATGAGACCAGCAGCCTCGATGACTAGCCAAGAAATGTGTGGGAGACAAGAACTAATCCTCTTTGAGAAGAACCTGTCATTTTCCCCCAGGAGAGAAATAGTGCTACAGCTGGAAGGACAGGGTAAGAGCAGCACTGCCTCCAGCTCTGTCTGAGCGTGCGACAGATCTACTGCTTGCATGGGAACACTGAGGCTGAGCATCACCATCATGCAGTAGTGTGTGTTCATCTGAAGACAGAGTGGAGGAGGTAATAAAATAGCTTACAGTGATTTGGCTTTCAGAGAACATGCAGCACAAGTTATACCAATACCATGGGTATGCCCTGGGCAGAGACAGACTGTGGTAGTTGGACCAGGAGCAGTAGCTAAAATGAGGTATAGCATAAAATTAAGCTGTTGTAATGAAGTTGCACAGGTTGATGGAGGCTTTATCCTATTATATGGTGAGCTGTTGTTATTGATATGTGAGGCACAAGAGAGTCCCATTCTGTCTTCCTTACAGTGCTACTTTGGTTGACATTAGTTTCTTCCATTTCATTTCTGAGGTGCAGTCTAATCCTGAGGTAGTCATGAATGCTCCAGTTTTATATTATCATGGGGAGATTTTATAAGTTCTCCTGTGGCAGACCGTGGGCTCTGTGTGGCACAAAGTATACCCATGACCTGATGGAGAGCATTAGGAAACCGGCTGATCCTTCACGGAGCCAAAGGCATGCAGGAAAGTGTTAATGTTCTTTGTCTCTTCTTCCCTTTTCTTCAAATTCCTACCTGTCCTCACTAGGGAAACACTGAGCACAGTCTGGCCGGGGCTGATGATTCCTGCAGGCACATGTAATGCCACTAGCACCTACATGTGTGAAATCCCCCCCTCTCTCTGCAGAACACTCTTCAGAATAGGGCCTGGGGCTGTCCCTTATGCTTCAGGCAGCAGCAGCCATTTAGCACCGGCAGTTGTAGCACTTCTCACCTGCCCAGCCTGCCTGACTTTTCCAGGCTTGCTAGTGCCTGTGGGAGATGAACTTGATCCTCCAGCTCTCCTTGCTATCCACATGCTTCCTAGAGACTTGCTTTTGAACTAAAGTGCCTGAATCTGGTCTCGGGAGCATGCCACTGATGATTACTGATAGCAATTACTGCACATTAGGATGTACACTCAGATGACATCCAGCAATATGGGCTGAAGCAGATTGAAGATTCAGCCACTTGACAAGGCAATAGGAGCTGTCCTTTCTGTAGAGAACTGTTTCAGTTCAGAGTACCTGCCTGATACCCATCCTCACTCTTCTGTCGATTTATACTTGGACGTGTTTCTGAGAAGCTGTAACCTATTTACACCCCCTTTCCTGCAAACGAGGAGCTTAGCATTGTTTCTCCCAACGTTCATCATTTTGCGCTTGTCTATACTAGTAGCTAATGGAGTCGAGCTGTAGAAGTCTCACAGCTGGAAATGACAGTCAGAGCCAGATGTTCGCACCCTAGGCCAGACACAGCTGTTTCCCTGTAGCTGGCAAGGGACGAAGAACAAGTAAATGCAGAGACAGCAAACCTGAAAAAAAATCTAAGGTAATCAGGCTGAATATGCCTGGAGACTTGGGCCATCTGGAAGCTTGCCAGAGGGCTATTTATTTTGATGTCTACACCTGCTGAATGGGAATGCTTTGTGTGAACTCAAAGCTTGAAGAGGTACTGTCTGTCTCCCTTTTTCAGCACTCCACTCCCTCCAGGCAGTGTTGGTTGCTTGATAAATTGTGCTCTCCAAGCTAGGTTTGGGGGGGGAGGTTATAAAATAACCCCTAAAACTTATCGTCTTTCCTGGCTGTTGAGGGTAGAAGCAAAGTGCTGCAGCACTGGAGAAAAGAAAGGGGACACAGTGTCATAAACTGCCCTTTGGAGGGTTAAAGTCTGTAAGCAGAGTAATCTCCTGGGTGTGTTGTGGAACCAATTGTTTTGCCCCATTTAGAGGGAACTGGGAGAAAAACTCCCATAAGCTTTTTACCTACCTACTGTTCTGCCCACATTACACCTTCATGGGCTTAGTGTAACAGATTTCTCCCACCTGGCTCAGCCCTTTGGCATACAGTCCCCTCCTTACAGGGTGTGCCTGCCTTGCTGTCATCTTGAAAGCTCCTGGGGTTTCTGCTTTACAAGAACTTTTGGTGGTGGTGGTGGTGGTGATGAGCATGCTCCTCCAGTGATGAGCATTTGATTAGGGTAATTCCTCAGGAGCAAGGCAGGATTTTGGGGCAAACAAGACCAAGAGGATCAAAGGTCGAATGATCACTGTTCTAAAGATGCTTACAGGGTAAGGGTCTCTCGAAAGATGCTGGTTTCTCTGAGTCCTTCTGCTACTGTAAGGAAACAAGACCATCTCAGAGATGAGACAGCAGTTACCTTATGGCATTGCTCCTTAATAGAAGTAATAGAAGAGTAATCTCTTCTATGACTTAATAGAAGTAGAATAATAGACGTTAACAGATTACTATTACTGCTGCAATAGTAATCTTTTCTAAATACACAAAAAATCTCTCTTCTCTTGCATTTTATTTTCCCCACTATTTTCCTGGTCATTGTTCTGATGCATTCAGCATAATTCTTTGAGCAGTTTTCTACTCTCACAATCCCTGCAGCCATTCGCCACATAGCTTTTGCCATCTCCCCAGCATGTGCTGAGCAGTAACTCTGTTGTAGCTGACATGCAGCATATGCAGCTGCACTGATGATAATTGTACCCACTGCTGTCAGTACCATTCCTGGTTCTCAGATGTGCAGCAAACAAGGGATATGTCATACCAGATGACATCGTGCTCTGCAATAAAAGCTGTGGGGAAGGAGGAAGTTGGGGAACATTCAGAGTGATGGTGTTTGTCTTCCCAAGTAACTGCTATGTGTGATGAGGCCTTGCTTTCCTGGAAATGGCTAAACGTCTTCCTGCCGATGGGAAGTAATGAATGAATTCCTCGCTTTGCTTTACTTGCACATGAAACCTTTGCTTTACCTTTTAAACTGTCTTTATCTCAACCCATGGGTTTGCACTCTTTTTCTCTTCTGATTCTCCCCATCCCACTGCGGGGGAGTGAGTGAGCAGCTGCGTGGGGCTGAGCTGCCTGCTGAGGTCAAACCACAACATATCCCGAAGGCAATAGTCAATTCAGTGGGTTATCTGAAAATGCAGCATAGTTTTACCTCAATTTCCCCCCCCCTTTGCTGAAGGATACAATGGATTTTCTAACCTTAATCTTACGGAGTATCTATTTCTTAACCTGACCAGGATAGTGGAAAAACAGCAATATTATGCTATGATGCTTTGCCTGAGGAAGAAGATACAGTCTTCCTCTGGTTATTTGTTTGATTTCCATTGGCAGATAGGTGAACTACAGAGAGTACTTGAGCTGACACTTTCGAAGGACAGGAGATTTTAAAACAAATAAGAGGAGATCCACTGTGTGTTATAAGCAATAATCAATAATTAAAAGCCTTGTTAAAGCATTGCTGAAGAGTACTTCAGAAGAAAAGTAGTTATACTGCATTTCATGGTTAATTCAATGTCAATTAGCTGATTGTTAACTTCCCTCCAGCTAAATCTTGTTCAGCACAGAGAAGAGAAATCAAAAGCATTCTAGCTTTAACAAGCCTGGTGTTTCAATCATTCATCTCTGCCCGCAGGCTCAAAATCAATGTCAACAGACGTTTCATTGCAATTTTATCAGCCATTTCTGCATGTCACCGTTCCTTGGCTGCCCTGATTGTCCCTGAAAACTGTCTGTGGGAATCGGAATGCATCCTGAGGAGAGAGCTGAACAGGCTGCGCTTACTCTTGTCTAACTCGTGGTTGGGTTTCCTGTCCTCTGGGTAATCACGAGTGCTGGTGCCCACCTGCGCTTCCTAAACGGCTCAGTGACCTCCTGTCCCGTGGAAGGGCCCGCAGGAAGATGTCAAATCCTCCAGCCACGCAAGCGCTGCCCGGGGTCCGGGGCGGCCCTTCAGCACCGCGGTCAGCGCCTGCGGGCGGCCCTTCAGTACCGCGCACAGCGGCCGTCCTGCGGCCTCAGCCTCCTCTTCCTCGGGCTGCCCGCTGGCAGCAGGGGCAGACAGAGCTTTAAGGGTGTGAACATCCTCAAAGCATAAAGAAGTTGAGGGGTGCTCGGGCATAAAAGGTTTTCTACCTGCATGTGCCTCGATCTGAGGCCCCCAGCATCAGAAGGATGCGGAGCTGTTGGAGTGAGGCCAGAGGAGGCCACGAAGATGATCAGGGGGCTGGAGCACCTCCATTCTGAGGTCTCCTCAAAAAAGGCTAAGTCATACTAGCATGCTGCTCATTAATACAGTGAATTAATATGGATTTATAAAAAGGAGAAACCTCTCTTTTCCCAGCTGAGATGTCTTTCCTCTCCATCATTCTGTGATTCATTCTGTTCCCATGCCCCTGTGTGCAGCTTGAAACTGTTGTCATCAAACATCTACTAGACAACCTAGCAAAAGCAGACCAGGGATAGGATTGACCTACTCATGGCTCAGAAATACCTTGGCTGTAAAAATCAGTAGGTAAGACAGACTTAACCTGAAAAGATGAATTATTTCCCCCATCAGGTAGAATGCAGGTGTTTTTAGCATGTATTACACCAATACTTTTGAAAGAACTGATTGGCTTTGGGGGTCTGTGGCTTTCTGCCTACTCAATTCGGATCAGAGTGTACCCAGCCCCTGGTGAGAAGAATGGAGTCACCGTCGTTACCCTTAACACGCAAATTGGTTCTTTAGCCGCTACCCTCATTCACCTTGGACAGAATGACTTAGTGAAATGATGTGATCTAAATCTCCTTGCCAAGATTGAAAGAAACATGGCATCTGTCCAGGCAGCGTTTGGTCACTGTTGCTACTGAAGTAAATAGGAGCCAAGTCAAAAAAATTGAGGTTATTTCCATGCCTCAGAGATGTTTTCTAGCACTGACACATGGCCATGGAGCAGATAGAAGTTTAGAAGTTCATTCATTTTGATAACGGGCAGGTGGCCCGTGCTGTTGCTCCAATTTATGTCATGTTGTTGGGGAGGCTATAGGGAGGCAACCTAAAGTGCAGGTCAGGACAAGCCCACATTTTCCACCATTCGTGTCTGAAGGACTGAATTCTACAGCTGATCTAACAGTTTCAAACATGTTTGCCTGAATGGGTAGCACTGAATTTCTGATTCTCTTCTCCCAGTTCTGCTGCAGGTCTGATGATCCCTGCTGTGATGCTTCTGCTTCAGCGGAGACACTGGTGATACTGATGAGGAGGAAAAGTGTAGTCAGGTACCTGCTCCTCACAAAGTCCTTCGTCGCAGAACTGATTTTCTCTACTTCTTCCTTTCCTTGTTTTGTTTTGTTGGGTTTTTCTTAAGAGAATAGAGGCTTTCACTCCTGTCACAATAAGGTAGAGTATTGCTGCCATAATAAATCTTTATTTTTCTGCTGCTGTTCCGTGCAGTTTTTCCTTTGCTTTGGAACATTTTGCTTGACCCCCCCCTCGCCTGCCCTTGTCCTTTCTTCCCATGTTAGAGGCAGAGATAAGATTGCACCATGAGAATTCCAGAGCAAGGAGGCTTTATGGCTTCCTAATGCATACTATGTAAATTGACATACCAGTGTCTGACCCTAGAGTGGAATAGTTCAGAATGGGAAATAGGAGAGAGAGGTTTCTGATTGCATTGCTTCATGAAAAATCCTTTGTAATAGCTGTATGTACTTTACAAGGATTCTAACATTAAAGGTTTAAGCTAAACTATGCTCCATATTAGGGATGAGAGCTAGACCAGAGTTTCTGGCTCTTCCCAAGGACATATTCCATTGATAGCAGGTTTCTTTCAGGCTACAAAAAGTCAAGTTCATGTGTTGCACTGAGTCTGCAGTCACACAATACAGATGAACTCAGCTACTGGTATTCAGCCCTGCAGTTTGCCTCTACAACAGGGGGTGGGAGGGTGATCAGGGAGGACAACACAGACCGGAGGTGAATCAGAGGTTGCTATTTCCTCCTTAGATTGAAACAAGATGTGTGACATGGCCTCTCCCTCTCTGAAGACATGAATGCACATTATCAAGGTTGTAGCAGCAATGATAGTGGGACAGGATTGACAGGGAGGGAGGAGAGGCATGAGGCAAAGGCAGGGGTGGGGAAAGAAGATGACTTGACCAAATGCAGTTCTTGTTTTTTCTCTTCATGAAACCCTGATATCCACGAGGTTATTTTGCAGACATCCCTTCCCTGGGACAGTGCCGCACCTGAGCTTGATCCCGTGAGCATGTGGATCAATGGAGAAACCGTTCCTTTGGATTTTCCCATAGTTGCTTTCCAGTGCAGCATCTCAATTCAAGTGTGTCTGCATGTTCTTTGTCAGGAGATGCTTCTGGTGTTTATAGAGCTGTGCAGAACCCAGCAGGGTGGGAGCCAGGCCTACAGGCATCACCAGAACACCAGTGAGCTTACCCAGGCTGCATTATCAGAGTTCCAGTTCTCCTTGATTCTCTCAGAAACAGCTCAAATCAAGGCTTTTTTCAAGAGCTCATGCTAAGAAAAAGCTCAAAATCCAACAGTGCGAAGAAATGAAACCCAAAAGACTCCTAAATGCAAAAGTGCTTTTCCTCAGGGAGATACCAGTCTTGCTGCCATCAGTGGAACCAGCAGTTTGCCCTAAACTTGATACTGCACCGACCTCTCTGGGGGCACAGAACCTTATCTGCCTGCAGATATAGCAGATATAGGAGTATTTGTTTTTCCTGGTACAAGCTTCTAAAAAGAAAGAACCAGCCCCTTGTGGAAATACGTTCACGTGAGCTGACAAGAGCCATCCTCTCTTTTCAGGTTTGAAGAAGTGGTGTTTGCAGTGCAGGAAGGTGATTCTTGCCTCCCGGGATCTCTTTCTCTTGGGGTTGCAGAAGCAACAGCCAACTTCTTTTTAGCCTCAATTGGCTGAGGATAAAGAAAATTAAACTCTAGGAAGAAAATCAGGGAGGAAACAGAAAAGGGAGAATCAAAAAATCTTCATCTGAAAGAAAAGCTGAAACTTTTTAGAATAAAATGATATTCCCCTATTTAGATTTTCCAATTTCTGGGACTTTTGAGCTTTAAAAAAGTGCCTTTTCCTATTAAGGCAATTGCTTTCACTTTGCAGCAACGAGCAGAGTTCTCTTTCTAATGATGGCAGAAGCTGAGTGTCGCTGCCGAGTAGCTGGAGTGGGGCTCCGGCTCTCAGCGCGTCGCGAGCTCGATGTGATTTGAGATGCAGTTTGCTTTCCTCTAGCTCAGATCTCGGGGCTCCACCACAAACTGTACATGACACAACGAAATTAATATTTAAAAATAATTACTTGCTGCCTGAAGGTAAACAGAAAAAGGGTAAATAATTGATAGCCCTGGGACTGCCACGCTGGAAGTCTGCTGAGCGTTTATGATGTGCTGGGAAGGTTCAAAGGGATTGCTCGGCTGCTGCCTCTGAAGGAGGGGTTTTGCTAATCAGTCCAGGGCTTGTTTTGTCAGCCAGCAATGGATGCGGAGTTTGAAGCGCTGGAACAGAATGCCAGCTTCATTTAGGCGAATCTCGAACTTAATTTGCGAACTTTCCTTCCAGGATTTGCATTGTAAATGATAAGGTGATTTTCATATATATAATATTTTTTTTCTTTATCCCGTCAACATCTGAAGGGAAATTTCATGTGGTCTGCTGCCAAGAACGCAGAGGAACTTGCATTTAAGGAGTGCTTACATAACGTGCCACCCTGTGACAGTACCTGTCTGCAGAGCTTGCTGATGCCTTGGCACTTGGCAGCTATTCACGTTTCAGGGGTAAATAGCCCTCCTATAGCCCAACAACACGATAACCAGCGTTCAAAGTGGCCGATGACCATAAAGAAAGGTCAGTGATTTCACACTGCTTCATTTCCCCACCGCCACCCCAGTCAGAAAACTTCGTGCACTGATTACTGCATTAAAGCAGGGGAGGGTCAGAATTCCTGGCTCCACACAGGATTTGTCGGTTTTCTGGTGTTAAAGCAAAGGATAAGAAAATCCTCTGGCAGCAGATGTGGAGAGTCTATAGCAGCAGATCTACAGGGTATTTAAATAAGGTGCCATACACACCCATGGGGCAGAGACTGTTAGATAAAACTTCTTAAAGGAGAAGAAAACCCAAGCAGATCGTAGGATCTATCAGCAATGCCAGCTGATGAGTGATTCCCACAGTGTGATTGCAATGCCTATTTTACTTAGGATTAGAACACGGATTCTTGTCTTTGTGCCCAGTCAGACCTTCATAATGGGACGTACTTTAACCCCTAGCTCTGCATCTCACTTGATTTTCATTGCTTGAAAAAGCAGTCTAAGCTCTCATTTGGATTTTACAAGGGTATGATCAAATACCACGCTAAGGTGTACAAGCATGGGTGTCGTCTGAAGACACAGTAATTCTTACACTCTATTGAACAGCAGTGAGGCTTTTAGTAGACTCCCAGAGACTATTTTTCCAGCTGATGTGCATGTGGAAGTGAACAGGAAGAACGACTCACTAGAAAACATGATGTGCAAAGAGGGACAGGCTGAGGTATGTTCTGTTCAGTCTGGAGAAGACAAATGGGAGATGGTAGAGCAGGCATTACATATGTAAAATGTTGCAGCAAAGAGGAGGGAATACTTGGTTCTCCCATATGTTTCTTATAATGGCTTAAACTGGGCTCTAGAGGGGGAAGAAAGGGAAATGCTTCTGATGGCAGAGATAGGTCACAGTCAGAGCAGATTGCTGGCGGGGGCTGTGGGGTCTCTGTCACTGGGGATTAACAACATGTCAAACAAATACTGTCTGTAAGGGATGATTTTCAGAGTACCTCAGCCCTGTCTCTTCCAGACCTGGCAGTCCAGGGCGAAATAATAGAGACACAAAGAAGCTGAGCACTGAGTCTCGAGCAGGATGTGTGCGCCTGTGTATATTGGCCCCAAGCTCAATGTTTGTGTGAAACATAAACACATTTGAGGGTGCTGAGGCGCTGGCACAGGGTGCCCAGAGAAGCTGTGGCTGCCCCATCCCTGGCAGTGCTCAAGGCCAGGTTGGACACAGGGGCTTGGAGCAAGCTGCTTTCGTGAAGGGTGCCCCTGGATGAGCTCTGAGGTGCCTTCCAACCCAAACCAGTCTGGAATTCTATGATCTCAAGGGAAAGGAGGTTGCCAGTTTTCGTGTTTTATAACTGCTGTTGCAGCATTTGGATGTTCCTGTATGTCCTAGCTCCACAGGTCCTTACTTACCAAAGAATCCCTGTTCTCACTGATAGAAATACTACAATTTCTTGTCCTCTTGATTTCAGAGGAAGGCCTAAACGTGTGGCTGGCTGCAGGCAAGAGGCTCAGAAAGCAGAAGGCAGCGCATCTCTTTCATTGTCTCATTGCTGGGGCAGGGAACTCCTGCTTTTTTCATGCTTGGGGTTCCCAATGCAAGAAAAGGCAAAACAGAAAAAGAAGCAAAAGAAAGAAGTGTGCTCTGAACTCTGTTCCAGCATTCAGGTCACCACCCTTCTCCTTTCTTCCCCACACCCAGGACCACACACTTGCACTCGCACCTCCAGGCATGCCTGTCTGCCTGCCAGCGCCGCGGAGGTTACCGATCTCATCGCACCTCTGCTTATCTCTCAAAGGGAAATGTCCTAAAAGAAACCCCAAGAGCTCGGGGCTGCAACCCCAGGCCCTGCCACGGAGCACGGCCACACTGAGCTGTGCCCAGGCTGGGGAAAGAAGCATCTGAGGCTGCAGGAAACAAGTTCTTGTTGGGAAAGCAGCCGATGGGTTTTATAGGAAGAAGCAGCAAAAGGCGAGTCAAAGTGTTTGCTGCTTCAAGGCGATGTGAAGCGTTGAAGCAGACTGGGGCATCTCTGGCCAGTGCAGGAATCATAGGGGGAAATGAATTTGTCTGATCTTTCTCTGACAAGGTTGGTTTATGTTGTTTGCAGGAGTGTTTGATGGGACCCAGGCCTTCGCCGTGTTACCAGCCTGAGGAACAGGAAAACAGGGGTTCTTTTCTTGAGCGCTGATGTGAGCAAGCACAGGACAGACCCAGCATCAGATTTCAGTATCTGCTGCCAGCCAGATGTCCGTGCAGGTGCTCTGGCCCTTCCGTTCTCTCTGAGAGCTTGCTGCTCTGAGTGGGATGTCAGGTTTTAGCTTATTCATCTTTTCTGTTTGATGTCTCTAGAAGAAAGTAGCCACCGCGGTGCTGAGAACTGCTGCTGAGTCAAACCAGAGAGGTTCAGCCTGCGTTTCAAACACCCGTAACACATCTGACAGACAAGGTTTGGCAGGTACTGAACAAGCTGAAGCTTCCCCAGGTGCCAGGATACAGTTTACATGTATTTCATAACACATTTTACCTCCCACATGGGCAGTACCCCCTCACTAAGAGCTGTAGCCCGCTGTAGCTCTAGCTCGTGGAATACTCTAAGTGCAAATAGAGCCACTTGGAATGGGACAAGAGGTTGCTGCCTCAAAGAGGATGTTTTCTCCTTCTGTTTTGCAGCAGTGAGGAATAATTCTCTGAGCTGGGCACTTAGTACTGGACGTGACTGATCCTTTATCAGCAAGTTCCCATCTGATCAATCTGCCGCATGGTGGAGGAAGAGCTTGGAAGGTTCCCTTTATTATAAAGTAGGTCTGGAATACAGGGACACTTTCCAACAGTTTCATGAACTGCTGAAATCCTTTCAGTCTGAAGTAGTAAGGGGATGTTCTTGTTCTCCAGCTCATAAATACAGGTATTTAAAATGCAGTCTTTTCTAGAAACTCACTCTCAACACTGTATTGAAGACGGCCTCTTATAAAGGATGTGCTCACTCATGGTAAAGTATTCCAGACCCAGAAGAAGTTATGCTTTTTATTTCAAAAGAAAAAGGAAAATCCTGGGAATAGCTGCTGGGCTACATTGGTTTGTCTCTAACAGGGAATAAATTGGCATTTCTACAAACAGGGAACGGTATTGCTAATGGGAATTTTGTTTGACTAGGGTTATAATTTGGTGCATGATGAGATTAGGCCCGTAGAAAGGACAGGAGTGGAAATAGCTGCTGAGCATTGATTGAATCAAAGACTCGAAGGTATCACCTTGAAGAGAACTTGCCTTGAAAACACTGAGGCTTTTGGAGGTGGATGCCAGAAGCTGTGAAGCCAGCCATCCCAGCTCAGCTTCCCAGAGAACGCACTAATACATGCAGTAAAGAGCTTCTGGTAGTGAAATACCCACTTGTGAACTGTTCATGGGTGTAAGAAAAACGGATCTGAGGTCTTGCCACCTGAGTTCCCTTCCTCTCCCTCAGTAGGTTATCAGCATGAAAACAGGAAATGAATTGGACACCATTAATAAAACATGAAGCCTTCGTGTTCAGGCTCTGTGCTCTGTCGTTCAAGTGGAGAAGACACTGTGTGAAGGAAACGGGAGTCAAATCCACAAGTTCATTTTACTCTTTTTAACTGCAGAGCAAACTTTGGCGCAGACTTGGAACTAACCCTCTCTTTTCTACCCCTGAATGGGTTGAAAAGCTTTTAAACCCTGGCACAGAAATCCTGACGGGTCGTTACTGAACTGCGAGTGGCCTTTGAGAACATGAAAGATTTCCCTAACAGATTTCACCCCTAAGATTGCCAATACCGGCTTTCCCTCACGTGTGTCTTTCACTGGGGTGCAGGTTTGTAGACCTTGGGTTTGTGCAGTTGCTTTTGGAGCTGTTTACGTGGCACAGTTGCTTTCCACTGTGATAGGTGCCCCTTTTTGCCAGTTGCTTGTGTTTGTGACTTTAGGAATGTCCCAAGATACGTCCCTTGAGCTCCTCTGGGGGCTCATTTTGCTCCAGGGGAATGTGTATTCACCTGTCTCATACTGATGGTTCCACTAAAGAACAAAGGCTTAACCTCAAAGACTAGAGGTCTATAGGAAGTAGACTGAAAGACCCCCCCAGCACCATCCCCTTTTCTGTCTGTATGTTAAAATCATCTCATGAAAGCTTATGGTCACAGCAGTATGCAGCCCAAGGATGAGAACTCACAAAGCTGTTATGAAAAAGTCATGGGAACAAAAGCAGAAGACCCGGTTCAGCCAGCCAAAGAGGCCTTCTGCAGCTATAATAAAGGCTTGTTTTGCTCTATGGGGGAGTTTAATTGCAAAATACTTAGCATAGGTGAATCATGAGGAGCCTAACCATAGGAAGAGGTTAACCACAGTTATAGGAAAGATTCATCTGAGGCTACAAGAAACAAGTTCTTGGTGGGAAGAAAGCAGAAGACTCTCCCCAGCTGTGGACAGGCCTGCTTCTGAAACTGCCTGAGTTGAGGCTCCAAAGCAGGAATTCTTCTCCTGACCTTGCTCTAGTGGAAGGTGTCCCTGCCCGTGGCAGGGGTTGGAACTGGATGAGCTTTAAGGTCCCTTCAACCCAAAGCAGGCTAAGATAATCCCTTAGGAAGCAGCCAGGTAGAAGGTCAGGTGGAAAGATAAGATGTTTATTGCTAGGGGGAATTTTTGTCAGGCAGTTGTGGCTGGAGCCACCAGTTCATCTCCCATGGGAGACGGTGCTTCGCTGTAAGGTCTGCCGCAAGTGTAACCCGGGGGTTAGGAGGACTTCCTGATATTTTACCAAATTCTTGGTGAGAAATAAATGTGGAATCCCTGCTTCCTGGGTCCCGTCAGGAGCTCCGGTCTGGTAGAGGCTTTAGGCCTCTGATTGTTTCTGTTCGGTCTCCTTTGAAAGAGCCTGTTTGTGAGATGTGCCTCTTGCTTAACTCCCAAAATGCAGAAGTAAAACCTCAGAGTGGGTGGGAAGCCTGGACAGTGAGAGAATCCCCATTCCCCAAGTTACAGAGTCGGTGTTAGAGTTCAACTCGATTAAACCCCGTTTTCTTGGCTGCCACGGACCAGTTTGACGGTAGGAAATTGGATTTGACTCATGACAATAGAGAGGGGCATTTTGGTAAATGTACATTTCCAGCCAAAATCATTAGTTCAACTAACAGAGAAGGATTTTGTTTTCATTGACGTTTATGGTACCATTTGGTTCAGTTCTTCCTGCTGTCTGGCTCTGTCCGCAGCAAGCACAGCCAAGCTCTAATTCTCAGCTGTTTGAAGTTACTCAGTCTCATGAGAGAGATGCCAGGCAATTCGTTGGATGATATTCAAAGTATTAGGGAGGTTCATTCTAATTGCACAGAAGGATCTATATTAGCATTTCTGGTTTAACACATTTTATGTTGCTCGGGGTTTAGGTCGTATGAGTTGCTTTTCTACATGAGTTCATTTCTGTTGATGGAATATCTAAATGTGAAATACTAAAACTACTTTACAACCAGGTCAAATGCTGAAGAATTTAGAATCCTTTGGTTGCGTTAGAGTATTTTGGGAAGCATTCTGAGCCCTCAGAATGACAACCTGATAAAGAAACCCCAAATCATTGAAGCTGTTCTTTGCATAGGTTTGTGTTGAAAGGGACCTTAAAGTTCATCCAGTTCCAACCCCCTGCCACGGGCAGGGATGCCTTCCACTATCACAGGGCAGAAGTTCTGCTTAAGATCTCATCTAAATCTACCTTCTTCCAGTTTTCCCTCAGAAGGATTTGCCTGAAAATGCCTGTTTCCAGCGTTCCCATCCAGCTGTAGCCACTACTTAAACATGGGCCATGGCAGCACCTGAAACCACCCAGGATGCTCAGGATAGTCCCTGGGGGTGCTGCACACAGCGTGGGTGCTGGAAGCCACAGAGCAGCCCCACTCCAGTGCTGGGAGCATGTGCAGGGGCTGCACAGCCCAAAGGCTTGGGATTGAGTAGGGGATCCATGGCAAGGGAGGAAAGCCAGTGAAGGGGCCCATTCTCTCTGTTGGTCTTGGGTGTGCTTCTTAGCACCGACTTGTGTGGCTTCCATCTGAGCAGAGCCTTGTACTCTGGGGGATACAGCACCTTGTAAATGAAAGAAATAGATGAAAATGCTGGAGACTGAGAAACACTGCTCTGAAAAACCTCTTTTGGATAAATCCTTCCTTTCAGGACCCACCTTCTCTTTGCATTGTGAGGTTGTTGGGAATATAAACAGGAGACTTCTGAGAAGAGTGAAGAAGAATGCAGCTGAAGCCTTGCTGTTTGGGCTCAGTGGAGTGGACATCTGAGTGACCCTGGTCAATTGAGTGAACCATAGAATCATAGGATACCAGGTTGGAAATCTAACTGGATGTGTTCATAAGCGTGGGTGCCTTAATGGGGTTGAGGGCATGTGGGACTGAGCATTGTTCAATAAGAACAGGAGTCACTTCACTTAGATTAAAATACAACAGCACCTGGAGCTGGCTGCAAATGCATTTATCCTGGAGAAGGGGATAGTTGGGAATAGCCTTTCTTACCCCATCAGAGTGTTTCTAAATAGCACACCTCTGTTCTTTCTGAAATACCAGTATGTTAAATGTCCAGACTGTACTTGCTAAAGATGATGCCCCTGTTACATTACTTGTGCCCACTTATTTTCCAGGTGTGGAGCTATTTGGAAACCAGTAGCGGATCACTAACCAGCAGCTGGGAAAGACCACTCCCCCCTGCCAAAGGGTCTGAGCCAGGCTGTCCTGCTGCAGCCATTCGTTACAGCTCTCCTGCTCACACTGCACCTGATTTCCTTGGACCTGTGAGTAGGTTTGCAGCCTCTCCCACTAGGAGCCTGGTTTGTGCCAGTCGTTTTTCATCGGGTTCCTTTTCTTTTTGCATCCAGCCTAAACTTTTCCTTCCCTAGCTCCAGGTCAGTGCTTCTCCTGCTGGTGTCTCCTGCCCCTCCCTCTCCTCATCCTGCTGCTCATCCCCATTAACTGCAAGGTAATTACAGACTGAGCCTGTCCCCTGAGTCTTTGTTTCTCCAGACTATGGCTTAAACCCTACCCTCCTGCAGCGAACCCTTCTGAGATCCTCAGGTTTGGTCCTTTTGGGGCTGCTCTTGCTGTTGTATCTGGTTCTCAGCACAAGGTTCTTTGATGTTATAATGTTGTAATGGCAGGAGACCCTGGTTAAGCAAAAACAGAACCGGCCTCCTTCCCTCCCTCCCTCTGGGGGTTGCAGGTTATTAACTGAGCTTTGCTCAGCTGAGCAGCATGGAACCGTCAGGTCTCTGCCCGCATTCCTGTCTCGCAGCTTCAAAGTTCTCTTACCATTTAAAAAAGCAGGAACAAGGCAGCTTACATGGTCCCAGCAGATCCTCGTCCTGGCATGGCTGCTGATCTTTTGAAGTTGGAGGCTCCCAAAATCCTGCTGTCCATGTCTGTTCCCTCAAGAGGAACAGGTCTGGAAACTAGATCCTCTGTGGGGTCAGTCTGCACCCCGCTGCTGGCTTGACAAAGCCAGCTCCAAGGGGCAAGCAGCCCCTGACACCCATGGCCCCACCAGGGAATCCTTGCTGTTAGCCCCAATCCCTGCCTGCTTGCCAGCCTTCACCCCTGCTTTGCCCTATGAGACTTTTTTGTTTAGTGTTGCCTGCTTTAAGTTCATTATGCAGCATTACATCAACTGGCTTATTGTGATAGAAGTTCATTCTATCATCTGCAAAATCAGTGTCTGGAGTGAAGAAGTCTTTTGCACTTGCTTGGCACAACCTACTTTTAATAAGCCCCTGCTACACAGCAGTTGTTGGACCTTGCTCCCAGGTGTTTCATACTCTTCACTGTGTTGTGTGGAGCTGATACCAGGTCAAATGCTTCACAGTTTCTTGCTTCTCCCTTTCCTGGTCATCCTGAAAAGCAGCAAAGTTGCTTCATGTGCTCACTGCTGGGAATCCTGCCAGAGCGTCATCCCCATCCCATGCTCTCCCTTTTGGTATGTGGACTACTCTTGAAGCTACACTGACGACAGGCACCAGGTCTGTGTCACCTTTCAGCCCTGTAGCAGGGACAGGCAGCAGTATCGGAGCCAGGCAAAGAGGCTGATGCTTTAGAACCAGGTCGGTTGGTTTGGGATCTTTCCATTTGAAGGCCTCTGGCACATTAAGAGCCCTCCCCTGAGTTTTTCATCCTCTTTCAAGCTGCTGTAATAAACCTCTTTTTCAGTTGGCTCAGCTCGCAGTCTGTGGTAGGTCTCTTGCACTGTGCACATGCGTGCCCTGAGACATTGAGCATCACCAGACTCAGCTCACACACACACTGCACAGGAGCTGCTGGCCTGCAGCGTGCTGTGGAGTTGAGTGGGTCTGCCAGCAGCATCTGAATGACCAAAAGCTTTGTGTCACATACGCAACCTGCCCTGCACCCTGCTCTGCTCTGTGCAGCACCTACCATTTGTCTCCAGCAAAGCAGACTGCAGTAAGGCTTGGGAGTGCATTTTATGTTGTGCACAGCACAGACTGGGTGCAGTCCAAGTCTTCTACAGCTGTAGCATAACCAAGGGAGGAAATACGAGAGGCTACATCTCCCTGAGCAACAGCACCACTTACAGCCTGGTCTCAGATGCCAGCCTGGGGCCGGAGCCACAGAGCAGCAGCCTGCCAGCACCAGGGAGGAGGCTGGTATCTGCTTTTCTCTGTGCCTCAGGATTAGCCCACTGCAGCTGAGCATGTGCAGTGGCATCTGTGGCCTGCACCAGTCTGTGCTGATGATGGTCTCTGCTGAATGGCTCTTCTTGCCTGGGGGTGCCTGGGACATTCAGCTCAGGAGGGTGCCTGTGCCCTGGGTGGAGGCTACAGAGTGGAGCAATAAGTTGAGATACAGCTTAAAAACATCTTGGGAAGCTTCTGTCTGCTGCAACAAAGAAGGTGCCTAACAAAGAGGAGAGAACCATTGCTGATGCCTTGGTTTGCCATGGTCTAGGACAGTGGCCTGCCCGGCAGTTACCTGGGCACCATTTGAGGGTCAGAATTCAGCCTCTTCCAGACTATCCCAGCAGCAGAAAGTATCTGAAGAATCCCACAGACTCACACCCAACTTTCAAGGCCAGCATTTCTCCCAGCATACACAACCCTGCCCAGGAGGCTGCAGGGCTGCATTATCTGGAGTTGGAATCTGGACATGAGGAGGCAGGTGCTGGAGAAAACAGGCAGGCACATGAGCAGTCAAAGGCAAGAGCGTTTCAGGTCTGCACACTCAGCATATTGCATCCCATCCAAGCAGAGCTGGGATGTTGAAGAAGGAAGACAGGGAACAACGGGGGATGCGTTGCAGGAATCTGCCAGGCTGAGCATCAGGAGTAAGGCAGTATCAGTGCTCTGTCAGGCATGGGAACTGCTTGAGGTGAGACTGGAGGATCAAGAGGAAAATTACAGTGGAAAAAACAAAGTCTATTGGACTGCCATTGCTTGGGGCTCTGATGAGAGACCCTCTGGCCCCTCAGTGTGTTTGCACCGTTGCTGGAGGCACACAAGTCCCAACAAGGGAGGCTGATAGCAGGGCATTCAGGGCAGTCCCTCTCCAGGGCAGCTGATCCTCATGGGTCCCCATGTCCTCAGTGGGCTCACAGTGGCCACCACAGCAGCTCCACTCCTGTGCTACCCTGCCTGGGAGAGGACAAACCAAACCCAAGTGCTATGGAATGCCACGCAGCAAGGGATGCAGCCAGCACAGGTGGGTGTTCCAAGAGGGGAGCACCCCAGAGCAGAGGGGATGTCCCCGTGGGGTGCCTGGAGAGCTCGGGTTAGCACCCTGTTGGGCCTTTCCTTTATATGAGTGTGAATCCTCCAGATGGAGTTCTGGCACAGAGAAAGCTGATGCCATTTAAATGGAGGGTTTAAGGGCTGCCCTGCTCCAGGAATGGGCTCAGGCTATGGTTAAGTCAGCATCAGGTTAGCAGCAGAAGAGATGGTGCCTGTGCTGGGAAGCACTGCCAGCACAAAGCTCTTAATAGTCTTTCAATGTCTGCAAGGCCTTAAAATCAATCAAAGGATTAATGAAACAAAGCTGGTTTTATGATGCATGATCCAGCTTTGTGCAATTGGATCTAAGTTTGCTTAGGCCCTTCTTTGTGGCTGGGCTTGCTGGTGTGCTGCCTGCAGCCTGGCAGCCTGAGGAGGAGCAGGGCTCCCACCGCTGCCACGGGAGGGATGCCAAGGAGCACAGCTCAGCACTGCTTATGCAAGCCAGTCACTTCCCTCCCACTTAATTCAGCATTTCTCCTTGCAGAAGCTCACTGAAGTCAGGCACTGACCTCTTCTCACCAGCTCTGTGTGGCTTCTGTGACATCTTCTTCCAAGGAACAGGTATTTGGTGTGGTTTCCCTTGTCTCTTACAGGAGTGGCTCCTGGATGTGGGTGCTCAGGTCTGAGCTGGAGCCTGGGAGCAGATACACCCTTCTGCTATACACCCTAGCGAGCCTCATCCTCAGGGGACCACCTTTGGGATGTCACCAGTGACGGAGATGACAAGTCTTGCTCAACCACACACTCTGTCTCCTGGCATTTTCATCCACAGTTCATTTAACAGTGATGACAACAGGAGCAATCCACCTGTCTGACACCAGGCAACATCTCTGTTCCAAACCAGGTGCCAGGAGTGTTTAGCCTTTGCCCAAGCAGTTTGCTTTCTCTCAGGCTGAAAGTTACTCCTAGTGACAGTGTGTGCATGAGAGCTCTTGTCAGGTCCCTGATCCTGTCTGAATTACCCCGACACGCTGTGGCCGCGCTGCACGGGCAGACCTGGATGTTCCCGTTGTACCTGCTAAGCAGTCGCAGTGCCAACGTGATGCGAGGAATAATGAATTCTCCCCTCCAGAACCAAGAAATCTCAGTGTTCTGGCAAAATTCTCCTTTGCCCCACTTTTTTGCAGGCTCGCTTCACACTCTGTGGCCAGGTTGGTTCAGTCCAGCGACGCAGAGGTCGTGATGCGACATAACGCGAAGTGATACCTGGCTGCTGGATTATCCCGCTCCCTGGTATCTGCATTGACTCCAGAGCCTCAGAGCTTTAGGCCTGTCAGCCACCAGGAGTGCAGCTATGCAAATCTGCTGCAAGAAAATGAGGTCTATAAATAAGAGACACCTTGGGCCTCCACATCAGTGCAAGGTAATCCATTGTCTTGCTTGAAATGTAGCTGGTTCTGTCTCATGCTTCTGCATGGAAGTTACAAGGAAAGAAAAGTACGCAGGACAAAACCCAACCTTTACTTACCTGACCTAAAAAATGGAGTGGAGGGGGAATGTGTCTGGGCTGAAACTGGAGCTGGTCTGCCAGGAAGCCAGCCCTTGGATTCCACTCTGTGCTGAGTGGTGCTGTAAGAAACACTTCTGCTTCTTCTGCCTTCTTTGCAGTGGTTGCCTATCGCTTCCTTAAAAGCTTACCTATACTGTTTGCCCAGCAAGGATCTACTTTAGGTGTTAATGCTAACAAACAAACAAAAAGGTTTGTTAAAGCCCAGATGGTTCCTCAATTATACTGCCTTTAAATCTTTCTAAACTGAATGTATTGGCTCTTGGAGGGCACCTCTCTCCTGATCACTGCTTTGGGTGGCCCAGTATTCTTGGGAACAGAGGTCACAGAAATCAGGTGAAATTATTTAATTCTCTTTCTGTGCTGGTTGTTGAAGCATTTACACACCTGTAAAAATATTCAAAACTCTGCAAGAAGACTGATGAAGGGTATAGAACAGCATCCATAGGAGGCACAGCTCCATAGGCTGTGGTTCCTCAGCATGGAAAGAGGTGACTGCAGGACAAAATGACAGCAGTCTCTGCAGTCGTGAGTAGCATGAAGAAATGACCCAGAGGTGATTTGCTTACTGACTCCGGTTCTTCAAACAGAGGAAGGTGGCTCTTGGCACAGTGTGTCATTAATCTGCAGGAATCTTTGCTGCAGAATGTGGGATGCTGAAGGTTTACATAAATTGAACAAAAATAAATAATAAACTGGGCACAGTCATGGAAGGGAAGAGAGAAACCTACCAGCTATTGGATAACAAACCTCACTTGTGTCGTGGGGCTCTGCATGCTGTCTGCTCTGGGACAGTGTTCTGGAGAGGCACTGCTGCAGGCTTTGTGCTGGTCTGACAGTCACCTCTGTTGCCGGACAGGGTATCATTGCTTTGACCTCCTATAGGCGTTTGATGTTACCTTCCTCTGCCTCTCTTCTCCCATGATTTCCATCCCCATCGCCTTTCTCTAAACCTCACAGGTTTAGTGTCACAATTAAGTTCTGCACTGAATATATTCTTGTTTTGAGAAGTGTCCAGACAATTCTTTGTGAAAGCGCCTTCTGGCTGCCTGTACAGCATTCTGAACAGGACAGGCCTTTAGAGAGGCTGGCAAGTCATATAAATAGTAAATAGATGGTTCTGAGAACTGAAGGTTCCCTGGGAAGCCTGAATCTCTAGTTCTGTAACAGCTTGGTTATCAAACAGATGATTTACATCTTATTAGGTATTTCTATCCGTTGATAGAAAAACGCTCTATTGCATAATCTTTCTTTTGCTCCTGATTCAGTTCTCACCGTTGCCACAAGTGCCTTTGGGCCCCTGGACCAGCCTGTTTAGGTAATGAGCTCGGAGCCAGTGGCACCTTGGGGTGCTCAGCCTGGGCCTTGCCAGAGCTGCCTGCCCCTGGGCCACTGCCAGCAGGCACTCGGCTGCACGCCCCAGGGACAGCTCCTGCCTGCTGGTGCAGCTCTGGAGCACCCACCTCGGGGCTCGGTGCCCACTGGGCTCAGTGCCAGCCACTTCTGAGGATGTTTTCCCAGCTTGGATGCAAAACTCAGTCGCTTCTGTTCCAGCATCAGTTGGTTCATTTTTGGTCAAGCTTGTCCCAAGGACAGAATCTGTTTTTCCTGCAGTTGCAGAACTTTGCAGTCCAGGTGCCTGCAGATGTTCAAACATGCAGGCACCAGGAAACGAGAGTGCCTGCAAACCTGAAGCTCACGTCGTGTTTCTCTCCTCCTGTGTCCATTCCACTTTGCCAGCCTGTACATGGACTGCTCTGCTTCTGGAGGATGACCTGAAAACCAAGCAGTGCCCATAGTAATGCATCTGTTTGTTGATACAGATCCGCATCACCAAAGCAGCCTGAGAACTTTAATTACTCCAAAGCATCCCAGAATGCATTGCTTGGTATCAGTCACTGGGAATATATTATCCTTACATGTGAAACAAAGAACCTGGAAACTGTATTCAACAGGCAAGCAAAACAGGGAATATTTTAATCAGCAAAACCAGGGGAGAGTGTTGAGATGAGTGCAGAGAGCAGGGGAATACTGGACTCAATGCCTGATTCCTAATCCCTAAACTGTCTTGCTATAGTATTGGGAAAGCCAGGAGGAATAAACCTAATACCACAGCTTCTTGCCATCAAGAAACTGCGTATTAATACAGTAATGCTAAGGTAATTAACCAAATCAGACTGAGTCCACTGCTGAAAAGGATTTCTCCCCGGAGGGATAAGCAGATGTCTCAATCTAATTATACAAGTTATTTAATCAGAACCAGAGGTTGGGTATCTAATGAAAATACTACCTAATGTGGGGAGAGACATCGTAGCTCTGAAGCAGCGCAAGCAGACGGGGATACAGGCTTCCAAACTGGTGCAGTTTCTGATGCTCTTCTGCTTTATTTCTATACTTGACTCTAAGATCTCAGGATAGGAATGTGGGAAAAAGATCCCTTGTGACATTCTCCTCTGAAAGTCATCAGTGCTTCACGCACCATGCTGCTGACACAGGAACAAGCAGCTGTGTTTTGTCGGAGGCACTTGATAGCTCCAAGTGTTACTGGTTGTCAGCCTTGCTTCACCTGGGTAAAATCTGTAGCAGATGCTTTAAACCTGCCAGTCGTTCTGTGTGCATTTAGCTGATGGAGGGTGTGCAGCTGTTAACATCTGGAAAGCACTCACACTGCAGGCTTGCAGGAAGGGTGCTCACTGTGATCTCAGGGATGGGCAGAGCCCTGAACTTACGGTTCTTGTGATATACAGGTGTCTGAAATGCAAGTGGAGGATCACTCCCCACAGGAGCCCCTGCAGTGAAGACTCACAGGATGGAACACATGCATGCTTCAGCCCCAAGAGAGCAGAGGAGCTGAATTCCTTTCGTTTCACTATAATGGAAACCCAGGTACTCCTTAACAGTTGGCAATAACGTAGTTGCATGCGAGGACCTTTCCCACGTGCTTGAAGGTAGCTGCTCCCATGCAGTCTCGCAGGAGGAGCAAAAGGCTTCAGGCAAGACCATCCCTCTCTGTGCTGGCAGTGCTCACTCCAGCTTCCTGCCCATCTCTCTGTTTAGCACAGTCCATAGATGAGGGTCTTCTCCCTTGATTTCCTCCCGACATCTTTGTCTGCATCTCCACCTCTGCAGCTCGGTTCCTGATGCTGACCAAGGCGTGCTGCTCCTCTTGCCAGCCCCCTCCATTGCGGGGCCAGGCTGGCCAGCAGTGCTGTGTTGCCTAGTGATGCACTTCTGGCTGTCCCATCTCATTAAGCTGTTCAAGCTGCATGCATCCATGAAGAAGTCAGGAGGGAACGCCGGCCCTGGCTGCTTTAATTGGCTTCTTGCATGTGTGTGCACATGCATTGCAGATAGTGCTGGGTCTTCCCAAGCGATCACTGATGGGCAAGGAGTTAAAATGTACAGCTCTGTGGCCAGCTAGGAGCTGCTTTGGAAGCTTTGTTATTTACATATGTTTTTCTTGGTTAGTTTCAATGGATCTTAACTTTATATGTTGTCCAGTTTAAAGAAGTTCGTGTGTTTCCTCTGTATATGTATGAAGTGACAGTCGTGTAGAAAGACCAGGCAACCTTCATGCTCATTCTTCATTCTGAAGCATGGAGCATGTTTATAACAGCTGAACTGAAGAAATAATGGCATTTCTGAACGTGTACTTGTAGACAAATGGGTTGTGATATGCTGTGAGACTGAATGGAAGAGGGGAGGAAATGGAGTCAATGCAGGTATCAGTTCCCCTCTTTAAGGCTCTGCTCTGCAGAGACGTGTTTGTACAGTGTAGCTTCTTTTTCTTCATGTAGGAATCTGCACACAAAAACTCATGGGCAAAAATACTCTCTTCTTGGACCCAGAACTGGTGTAACCACAAATTGAACCCAGATCAGGGCTGGTGCATCTTAATTCTTTTCTCCGTAAGCCTGTAGCTGTCCAGAAACAACTGAAGCTGAGGTGAGGCACAGCAGCCATTGGAAAGCTGACCCACCCTGGCTATTAAAGAATCCCACTGCGAGGTAGTGTTCATCCAGGGGGTTTAAACAGTCCTGAATTGCCCTGAAAGGGAATTTACCAGACAGTAGAAAAGGGATTGACAGAAAAGAAATAACGATGAAATGTTTAACCTGGTTTTCTTCACTTTCACACTTTGTTCTGTATTGTGACTTCTCTTTGAGTTCTTACTGAGAGCTCTTCTCTCTTTTTAGATCCACCTTGACTGACTGAAACAATCTGCCAGAGGCTTGCAGGAAGCTCTTGCCCTCCTCAATCCACTGCCCTTTCCCTGGGAAGGACAGACGTGCACATCAACAGATGAACCTGCATCTGAGCGCTTCCATGACGTGACCACCACCAGAGCATTACCACCTCTGTGGACTAAAGCAGGAGCAAAGCACCTCTCCTGCACTGCTGCTGAGTTTTGTTGATGAGTTCCTAGGAAATGGTGACCCAAATAAATGGGACTGGGAAGAAAAGTGTTCAGAGCAGTAAGAGGGAAGAGGGGACACATGACTGCGCCACGGCTTGAGAAAAACACTGCATCTCGAGGGCCTGTTGGCTGCAGTGGGAGTTTGTTGGCCCACGGTGCAGCTAAGCAGAATACAAGAAATACAAGCTGTGGCGCAGATCAGAGCTCAGATGAGGCAGTCCTGTAAGCAGTCTGAGAAGTGCTGGGCCCTTGCCAACCGGCTACTTGCACCACAAGAGGAACAAAGGGAAATGTGACTTCGAACTATGCTGTCCTGTGTCCAGAAGACCAGTGGCGTTATTTTACGCTGTGTAAATCATACACTTCTTTTATCAGCTGTATCTATTCCACACCATGTGAACAAAAAACCAGCTGCTCAGGCACTGTAGAGAACGTGGCTTTATGGCATCAGACCCCATGCAAAGACGTGTCTGTAGCGTTGCACCAGATGATGGCGTTTACCTTGTTCTTATAACAAAGCAGGATCAATTCCTGCCCTGTCAACTGCGCAGTCCAGTGTGACACAGGCAACCTGCGTTCAGTCCTCTGACTTCTTTGAACACAAATAGTGAGATTGTGGAACGGTTCTAAGATGTGCCCACTTAAAACCAGCCTTGTGGAGCTGTGACTTAATCCCTGCTTATGAAGATTTCTCATCTAGAAGCAAAACCGTAAGTGTTGGGAATGATCTGAAGCCTGTCATTTCAGATGGTGATGATCGCCCTTTGCAAATCCAATTAATTAAAGTCTGTTCAGCTTGGAAAGTGAAAGTCTCAGGGTTGTTTGTTTAGAGGGAGCAGCAGGATGAATGTTTAAGGTAAGATACGGGAGCAAGGTTTTGATGGTAACTACAATATATGGCCACTGGGAGGATGGCCGCTCGGTCTGTTGTCCAGGACCAGCAGAAATCGTTCTCTCAGACAATGCATCTCCTTAAGGCAGGTACTGATGGGGCAGAGGGATGGTGTTCAGAGGCACGGCCCTCCTGGCAGTGGCACCCCGTGTGGCCATGCTCCAGGCTGAAAGCAGACGTGGAATTAATACCTCCTCCCGTCCAAGTCTGTGGAGAGCTTTTTACTGGCGTCAGTGGCAACAGGATCAGAGTAGAGTCTTAAGGCTCTTCCCCTGGAGCTTCGAGGAGTTTAATGGAATAACATCTAGGTTGTAATTAATTGGCTTCTGCTTCTCCTGCAGGAAAGAGTTAATGAAGGCAAAGCTTGTCTGGCCAAGGGGCTGGTACAGCTCCAGTAGAGCTATGACTCACAGATTGAAACTCCTGCCAAAGCACGGAGCAGGCTCCTCATCCTCAGCTCCTCCTATCCCAACAGGAATAGTGCGAAGGGGTCCAGCGTCACTTGAGGAAAGGTTTGTCCCTTACAGCCCTTGCTCTTCCCACTCAGTTCAGTACTATTTGCATGCACAAGGAATCATTGTCTGTCATATAAGACTTCACACAGTTAGCTGTGTTATGTTGTGTCTATGATTTGGACACTCTCCCCCCCAGTAGTCTCATGAGGGCTCTCTACAGGACTGAAGGAAGTAGAGGTTAGTAGAATAATTTAAATGGGTAAGGAGATGGCCAAAGGGAGGACAGAAACTAATAGACTGCTGGGAAGCAGCCCACAAGGAGAAGTTCCTGGGTGAGCTGATCAAAGATGAGTCTTGGAACTGACCAAGTCTGGTATTGTCATCGAGCTTGACTCAAGAAGAGGAGTGGAGAAAGGAAATTTGTTGGTGGCATCATCCTTATAAAACTGCCCACACTTGATGACATGCTGTCCTGGGCGTGCTCTTCCACGCCAGCTGCTCACCACTTCCCTGTCTCTGGAGAGAATGAGACCAGTGAAGAGCCACCAGCAGCATCACCTCTTCCTGCTGCTGAGTTTCAGCCTGCACTGCCAGGCCCCCATTCCTGGTGTGAGAAGAGCGCAGGCAGGGAGGAGCAGAGATGGGGAGGCTGGAGGCTGGTGCCTGCTTGCTGTTCTCCAGAAGC